>NC_142435.1:71155576-71465192 GCF_059453495.1 Arachis ipaensis | reverse complement strand
TCATTGGTGAGAATTTCAGATAAGCGTATGAAGATGCTTTGTTCCTTCTGAACTTCTGCTTTCCTATTGCCTTCTTCCAATCATTCATACTCCTTTCCATGGCAAGCTTATGTTAGGTTTCACCGTTGTCAATGGCTACTTCCCGTTCTCTCAGTGATTATGGTCCAAATGTGCTGTCACCGCACGGCTAATCAGCTGTTGGTTCTCGATCATGTTGGAATAGGATCCATTGATCCTTTTGCGTCTGTCACTATGCCCAACACTCGCGAGTTTGAAGCTCGTCACAGTCATCCCTTCCCAGATCCTACTCGGAATACCACAGACAAGGTTTAGACTTTCCGGATCTCAGGAATGCTGCCAATTGATTCAAGCCTATACCACGAAGACTCTGATCTCATGGAATGGAAGGCTCGGTTGTCAGGCAAGGCAACCATGCGTCATGAACTAGGAGGCTAAGAGATACGCACTCAAGCTATTGCAAGTAGAACGGAAGTGGTTGTCAGGCACGTGTTCATAGGTGAGAATGATGATGAGTGTCACGGATCATCACATTCGTCAGGTTGAAGAACGAGTGTATATCTTAGAGAAGAAGTAGGCGTGAATTGAATAGAAAAACAATAGTACTTTGCATTAATTCATGAGGAACAGCAGAGCTCCACACCTTAATCTATGGTGTGTAGAAACTCCACCGTTGAAAATACAAAACTGATAATGGTGATCATTGGCTTCGGCCCCAGAGAGGGATCCAGAAGAACCAAGATCAATAGTATGATCAAGTGTGTAAAATACAATAGCAAAAGGTCCTATTTGTAGAAAACTAGTAACCTAGGATTTACAGAAATGAGTAAATGATGTAGAATCCACTTCCGGGCCCACTTGGTGTGTGCTTGGGATGAGCATTGAAGCTTTCACGTGTAGAGCCTTTTCTTGGAGTTAAACGCCAGCTTTTGTGCCAGTTTGGGCGTTTAACTCCAGCTTTTATGCCAGTTCTGGCATTTTGACGCCAGAATTTCTATGATGACTTGGAATGCCGGTTTGGGCCATCAAATTTCGAACAAAGTATAGACTATTATATATTGCTGGAAAGCTCAGGATGTCTACTTTCCAACGCAATTGAGAGCGCTCCAATTAGGCTTTTGTAGCTCCAGAAAATTCACTTCGAGTGTAGGGAGGTCAGAATCCAATAGCATCTACAATCCTTTTTCAGCCTCTGAATCAGATTTTTGCTCAGGTCCTTTAATTTCAGTCAGAAAATACCTGAAATCACAGAAAAATACACAAACTCATAGTAAAGTCCAGAAATGTGATTTTTATTTAAAAACTAATAAAAACATAATAAAAACTAACTAAAATATACTAAAAACATACTAAAAAAATGCCAAAAAGCGTATAAATTATCCGCTCATCAGCGCCACAACACACTCACACACATGCCCCACCACTGGCGCTCTCCTTAGCACTTGCATCAGCACTCACTAGGAAGCACCACAACACACACACACAACACAAACACACATGCACCACCACTGGCGCTCTCCCTAGCGCTTGCACCAGCGCTCACCAGGGAGTGCCACACAACACACACACACTCACATGCACATACAAGGGCAGCGCTCATTCCAGCGCTCATGCCAGCGCTCTCCCCAACGAGCGCCCCTCTCCCACACTCTTCACCACACCTTGACATGACTTGACCCCATCTCACAAGCATCAACCAAGGGCGCTCTCCACCTCAAGCTCACTCATGAGCGTCACCAACAAAGGCATCGCTGGGGACAATGGCTGCACTCACTTGGGTGCTCTCCTGGGCACTCACCCAAGAGCACCTTCGATACTGAACCAAGGAAATTTAGGGTTCTATGTGTACGCACAACACGGTATGTGTATGCACAAGAAGAAAATGGCTAACGCTCTCAAGTCACGCTCGTAAGGAAGCGTAGCACTCTCCTGGGAGGAGCAACGCCGCACTCAGCGCTCAATCCCAAGCTTACAAGCGAGCGTGTTCAATGAGTAACCCAAGAGGAAATTTGGACTTGTGCGTACGCACATCCCCTGGTGCGCACGCACACTAAGTGGTGCTCTCTTTTCACGCTCATCACCAAGCGTCAGATCCAAGCACCAAAATGGAAAGTCCAAAGGCCCAGATATAGAAGTGAAGACTTTAGGGAGAACACTATAAATAGAAGGAGTTTTCAACTCATTAGAGGGCTGGGAGACTTAGCTTTTACACACTTTACATTCTGCACTTTTACTTTTGCTTGTATTCAGTTTTAGTTTACTTTCATGCAATTTTAATTTCTTTCAATTGTTCTTAGAGTGATGATCAACTAAACCCCCACTCATTAGGAGAGGAGCTCTATTGTAATTCAAAATGAATTAATGAAATTCTTCTTCTTCTCAATCCGTTTGTTGTAGCTAAAGGAAAGCTTTTGTGCTTCAAAGATCTATTCACTACCGAGAGGGGGTTTGGATTTATTAGAATCTCTATGTGAGCCTTGAGATAGGGATCATAGAATTTAGTTTGAAGTTTCTCCCTCATAATCCTTTTGATCAATACATTCTTAGTTGGTATGTGACATATAACCTCTTTGAATTGAGGTCCTCAGGGTTGTGTGGCTCTTGGATTAGAAATTGAACCTCACCTCCTCTCATGAACAATTAGATCAAGAGATTGGCGATTGATTGTGTTAAGAGAAATTGAGTTGTCAATAGATTGGAATTCAATAAATTATAATCCGCCATAGATCTACTTCATATGATTGAGAAAGAAGTTGAGACCCATCGATTCATGAAGGATCAAACATCTCCGATCCCTAATGAATATCACCCATTGTTGTTCTTCATTTCAATTGCTTTGAATTCCTTATTTCCTTTGATTTCCAGCACCCAAAATCCCTTTTACATTTCATGCTGTTTACATTCTATTGCCATTTAAATTCATGCTTTTACTTTCTTGCCATTTAGGTTTCAATTTTTTAATTTCTTGTCATTTAAGTTTCCACTCTTTACTATTAGAGTATTTTTCCTTAAGCTCTTTATTATTCATCAATTTAGATTCAACATATTTACTTTCTTTGTTAATTATATTTTGATCATTCAATTACACAAAATCATCAAAAATTTGTTTGACTAGAGAAATCACTTAACTAAAATTGCTCAATCTATCAATCCCTGTGGGATTGACCTCACTCAGTGAGTTATTACATGACTACAACCTGGTATACTTGCTGGAGGAATTTATGTTGTGTAATTTCTACTCATCAAGTTTTAAGCGCCGTTGCCGGGGACTGATTTAGATTGACAATGATTAAGTTGGTGATACTCTAGATTAAGCACTTTTCTTTTGTTTTCTTTAAGCACACTAACTGTTTGACACTTTTTGTCATCTAACTCTAACAACACTCTAGCACTAGAATGTCCATTTTTCAATTTGTTTTGGTTTGTGTTTATGCCAGGAAGAAGAAAAGTAGGATCAACCTCCTTTGATTCTAAGCTAGAGAGAACCTTCTAGAGACTAAGGACAGAAGCTAGAGGGAAAAGGGTAGTTGGTGAAGAGGAGCCATCTGAAGAAGACTTAGACCAAGTCATGGAGGATGATATACACAATCATCATGAAGAGGTGGCCAACAACAATGCCCAACCTACCAGAAGGGTGTTGGCCTCTTACACTATCTCCAATCCCAGACACTATGGAAGCAGTAACCTCACTCCAAATGTTCATGCAAACAACTTTGAGTTAAAGCCTCAATTCATCACTTTGGTTCAGAACAACTGCTCCTATGGAGGAGGTCCTCTTGAAGACCCCAACCAACACTTGTTGGTTTTCCTGAGGATTGACTAATGGATCCTTGCTAGTAAAGAATTCACAAATAAGTTCTCGTTGCAAGTATAGTTTCTAAACTAACAATAATCCTTTCGTACAAAAACTTGTTTGTCACTAAAGCAAACCCAATTAAATTAAACCGATGTATTTAAACCTTGGATCGTCTCTCAAGGAATTGCAGGGAGGTGTATTTATTATTGGTTATGGAAGATTATCTTTTTGGGGTTTTTGAATAAGGAAAAAGAAAAATAAATTTCAAGAAAGTAAATTAATAATTAAGAAACTCTTAGCAAGGTATGAAAAATGGACGTCCTATCCTAGTTATCCTTATCAATTGTGATGAGAATTGTTCATTGCTCCCACTTAGTTAACCCTTACTAAATAAAGAAAAGTCAAGTGGACTAATCAACTTGATTCCTCAAGTCCTAGTCAACTCCTAAGGAAAGACTAGCTTTAGAGGGATCCAAATCAACTAGCAAATTCCAATTATCAACCAACAAAGGAATTTGATAACTCAAGTGTCTCTAATTAATCAATTCAAGCTAAGAATGTAAAAAGCTGAATTAAAATCATAAATATGAAATACCTCAAATTGCATTAAATAAGAAAATCAATTCTAACATGGAGTTCATAAACCAAATTGTCAACATAAAGTAATCAACAAGGAAAATAAATAAACTAGAAATCTAGAACAAATAAAAGTAGAAGAGAGATCAAATTAAAGGAACATTGAACCTGGAATTGAGAAGGAATGAACCTAAACTAAGAGAAATCCTAAATCCTAAAACCTAGAGAGAGGAGAGAGCCTCTCTCTCTAAAAACTACATCTAAAACCTAAATTGTGAGTAATGAATGAATATCTTGATTCCCTCATTCTCCAGCCTCTATTATGTGTTCCCGGGCTTGGAAATAGGCCGAGAAGGAGCCCAGAAATTGCCCCCAGCGCTTTCTGTAACTTTTTGCATGTGGCGTCTGTCATGCGTGTGCGTCATTTGGCGATTTTTCTTGTCCCGCGTACGTGTCAGTCACGCGTACGCATCGCTCGTGTTCTGCGCTAGGGACGCGTCCGCGTCGTCCATGCGTGCGCGTCACTGTCAGTTTCTAAAAACTTAATTTTCTCGCGTTCCTTTCACTTTTGCATGCTTCATCTCCATCCTCTAGGTCATTCCTGCCCTATAAAGCCTGAAAACACTGAACATACGGATCACGGCATCGAATGGTATAAAGAAGGATTAAAATACATAAATTAAAGGCTTAGGAAGCAAGTTTTCAACCATGAGACAAAACTAGGAAGGAATTGTAAAACCATGCAAATTATATGAATAAGTGAGCAAAGACTTAATAAAAACCACTCAAATGAGCATAAGATAAATCATAAAATAGTGGTTTATCAACCTCCCCACACTTAAACATTAGCATGTCCTCATGCTAAATTCAAGAGAAACTGAAAAAGAGTGAAGGCAGAATGGTAGAATCTATGCAATTGCAATATTTTTAAATGCAAGCTACCTATATGAATCATGCAATTCTAATTACTATCCACCTATATATATATAAAGCTTACATGTGGTTAGATTGAGTCAAATTTTCAAGGAATCATTTATGCACAAGCAAGGGCTAAATCATATTAAAACACATTCACAGTTGAGTTGAGTTAATCAAAAGAGTTCACAAACTTGTAAGACAAGCAATGATCAAACATGGACATATGGAAGTGAGCTATTGAACCCTCACTGGATTTGTATATGCACTCTAATCACTCAGTGTTTGGGGTTAATCACTCTACACTTCTCTAGTCATGCTTTCTAAGACTTTGTTCTTCATCTAACTAATCAACAACTATTTAATGTACAAATGCAAACATCATGAGGTCTTTTCAAGGTTGTAATGGGGTTAAGGCAAAGGTGAGAATATATGTATGGCCAAGTGAGCTATAAATTGAATCCTTGATTAGTCTAAGATCTCACCTAACATACACATACTCTATACAACTCTAAAATTATGCCTAGCCACCCAAATTTCTCATTTTTGTATCACATACTCATGCATCAAATTATCTTTATTTTCATCACATGTGCATTGATCTTTTACTAAACTCATTATTGGGGTAATTTTGTCCCCTAAGCTTATTTATTTAATTATAGGATTTTTTTTCGAAAATAAACATAACATATCAATGCAGATGGTATTTTAATTATTTTGGTCTCACATGAGCATGCACCAAAATTCCAAGTACTTTGTCAATTTAACACTTTCCTATCAACCCAAGTTCCCACGGTTCCCTACACTTAATTGATACACAATCTCTATCTTAAGCTAACCAAAGATTCAATTGGGATATTTGATTTGTTTTTCTGCTTAAGGTTAGTGATGTGGTAAAATACAAAACAAATGGGGATTAAAAGGCTCAAGGTGGCTAACAAAGGTAATTGAAGGAGTAGGCTATTTGGGATAAATGAGTTAATAACAAATGATGGCCTCAATCATATGCAAGCATGTAAATACATTAAATAGTGGACATATAGAATGGAACAAAGTAAAGTCTGCAATCATAGTGAAGAAACACACAGGAATAAAATATTATGGCTAAATAATGTAACCATGCTATTAAGCTCAAAAACTCACGGGTTGTGTGTTCTTTTGCTCAAAAACCATATATCAGTTATGTATATCATGCAAGTAATGATAAAGAGCTTCAACTCAAATCAATGTGAATCTTTAAATGGCTTTTCTAAAAATAAATATATTCCTTGAAAATGTCATCAATTGACCAACATTTATTGTTATATATATGTATATACTAAGTGGATTATTGTGATTATGAAAATCTAAAAATTTCTAGTTTACTCTCTGTTTTCAATTAAACCAAATTCTCATATGCTAAAAAGGGTAAACTAAACTTAATAATCAATATTTTTCTATATCACAACTAATAAACTAAGAGTGCAAATCAAGCTAAATATCTAAGATATATACAGCCCAAAGTGCAAAATGTAATAAAGTAGAAATAAACAGAAATACAGTAAAGGAAAATGTGCAAGCACTGAAAGGTAAGATAAAGTAAAATAAAATAAAAATACAGAAAATAAAACAAAATAGGATGAAAAGGTCTAAAATGGTTCACCAAAATAAGATCCGCCAGAGATGGCGACCTCTCCACACTTATATCATAGCACCGTCCTCGATGCTCAGTCAAGCTGGGTGTGAAGGGTCGTCACCTCCTGAAGGGTGTGCTGCTGCTGGCTCTGTGGGCTCTGGCAGTGTAGGAGCCTGTGGCTCTACCTGTATAGGGGCCTGTGGCTCTGCCTGTTATGTCTGCTGAGGCTCCTCCTGCTACGCTGCCTCTACCTATTCCTCCTCCTCCTGCTCATCTGCCTCCTCCTTAGATGGCTCCGATGGTGTGTCAGGCTCGGAGGGGATGTCAGTGTGTCCCGACCTGATCATCAGCTTCAGATGCTGGTAACGTCGCTTACTGCGATGCTCAGACCACTTATAACACCGCTGGTTATGGTGCTCGATCTAATACAGGCGCTCAAAGAGTCGGTGCACTAGGTGATAGATGGGCTGGGAAGCGGGTGAGGGTGCTGTGGGTGTGGGTGGTGCAGTAGAGGATGTGGCTGCGTCAGCGGAGGCAGTAAGAGAAGGAGGTCTGTGGCCCAGAGCTTCGAACCTATTTCCGTGTGGGATGATCTTTCTGCAGTCGGCAGCTGGTGGCCTTGATAAACCACTATTTTATGGTTTATCTTGTACTCAATTGAGTGGTTTTTATTAACTCTTTACCCACTTATTCATATTATTTGCATGGTTTTATATTTCCTTCCTAATTATGTGTTTAGATTGAAAACATGCTTCTTTGATCTTATATTTGCTTATTATTAATCCTCTCTTATTACCATTAGATACCTTGATATGTGTGTTAAGTGTTTTCAGATATAATAAGGCAGGAATGGCTTGGAGGATGGGAAGAAAGCATGCAAAAGTGGAAGGAATGTAAGAAGTTGGAGAAATTGCTAAGCTGTCCAGCCTGACCTCTCTGCACTCAAATGGCTATAACTTTAGCTACAGAGGTCCAAACGACGCGGTTCTAGTTGCGTTGGAAAGCTAACGTTCGGGGCTTCGATTTGATATATAATATGTTGTAGTTCCTCTGACGCTAGACGACGCCACCGCGTGATCCATGCGGCCGCGTTGCAATGACGGAAATCCAGCGTGGCAAAATTCGAACCCAGCGAATTCTGGACTGTTTTTGACCCAGTTTGCGGCCCAGAAAACACAGATTAGAGGCTATAAAGTGGAAGAATGTATCCATTTATGGGAGGCATTCATATTCACAATTTTAGGAGTAGATGTAGTTTTTAGAGAGAGAGGTTCTCTCCTCTCTCTTAGGATTAGGATTTAGGACTTCTCTTAGTTTAGAGTGACTCTCAAATCCCAGGTTCAATGTTCCTTTAATTTATGTTTCTCTTTTATTTTGATACTTTTATTTTCATTTGATTTATGTGGCCCAATTGGCTTATGAACTTTTCATGATTAAGATTTGAATGTTCTATTCATTATAATTCGAGGTATTTCAGATTTAAGATTGCTTTGCTTTATTTATAAGTGCTTTCAATTTAACTTACACATTTTCTTCCTTTTGACTTTGGTTAAATAATTGGTAACTCTTGAGTTATCAAACTCATTGTTGATTGAGAATTGAAATTCTTCAAGAATTAATTCATCCACTTAACTTACCTTCATAGTTAGAGGTTAATAAAGTGGGAGAAAAATTCAATTCTCATTACAATTGATAAGGATAACTGGGATAGGACCTCCAGTCTTCATACCTTGCCAAAAACTTATTTTACAGTTATTTATTTATTTTACTTGTCATTTAAATATATCTGTGCACATTGCCCAAACTCCAAATTTCTCAAAACCCCCCAATTTACAATCTTCATAACCAATGATAAGAACATACCTCCCTGCAATTCCTTGAGAAGACGACCCGAGGTTTAAATACTCGGTTATCAATTTTAAAAGGGGTTTGTTACTTGTGACAACCAAAACGTTTGTACGAAAGGATTTCTGTCGGTTTAGAGACTATATCTACAATGCGACCGTTTTTATGACATTCTTTACTGGCAAAAATCTTAACGTCAAAATGGCGCCGTTGCCGGGGAATTGCAAACATGTGCCTTATTATTGGTTATTGTAAATATTTGCTTTTTGATTTGTTTTTATTTTTATTTTTTATTAAATTAAGAGGTTATTGATTTTTATTTTAAATTTTTTTTATCTTATCTTATCTTATTTCAAAAGTCAAATTTCAAAATTCAAATATAAAAAAAAAATTTAAAAAAAAAATTTCAAATTTAAAAAAAAAATCTTCAAATTTCAAATTTCAAAAATTTAAAAATTCAAATTTTAAAATTTAATTTTCAAATTCAAAATTTAAATAACCTTTTAATTTAGATTTATTTTTATTTTTGTTTTTAATTTTTTATTTGCTACTATGAACTCTCACCCCTTTGGCTATGAGTCTGGTTACAATAATGTTGCAGGAAGAAGAAATTACAATGAGAGCAGGCATCAAGGTTGGCACAATTAAAGATGGGAGGAGCCACAAGGATTTGATCAACCCTCATGGCAACAACCACCTCCAATGGACTATCAACAACCACCACCATATGCCTATGAACCCTTTCCTCAACACAACTTTGGACCACCATACTCACAAGCCTCTTTCCGCCATTCACCTCCATATGACCCTAACCCTCAACCACCATACCAACCACCTTATGAGCCATATGAACCATATATAGAACCACCCCAATTCCAACCCAATTACTCACAAGAAGCACCACTTCAATATTCACCATCTCCATATCCATCAATCCAAGAGCACTATGATCCTATTTATGAAAGCTGAGTGAATCAAGAGGCAAAGGATCGTCTCAAGAAAACAATGGATCGATTTCAGGCAACCACTCAACAACTGGGGCAAGCATTAATTCAATGGGCTTCTAGGCGCTTAAATACACAAGGATCAGCCACAGCTCCATGTGGACAGTCTAGTGAAGAGCGTAGCATAAAGGAGATACCAGAAACCCCAGTGGACAAGACAGAGAATGAATTCGTACTAGAACAAGTAGAAGATGTTGTCATTGTTCAAGAAGAAGAAGAAGTGGTTGAAGACTTAGGAGATGCAGAACCTCCATGGGAAAGTCCAGTCATAGAACCCCCTTCCAAGACGTTTGAAATTGATGCTAAGGAGGGTGTACAACCTCCAAAGCATATCATAGTTGAAGACTTGGAAGAGGTTGATCAAGAGATGGAGATTCAAGAAGAAGAAGCACAACCTCCCATGCCCTTGGAAAGCAATGAAGAGGAGATTGAATTGAAAGAGAGCTACCAAGAGGAAGAGGTTGCAGAAGCTTGCAAAGAGGTGGTAATTATCAGAGAAGAGCACAAGGGAGTGGAGCTTGCAATTTCATTAAAAATACCTCCCCCTATGTTGCCATCATCCTTCACAACATTCAAGTGGGTGAAATTCATATCCCTTAGCTTTCTAATTCCACTTGAATATGGGCTACTGGAGACGGATGGTCAACTTAGAGCTCTTTGTGGCATTAAGAGTAAGAGGAAGATGGTCAGTGGTAAGAATTGTCCTGCAAGGTTCATTATGGTTGGAAGCTTTAAGTTTAAATGCAAAGGTTGGTATAAAGCTCAATTGAATGGGTCTAGGAAGTTGTTTGGACACTTCAGTGAGAATTCAGATTGCTTGCCACTCAGATGGAATCATGATGATCAACAAACAATTGGGTGTAAAAGCAAGATTTGGGATCCTGGAATCTGCTATGACATTTGTCACCCCGGGAGCCTAAGAATCGGTTTGAAGCTTCTTAAGGGCTTTACATGCTTAGTTTGGGACCCCGGAGGTTACTGGAAGTACAAACACTGGTGGAGATTCCTGGATGAGTTCAAGCATAAGCCACCATAACAGGAAGCTCACTAAATGTCCAACTTAAGGACTCTAACTAAAAGTGCTAGGTGGGAGACAACCCACCATGGTATGATCGTCCTTTTTTATTTTTATTTAGTTTTATTTATTTTTTAATTTTATTTTATTTTGTTATATTGAACCTGGAGTTTTGCATCACATTCATATTAACACTGCATTCTGTATTTTTCAGACTTAAAAAAAACAAAAAAAAATGCCACGCGACGCGACCGGATCAGCGACGCGTCCGCGTCGCAAGGAGAGAAGAGAAAATAAAAACGAACAGAGAGTCACGCTGGAGCAAGGCTGGAGGCGTGCCAGTGGCACAATTCGTCCCACGCGACTGCATCGCTGACGCGTCCGCGTCGCAGGGGAATACTGGCCTCCCACGCGATCGCGTGCCCCACGCGGCCGCGTGACCTGGATTTCGACGTCAAAGGGTGCATGGCCGAAATTAGAGCTGGAGTTGGCCTGGAATCGTGCTGAAAGCCCAAGTCTCACCACGCGAACGCATGCCCCACGCGTCCGCGTCACATCCCATGATGGCCACTCACGCGATCGTGTCCCCCACGCGACCACGTCACCCTGGATTTTGGCAATACTGAGTTTTGAACAGAGAGTTGTGCGACCGCGAGGCTGCACTCGTGCCACTAGCACAAATCAAGTCACACGATCATGTGCCCCACGCGTCCGCATCACCCGACCTTATCGCGCACCACGCGACCGCGTCACCCACGCGACCGCGTCGCCATCGTCGCACAGATTATCCAGATCAGCCAAATTTCTTATCTTTTCTTCTCTAATCCTTATTTTTCTTATCTTTTCTTATTTCTTTCTTCTTCCTTTCTTATCTTCTTTCCCTTCTCATTTCTCTTATTTTTCTTTTTATTTTATTTTAGTTTATTTACATACTTTCATTCATATTCATTGGTGTTAGAAATTTTTTTTTTACTTGTGGATTATTAGAGGAATTATTTGACAATTATATATATTTATTTTTAAAGGGTTGCTTGCATGTTCAATTTATTATTTTCATTAGATTATTTAACATGCATGCTATGTGTTTGTGAAAACGCCCGTATGGCATTGTGCACTGCTTTTTAGTATCTTTTATCCTACTACTCTGAATGCTTGCTTTTCATAAAGTCCCTTTACTATTGTATTAATTGAAATTAATTGTCAATACAAATGTGATGGTTTGTTACAAAGTATTGCTTGGTCTATGCTACTCATGCCCTTTGCCGGCATGCCAATAAACACCTTGCATTCACTTGTCTATACATGCACTAGCTATTTCCCATTGTTGGCTTTTCACATGTACTCGCGAGCATGTGATAATGTCAGTTATATCTTAATGTGCATCCATCACCACCTTTTCCGTTATCTTCCTTGCTATATATATCTCTTTGAATTTAATTTACTTTCTCTTCCCTTTTTCAGGATGGCCACCAAGAAAGGAAAAGAGAAAGCCATTCCCAAATCAACAGCAAGAAAAGGAACAAAAAGAGCCCCAGCTGAGGAACCACAACCCCCATCCACTTGCACATCTTAGCATGCACCGAGGACGGTGCAATCTTTAAGTGTGGGGAGGTCGATACCGATCTCCATGGGTTAGTACTTTCTTGTCGCAACACCAATGTTTAAATTTTCTTTGTAGTTAGTTGTTGCATTTGCATGTTTGTTTGATTTTTGTGCATATTTTACCACTTGGTTAAAGTAATAAAATTCTTTTAAGACCCTATCTTTGAAAAAAAAAATTTCACTAATTTAAATTGAAAAAATTTTTATGTTAAAACTTGTTTGAAGTTGTATTTGGAACATGGTTTTTGAGCCAAAGAACACACAACCTGTGAGACTTTGAGCTTATTTACATGGTTACATTATTTAACCATAAATATTTTATTCCTGTGTGTTTCCCCTCTCTATGATTGTAATCTATATTTTGTTCCAACCTATATGTCCATTATTTAGTGTATTTACATGCTTGCATATGATTGAGGCCATTATTTGATTTTAGCTCACTTATCCCAAATAAGCCTACCCTTTAAATCACCCTTGTCAGCCACTTTGAGCCTTTTAGTCCCCATTTATTCTATATTTTACCACATCACTAGCCTTAAAGCAGAAAAACAAATTAATTATCCCAGTTGAATATTTGGTTAGCTTAAGATAGTGTGTTAATTAAGTGTGGGGAAACTGTGGGAACATGGGTTAATAAGGGAATGTATCATGTTTCTAATTTATTTGAATATTGGAAATTTGGAAACCTACTCATGAAAAATAAAAATAGAAAAATAATGAAAAATCCATGTGCATTGATAAGTTATGTTTGCTTTTATGATTTAAAAAAAAAGAAAAAAAAAAGAAAGAGAAAAAGAAAAAGAAAAAGAAAATATTCAATAAATAAGCAAATAAATAAGGGGATAAAATTACCCCAATGTTAAGTTAATAAAAGATCAATGCACATGTGATAAAAATTAAAGAAAATTTGGTACATGAGTATGGGAATTATACAAAGTGGGAATTATGGGTAGCTAGGCATGAATTTAAAAGTATATAGAGTATATGTATATTAGGTAAGAGCTCAGGTTAATTGAAGATTCATATTATAGCTCACTTGGCCATACATATATCCTTACCTTTACCTCAGCCCCATTACAACCATGAAAAGACCTCATGATGTTTGCATTAGTATATTAAATATTTGTTGATTGGTTAGATGAAGAACAAGGTTTAGAAAGCATGACTAGAGAAGAGTAGAGTGATAACTCTATACACTTAAGAGATTAGAGTGAAATACACTACCAGTAAGGGTTCAGTGCTTAATTCTATGTTCCCTGCTTTCATAAGCTATCTTCTTACAAGTTTACTTGTCTTTAACTGTATAATTTGAATTAGTGAAATCCGATTTATATTTGTCTTGAAGAGCTTATTTACTTTTTAACCAAGTAAGTAAAAGCATTTAGCATGTAGTTGCATTCATAGGTTGCATTTCATACATTCTACCATTCCTCTTCATTTCTTTATAGCTTCTCTTGAGCTTAGCATGAGGACATGCTAATGTTTAAGTGTGGGGAGGTTGATAACCCACTATTTTATGGTTTATCTTGTACTCAATTGAGTGGTTTTTATTAACTCTTTACCCACTTATTCATATTATTTGCATGGTTTTATATTTCCTTCCTAATTATGTGTTTAGATTGAAAACATGCTTCTTGGATCTTATATTTGCTTATTATTAATCCTCTCTTATTACCATTAGATGCCTTGATATGTGTGTTAAGTGTTTTCAGATATTATAAGGTAGGAATGGCTTGGAGGATGGGAAGAAAGCATGCAAAAGTGGAAGGAATGCAAGAAGTTGGAGAAATTGCTAAGCTGTCCAGCCTGACCTCTCTGCACTCAAACGGCTATAACTTTAGCTACAAAGGTCCAAACGACGCGGTTCCAGTTGCATTGGAAAGCTAACATCCGGGGCTTCGATTTGATATATAATATGCTATAGTTCCCATGAAGCTAGGTGATGCGACCGCGTGATCCATGCGGCTGCGTCGCAATGACGGAAATCTAGCGTGGCAAAATTCGAACCCAGCGAATTCTGGACTGTTTTTGACCCAGTTTGCGGCTCAGAAAACACAGATTAGAGGTTATAAAGTGGGGGAATATATCCATTCATGGGAGGCATTCATATTCACAATTTTAGGAGTAGATGTAGTTTTTAGAGAGAGAGGTTCTCTCCTCTCTCTTAGGATTAGGATTTAGGACTTCTCTTAGTTTAGAATGACTCTCAAATCCCAGGTTCAATGTTCCTTTAATTTATGTTTCTCTTTTATTTTGATACTTTTATTTTCATTTGATTTATGTTGCCCAATTGGCTTATGAGCTTTTCATGATTAAGATTTGAATGTTCTATTTATTATAATTCGAGGTATTTCAGATTTAAGATTGCTTTGCTTTATTTATAAGTGCTTTCAATTTAACTTACACATTTTCTTCCTTTTGGCTTTGGTTAAATAATTGGTAACTCTTGAGTTATCAAAATCATTGTTAATTGAGAATTGAAATTCTTCAAGAATTAATTCATCCACTTAACTTACCTTCATAGTTAGAGGTTAATAAAGTGGGAGAAAAATTCAATTCTCATTACAATTGATAAGGATAACTGGGATAGGACCTCCAGTCTTCATATCTTGCCAAAAACTTATTTTACAGTTATTTATTTATTTTACTTGTCATTTAAATATATCTGTGCATATTGCCCAAACTCTAAATTTCTCAAAACCCCCCAATTTACAATCTTCATAACCAATAATAAGAACATACCTCCCTGCAATTCCTTGAGAAGACGACCCGAGGTTTAAATACTCGGTTATCAATTTTAAAAGGGGTTTGTTACTTGTGACAACCAAAACGTTTGTACGAAGGGATTTCTGTCGGTTTAGAGACTATATCTACAACGCGACCGTTTATATGACATTCTTTACTGGCAAAAATCCTAACATCAGGCCTCTCATCCTCAAGCTCCCAGGGTACCTCAGATCGGTGGCCCATCTGGGTAATCAGATAGGGGAATGACAGAGTGCCTCGAACATGAACCCTAGCCATGTACTACCAAATGAATTGTGGAAGGTACAGGCCCTTCGGGTTTACCGTCGACTTACGCATAACCCAGGGATCAGCAGGATCAATGGCAATGGTGCGCTTCACTGCCTCCCAATCAAAGCTCATAAACCTCATGGATTCCTCAGCCTGCTGATAACCATCTCGCTCATCTGATTTAGGCTGGAAATGGAGAATATCTTCAATGGCCTCCTCAGTAACTAAAATCTATTTCACTCTTAGCTGTACTGCATCCAGGGTCGTCTTGTAATAGTTGTAGTAGAATTCCCGGACCCAGGATACATTAACCTCAGTCAAGTTCCTCTCTAGAAAGAACCAGCCTCTCTGTTTGATTTACTCTGTAGTGTACTGTTGTAATTCAGCAAGAATTCTGAGGGTCCTTTCCAAGTATAGGTGCCTCTTATCCGCAAAGACCGAATATTTCAGTTCACAGTAGCGATTTACAAACTTGATTGGATCTGTCGCAGGCACTAGTTGATCTTCTTTTTCCTGCAGAGTGAAGTTCTTCTCACACCAGGAATCATCATGCAGAATATCTGTCAGAGCGACAGATGACTGTCCTCTTTTCCTTTTACCCGTGCTGGCTTTAGCTTTGCCTTTCTCTGTTGGATCAGACATCCTGAAAAACAGAGTTTCTGATGACAAGTCATCTTAGTCTAGTTTCACTAGTATTTTTCTTTTGTTTTCAATTGTTTTTATGCACTTTCTTGAGCCATAAGTAAGCCAATTGGGTAGAATTTCATATTTCCTTTGATTCAATCAACCATGGATGAATTAATGTAATTTCATGAGATTTTGTGCTATAATTGTCATATATTATGAAAGAATAACAAACTCATGATTTTGAGCATAGCTTTGATGTATTTGATTGATTGATGATAGGTGAAAAGAGCTTTGAAGAAGGTTGAAGAAAGAAGGAATGGCTAGGAGCAAGAGAGAACAAAAAGCTTGAGCCAAAGTTTGCCTCAAACTTTAGCTCAAACTTTTGGAAGAGTTGAAAACACCCTGGAGGAAAAAAGCTTGAGCCAACCTTTAGCTCAAACTTTTGGAAGAGTTGAAAACACCCTGGAGGAAAAAGCTTGAGCCAATGTTTGCCTCAAACTTTTTGGCAAACATTGGCATCACAAAACCAACACCCTGGAGGAGAAAAGCTTGCGCCAACGTTTGCCTCAAGCTTTTTGGCAAACGTTGGCGCCACACTTGCACACCCTGGAGGAAAAAAGCTTGCGCCAACGTTTGCCTCAAGCTTTTTGGCAAACGTTGGCGCCACACATGTACACAAGGGGATCCACGTTTGGCTAAAAGTTTGACCTCAAACTTTAGCTCAAACGTGGATATCAGCAAAAGGAGGGCAGCTGGTATAAAAAGCTTGAGCCAAAGTTTGCCTCAAACTTTGACTCAAGCTTTTGTGATTCTTGGCCCGGTTCACAATGGGTTTCTCTCCAAGTCCAAGAGCAATCAACAGAGGCTTTTACCAACCCAATTCCATCAAGAGCAAAGGCCCAATTCAAGGCTTGAAGATCATTTGAAGAAAGTGTATAAATAGCTTAGGATTTAAGTTTTAAAGGAGCTTTTCTTTGGAGAGAATTTTGGGAACACTTACAGAGAGCTCACCTTTACATTTTTGAATTGTTGCTTTAGAATTGTAGAGAATTGGGAAGGAGAATTGATCTCTCTTCTTCCTTGTTCTTGCTCAGCACTCTTTACTTTTCTTGTTTTGGATCTTGGGTGGAGAATTGAAGAAATTCTGTTTCAATCTCACCTTGAGATCTTGTTTAAATCTCTGCACAATTGAATTTCCATTTCTGTTAATTGCTTCTTCTTCTACTCATTCTGCAACTTACTTTTCTTTATTTCCGATTGCATCGTTCTTGTTGGATCTAGGAAGGCAATGAGATCTAGACTCAGCTATCTAGTCTCTTGAGTCCTGAGATCTACAGTTTTCAATTTCAATTTCCTTATTTTGTCGCTACACCAAGCTTTTTCTCAATTCCGTTTTAGATCCGGTTTAATTCAAGTCATCTTCTACTTTTCTGTTTATTGCATTTTACTTTTCCTTGTTTGATTTCTGCAAATCCCATTCCCAATTCCCTTTACAATTCAAGCCATTTACATTTCTTGCACTTTAAGATTCTGCAATTTACATTTCTTGCAATCTAAGTTTCTGCAATTTATATTACTTGCACTTTAAGATTCAGCCTCTTTAATTTCTCTGCACTTTAAATTCTTGCCAATTGTCCCTCTCCCTTTTAATTTCATGCAATTTAGCTTCTGTCAAACATAAACCACTCAAATCAACTCTTGATTTGCTTGACTAAGTCAACCACTAAACTAAAATTGCTCAATCCTTCAATCCCTGTGGGATCGACCTCACTCCCGTGAGTTTTATTACTTGATGCGACCCGGTGCACTTGCCGGTGAGTTTTGTGTGTTTGGAATTCATTTTCCGAAAATACACATCAGTTTCTAGGATATAATTTATCAAACCAAAGCAGAAAAATAGGAAGGCAAATAGTAAGCAAGCAATTCAAGCAGTAGAAGGGCAAAAGAGGAATAAAAGCCAAAGCATGAAGTGAGTCAAAAAGATATAGAATGTTGGACTGTATGCAAGGTAAAATTCAAGGAATTCAATTAGAAATCACAATCCAAAACTATTAAATAAAATGCAGAATGCTTGTTTATGAAGAAACAACAATAGACATGCCATGAAAGGGGTTGAAAGGGGTTAGTGTAAACTAAGAGATAAGTTAAGAAGTCGAGGAAGTCAAGAGGTAAAAAGGGAAGTTAAAATTAGTGGCATGGTACTGTAGTTCCTAGCAAACAGAAGTTCACAAGATTGAAGGACAAGCAACTCACATTCAAGCAGATAATGCAGAGTATTGATGATAAATCAGGTAAAGAAAGCACAAAGAGAAGTAAAATCATCAACAATGCAATGCAATGAAGAAGGGAACCAAATGGAATGGAAATGCGAGCCTAGTATCTCATGAAATGGCTTTGGTGTAAACCAAGTAAATTGCATTGTCAAAAGTGCCAAAGTCAAATCATGAGTGAAAGTTAAGTGAAACAGTTTTTTTTTTTTCAGAAAAAAATTGGGCAGCATTTCGGCAGTAAAAAGGGATGTTCCTGGAAAATCAAACAGTAGAATAATGCAAGCAGTAGCACTTTCAAACAGGATTAGCAGCTGATATGAATCTTAGAACAAGTTATACCAAACTAGAAAGTAAAATGGCATTGAGTAGTATTATCAATCAAGATAGACTCAAGGCAGAATATCAACCAGAATAGCAGCATTAGACTAAGGTAAGCAACAATCAAGCATGATTGAGTTGAAAGATTCAAGTGCGGGATTGAAATGGAAATTGAAATGGAGCACTTGATGAAGCAAATCAAATTGCAGAAAAACAGCAACAAGAATCATGCAATAAGCCAGCATTGTCAATTAGCACATGAATATAGATATAAGGCAACAGCATGAAGAACAAGGTAACTCATGTGACTTAGACATTAGAAAACAGAAGAAAGTAGCAGGCTAGGCCTAAACTCAGTTTAGCAGTTTGGATTTCTTATGAAAGCAGTAGCCATGACAAGCATTAAAATCATATGTAAATTCAGAAGAATGTAGCAATTGAGCCAATACAAAACAGCAATAGGCAGGTAGATGCAATTAACCTAGCTTCATCAAATTCAGAACGCAAGCGATAGCAAGAGATATGTATTTAAGGAAGTAAATTCACTGAATTAATAATGAAGACCAACTTGCAATAAGAATTGAATAGCAATACTAACTCAGATTTGACTTTTTCTAAAATCAGACATGAACAATCCAATTATCAAGTAATCAAATCGACTCAGATAGGATCAAATTTAGATAATACGCAGCAGCTACAAGAAACCAGTGTCAAAGGAAAACAATGAACATGAACATAGCATCAATAACAACTCAGCACAGGGCACAGCATATCGAACTAATTCAAACAGCAAGGCCAATGGGAAAATCAAATAATTCAATCAGTAGGAACGGAGCACTTATCAGACCTAAATCCTCTAACCACAACCTAGCTACCTAACCACCTAGAATCCACTACGAAACACGCATATCTAACTAACCTAAATTGAACAGAATGTAAATGATGCTAACTGACTAACTTGAATAGAAAAGGAATTGTGGGGCAGGGAAGAAAGCAGCGAAACCTGGGTAGGTGGTGATGGAGTTGGAAACGTAGAGAGAGAGGGAATGGTACGGCAGTGCTGGTGGTGGTGGCACGGCGGCTCTGGTTTTACCCGCGGTGGCTTGGGGTGGTGGGAAGGTGAGAGCGGGAATAGGAGAAAGAGGAGGAGAAGAAAGGGGAATAGAGAGAGTGGTCGAACGGTGGCGGTCAGGGGTCGGCGACGGTGGCGGCGGGGGTGTGGGTTGTGATGGTTCGTAGGTGGTGGTGTTGGTTGGTGAGTCGTGGTTATGGAGGGGAAGAGAGAGAAGGTGACATTGAGGGGTAAGGGGGAGGAAGGGAGGAAGAGGGGGTGGCGGTGTCGGCGGCGGTCTGGGCACTGCGACAGAGGTTTGGTGGTGGGAGGTGGTTGCTGCGATGGAGGGTGGAGGGAGGAGAAGGGAGAACGTTGAGAGAGGGGAGAGGAAAGCACGCAAGGGTGGCCAGGGTTCTCGCGTCAAGGGTTATCAAATTTTAAATCCACGCGTACGCGTGAGCGTGGTTGAGGCAAAAATCCAACGACGCGTACGCGTCATGGACGCGAATGCATGAAACAGGATAAATGAAGATGACGTGTACGCGTGAGGCATGTATACGCATCGAGCAGAATTATGCTAAATACACGAGTCCAGCGTCATTTTGGCACAACTCTCTGTTTTATTTGAGGGGGCAAAAATTTGCATGCAAGGCGTGCACGTCGTGCACGCCCACGCATGGTGTGCTAAAATGAAAGTGACGCGTACACGTCATGGACGCGAACATGTGGGCCAATTTGTGCCTATCGCACACCAGCTGCACGATTCCAGCCCAACTTTCTGGTCGTTGGATGGAGACGTCGATTTGGGATCGACACCCACGCGTGGCCTACGCGCACGCATGGTGTTTTTTTTTTTATGCAGTATGCAGAATGTAAAATGGAGATGTTGATGCAGATGTTATGAATGACACTAGGGAAAATAGAATAAAATAAAACTAAGAATAAAACAAAACAAAATAAAACTAAGATTGAAAAAGAATGATCATACCATGGTGGGTTGTCTCCCACCTAGCACTTTTAGTTAAATTCCTTAAGTTGGACATTTGGTGAGCTCCTTGTCATGGTGGCTTATGCTTGAACTCATCCAGAAATCTCCACCAACGTTTGCAATTCCAGTGGCCTCCGGGATCCCAAACTAGGCACAAAAAACCTTCGAGCAAGTTAAAGCAGGTAATTAGGCTCCAGGAGTGTTGATTATCAGAATGAATTCCAAGATCCCAAACCTTGCTTTTTGTACCCGTCTTTGTTTTGATCTATATTGTTCCAACCGGGAGGTACGCAATCTGAATTTTCACTGAGATACCCAAACATCTTCCGAAACCCATTCAATCGAGCTCTATACCAATCCTTGCACCTCAATTTGGAGCGTGGAACCATATTAAACCTTGCATGCTAACTCCTATTACTAATCATCTCCCTCTTACTCTTAAAGTCACAAAGAGCTCTAAGCTGGCCATCGGTTTCAAGCAAACCATATTCAAGTGGGAAGGTAAAGATAAAGGCTAAGGATTTTACCCACTTGAAGTTTGTATTGGTGGTAATGGCCTTGGGAGAGGTGTTTCCAGTGGTATTGTGAGCTCCACTCCCTTGTACTCTTCTATGAATTCTGCCACCTCCTTGCAAACCTCTTCAACTACAATCGCGTTTTGATCAAAGTCTTCTACTTCTTCCCCGTCACTCAAGTCATAAGTTGGAGGTTGAGAAAAATCTACCTCCACATCATCTTCATATTCACTTGGGGAAAATTCTTCAAGCTCAAGGAGTTCAATTGTGGATGCAAGTTCATCACTAGGAGAGCTTGATTCATGATCATCATTACCAAGGAAACTTGATTCTTGATCTGTTCCGTCCAGTTCTTCGTGAGGTACATGCCTTGGGGGTTGTGCACTATCCTCCTAAGCATCAATTACAAATTTCTTGGCGGAATTCTCTACAACTCTTGATTCCCATAGAGGTTCAGCGTCTCCTAAGTTTTCAACCAATTCTTCTTCTTCGATAATTCCAGCTTCCTCCACTTGTTCCAGTACAAAGTCATGCTCCTTACTGTCCACCAGAGTTTCTAGCGTCTCCTTCATGCTACGTTCTTCATTAGATTATCCACATGAAGCCATGGGGGTTCCTTGAGTGTCCGAATGTCGGGAAGCTAATTGATTTATCGCTTGCTCCAGTTGATGAAGGGTTGCATGAAATTGATCCACTGTTTCCTTGAGATGATCCTGTGATTCTTGTTCTGCTCGGATTGCATGATTAGGATCATATGGCTCTTGGGTCGATGGATATGGACATGGTGCATATGGGAGTGGTTCTATATATGGTTCATATGACTCATAGGGTGGTTGATTGGGTGGATAAGGGTTAGATCATGTGAGGGTGTTTGGCAGTAGGGGGCTTGTGAGTGTGGTGGTTCAGAGCTATATTGAGGAGAAGGTTCATAAGCATAGGGTGGGGCTTGTTGGTAACTACAAGGGGGTCCACCATATCTATCATCTTGGTATGCATCTCGGAATGGCTCTTAACCATAGTAATTTGGTGGAGGTTGGTTGTCACGAAAAGGTCCACCATAACTATTGTCTTGGTATGCATCATAGAATGGTTGTTGGTTATAGCGCATTGGAAGGGGTTGTCGCTAAGAGGGTTGATCAAATCCTTGTGGCTCCTCTCATCCTTGATTATTCCAACCTTGATGCATGTTCTCATTATAACACCCATTCCTTACAACAACATTGGAACCAAACTCAAAGCGACAGCGGTGAGAATTCATAATAGTTAATAAAAATTAAAAACAAAAAGAAAAACAAATAAACAAGCAAAAAGCAAATATTTACAATAACCAATAATAAGGCACACGTTTGCAAGTCCCCAGCAACGGCGTCATTTTGACGAACGGATCCTTGCTAGTAAAGAATTCACAAATAAGTTCTCGTTGCAAGTATAGTTTCTAAACTAACAATAATCCTTTCGTACAAAAACTTGTTTGTCACTAAAGCAAACCCAATAAAATTAAACCGAAGTATTTAAACCTCGGGTCATCTCTCAAGGAATTGCAGGGAGGTGTATTATTATTGGTTATGGAAGATTATCTTTTGGGGGTTTATGAATAAGGAACAAGAAAAATAAATTGCAAGAAAGTAAATTAATAATTAAGAAAACTCTTAGCAAGGTATGAAAAATGGACGTCCTATCCTAGTTATCCTTATCAATTGTGATGAGAATTGTTCATTGCTCCCACTTAGTTAACCCTTACTAAATAAAGGAGAGTCAAGTGGACTAATCAACTTTATTCCTCAAGTCCTAGTCAACTCCTAAGGAAAGAATAGCTTTAGAGGGATCCAAATCAACTAGCAAATTCAAATTATCAACCAACAAAGGAGTTTGATAACTCAAGTGTCTCCAATTAATCAATTCAAGCTAAGAATGTAAAAAGCTAAATTAAAATCATAAATATGAAATACCTCAAATTGCATTAAATAAGAAAATCTATTCTAACATGGAGTTCATAAACCAAATTGTCAACATAAAGTAATCAACAAGGAAAATAAATAAACTAGAAAGCTAGAACAAATAAAAGTAGAAGAGAGATCAAATTAAAGGAACATTGAACCTGGAATTGAGAAGGAATGAACCTAAACTAAGAGAAATCCTAAATCCTAAAACCTAGAGAGAGGAGAGAGCCTCTCTCTCTAGAAACTACATCTAAAACCTAAATTGTGAATAATGAATGAATGTCTTGATTCCCTCATTCTCCAACCTCTATTCTGTGTTCCCGGGCTTGGAATTGGGCCGAGAAGGAGCCTAGAAATTGCCCCCAGCGCTTTCTACAACTTTCTGCACGTGGCGTCTGTCACGCGTATGCGTAGGTCATGCGTGTGCGTCATTTGGCTATTTTCCTTGTCACGGGTACGCGTCCGCGTCGTCCATGCGTGTGCGTCACTGTCAGTTTCTAAAAACTTCATTTTCTCGCATTCCTTCCACTTTTGCATGCTTCCTCTCCATCCTCTAAGCTATTCCTGCCCTATAAAACCTGAAAACATTGAACATACGGATCATGGCATCGAATGGTATAAAGAAGGATTAAAATACACAAATTAAAGGTTTAGGAAGCAAGTTTTCAACCATGAAACAAAACTAGGAAGGAATTGTAAAATCATGCAAATTATATGAATAAGTGAGCAAAGACTTGATAAAAACCACTCAAATGAGCATAAGATAAATCATAAAATAGTGGTTTATCAAGGATATATGAAACAATCAAGACAAATGGGGTGCATCCGGACATTTACAAGCTGCTTTTATTCCCATTCTCTCTAAGGGGCAATGCATTCCAATGATTGAAAACCTTCTCCAAAGAGAGCATCACTAATTGGGATCAGTTGGTGAGCAAGTTCTTAGCTAAATTTTACCCTCCTCAGAGAATCATTAAGCTAAAGACAGAGGTCCAAACCTTCAGGAAAATGGAGGGAGAATCATTGTATGAAGCCTGGGAGAGATACAAGACTTTGATGAGAAGATGCCCTCCTGTCATGTTCAGTGACTGGGTAAAACTCCAAAACTTCTATGAGGGCCTAACTCTAGAAGCAAGGAGAGCTTTAGACTACTCCTCAGGAGGATCACTCAACATGATGAAAACCCCCGAAGAAGCTCAAGACCTCATTGAGGTTATTGCAAATAATCAATACTTTTATTCTTCTGAGAGGCATCACAACTCAACTCCAAAGAATGGTGTGATAGAGCTTGAAAGTATGGATGCAATTTTGGCACAAAACAAACTTATGCACCAACAAATCCAGCAGGAAATGGAGATGATGGCCAAGAGGATGGATGGACTTCAACTTGCTGAAGTGAGCATAGCAAGCCAAGCTTCAAATGGCTGGAATCAATCTGAAGAAGGTTTTGAGACATTCAGCTATGAGCAACAAAGTCCTGAACAAGTCCAGTATATGCACAATACCTCAAGCTCATTCCAAAATGACTTCCATGGTGATACCTACAATCCATCTTGGAAGAATCATCCTAACTTGAGGTGGGTGATCATCAAAATCAATGGCAAAAGAATTCCAACTCAAACAACCTCCGCAACACAAGCAACTACAACCAACCACCCACTAACAACAACCAATACACAAAACCACAAAACACATAGCTCCAACCCCATTACACTTCACACGTTTCCCAGAACAACCTCTCCACACCTCTATTTAACTTACAAAACATTTCTCCCAATACCTCAAACAATTTTCATCAGCAATCATCACATTCCATGTAACCATAGCCACATCCAGACTCTCAAAGGATCTCTAACCTAGAGATATTGATGGAGAAACTTATCAAAAATCAAGAGATGGCAAGACAAAGGATCTCTCAAAGGATCTAAAAGGATCTCTTGAATGATCTCTTTTAAATCGGTCGGGTCCCGGTCTGGTTTGAACGGCCGGTTCTCGATCGGTTCAGCGGTTTGTATTCGGTTTCTAGAACATCGATTTCTGCTAATAAACCGACCTGTCTAAGCTACCGATTCGCGGTCAGACCGGTTCGACCGTCTAGTCCGGTACAGTTTTTAGAACATTTCTAGCAACCTTGTCAAGCCTCATGTCAAGCACCATGTCAAGTCCCTTAGTACATTCGACAGAGCTCGTGCCAACGCTCTCACCAGCGCCCACTCAAAAGTGCTACACACACACACACACACACACACACACTCACACTAGGCACAGCGCTTGTGCCAGCGCTCGTGCCAGTACTCTCACCAGCGCTCACTCAAGAGCGCTATACACACACACACACTCCCACCAGGCACAGCGCTTGTGCCAGTGCTCTTACCAGTGCTCACTCAAGAACGCTATACACACACACTCCCATTAGGCACAGCGCTCACTGGTGCACGAAATTGTGATCATCAATAGCGCCAACAACTTGGTGTTGTTGCCAAACCAAAAACTTGGCACTGTTGTTGCCGGAAACAAATGCGAAATTGTTGTTCGTTCCGTTCCGGCAACGGTGCCAAAAACTTGGTACACACAATTGTAATCTCAACTCTTTATCATAACTCCGCACAACTAACCAGCAAGTGCACTGGATCGTCCAAGTAATAAACCTTACGTGAGTAAGTGTCAATCCCACGGAGACTGTCGGCTTGAAGCAAGCTATGGTCATCTTGTAAATCTCAGTCAGGCGGATTCAAATGGTTATGGAGAATTGATAATTAAAATATGAATAAAACATAAAATAGGATAGAGATACTTATGTAATTCATTGGTGAGAATTTCAGATAAGCGTATGAAGATGCTTTGTTCCTCCTAAACTTCTTCTTTCCTATTGCCTTCTTCCAATCATTCATACTCCTTTCCATGGCAAGCTTTATGTTGGGCATCACCGTTGTCAATGGCTACTTCCCGTCGCGCATAAACTTGTTATGCTACGATTTAGGAAATTGCACGATCGGCAAAATTCCTTCCGGCAAGTGCACCGGTTATCGTCAAGTAAAAACTCACAATAGAGTGAGGTCGAATCCCACAAGGATTGGTTGAGTGAGCAATTCGGATTAGAAGTATGTTCTAGTTGAGCGGAATCAAGATTTAGATGAGAATTGCGGAATGTAAAATTGCATGAATTAAAGAGCGAGAAGCTAAATTGCTGAAATTAAAAGGGATGGGGGTGATTGCATGAATTTAATTGCAGAATGTAAAGAGAAAGTGGTAAATCAGAACTGGGAGTTCATTGGGTGTTAGGAGATATTGAGATCTCTGAATCAAAACAACTTTTATCCCTTCCTCAACCAATGCATTCATTGAATTTTGCTTGGCAATCTTATATGATTGGATCCCAATCCTTTGGCTCACCAATTCTCTCTAAAAACAAACAAATTCCCAATCCCTTGGTTTAAATGTTCATAAGAAGAGATGATGCTCGATCACTGATTATACCACACAGTTTCATGAACCACAATTTGGTAGGATTACATGTCACAATATCCATCCAAACCCCAATCCAATTCACTGTGAGAAAGCTTCTCTAGCATGAATCCTCCATTCCTTTCCCAAGGTTCCGAAGGATTCCAATTATGGGTAGTTTCTTTCCCAAGACAACTACCCAATGGAATTAGATCGAGAAGCCTTCTAACAAAATTCAAGAGAAAAGATTGAAGAAGAAGATAAAACTATTATTGATTCATTGAATTACAATAGAGCTCCCTAACCCAATGAAAGGGGTTTAGTGAGTCATAGCTCTGAATTCAATTACAAAACTAAAAGAAAAATGATCCCCAAGTTCTCTCCCGATGTCTGTAAAAGTCCCCCTCAGGGGCTGGATTCCCCTTCAATCCCCCCCCGTTTCTCAAATGCAGAAACTAAGGCCTTTAAATAGGCTCCCTAAATTACAAAATGAAAATGAAATTCAAAGCAAATTACAATCAAATAAAAATAAACTATTCTAGATGATTCTTGTGGCCTTGATTTGGTGTTGTTGATGGGCCTTGCTTGCTTGAAGGGTAGAGTGACATAATTGATCCAAAAAGGATAATGATCCATTTAAACTACACTCAAACGTTGCACCCCCCTTTCTTGAGTCGTCACTTTGTTCTCTTGTCAACCTTGCCAATTTGATGCCAAATATAGACTATTATACCTCGTTGGAAAGCTATGGATGTCAGCTTTCTAACGCAACTGGAAGCACCTCAATTAGATTTCTACAACTCGAGTTATACTCCATGGAAGGTGAAGAGGTCAGCTGGCCTGATTGCATGTTGGTACTATGCTCTTCTATGCACATTACGGGGCTGTTTTCTCCCTCAATTTTTAGTATCCACCATGCATGCCATATATGCTTGGAAAGCTCTAGATGTCTTCTTTCCAATGCATTTTGAATCATCTCATTTGGAGTTTTGTAGCTCAAGTTATTTATGTTTGAAGAAGGCATGGTCAAGCTGTTCCATATAACACGTTTAAGCTCCAGTTTAAGCTTAAACTGGAGCTTAAACGCTGGCACTCCCTGGAGGCACAAGCTCGAGCACGTTTAAGCTTCAGTTTAAGGTTAAACTGAAGCTTAAACGTGGAAATGAGAAAGCAACCCTGGAGGAGAAAAATAGTCGAACACGTTTAAGCTCCAGTTTAAGGTTAAACTGGAGCTTAAACGTGGAATGCTCCTGGTGCCTTTCTTACTTCTGGCGTTTAACCTCCAGTTTAAGGTTAAACTGGAGGTTAAACGTGGAAATGCTCCCCTGGTGAGATTCTCACTTCTGGCGTTTAACCTCCAGTTTAAGGTTAAACTGGAGGTTAAACTTCAATTCCAGCATTATATGGCTTGGTAGTTTAAGTTTCAGTTTAAGCTTAAACTGGAACTTAAACTCCACATGTGATATTCAAGCTTCCTTTATTGATTTTGTTGCTTCCTTGCCTAGCCTCTTCTTCCCTGAAATCATCCAAACAATTGCATCAAAGTCTTGCAAAATTTCATGAGAAATCTTCCATTCATAGCATTCAAGTAATATAACTAAAAACTCATGGAATTTGCATCAAAATCTTCATGTTGAATGATTTAAGACAAGCATGACTATTTGGGCCAAATGATTACTTAAGGCTCAAGAAAATGCATAAAATAACTAAAAATAAAAGAAAAAGGCTAGTGAAACTAGCCTAAGATGCCTTGGCATCACAACACCAAACTTAATCCTTGCTTGTCCCCAAGCAAGTTCTGAATTATTGAGAAGAAAGAATGAAACAGAAAGTAAATTCATTAGCCATATCAGTAAGTAATTGACATTGATTAATGGGGTGTTCATGCAGAAAGTTGTTGCAGCATCACTTTATTGTTTCTTAGGTAAGAATGTCACTTTTTATGTTTCCACTAAAACACTGCTTATGGCCTCTTGTTATTCACATATCCTTGGCAAGTTTCTTTTCTTTGTTTTTCTTTTTCTTTGAGCTTATTTGCTCCTTGTTGCTCAGTGTCATGTGTTGCTCAAGCCTTTGGCATTTTCTTTTTCTTATTAGTGCACTACACATATCCACTACAGGCATTTTAGTTCACATTTCTTCTTGAGACATTGGTGCCCAGCACCTCTTTGTGTGACTAAATGTTTTGTATTTAGGTTGCTCTTGATAATGGACTTTTGGTTGATAATCCCGGGTTAGTTAACCCAAGTTACCAAGTGTTGAAACACTCCTCAGAACCTATTCATCCAAGCATATCCTTAATACATAAACACCACAGGCATTTGTCTCAGAAGTTCAAACCATTGGTGCCTAGCTTATTTTCTCAATTTTTTTTTTTGCTTTTTGGTTGCCCTTTTTCAGTGGCTTTTTCTTCTTCTTTTTCTTTCTTTTTCATGGCCAAAGACATTTATTCATCAAGATCCATAGACAGCATCCTAATTTCCACTAAAAGTGACAATTCTAACTTTATTTCTTAGTGAGCTGACTATTCAATCAAACATGCATACCAACACTTAATCTTATTTGATTTCTTACCAAATGGAATTGAGTTACTTTTGTTCAAACATTTCTTTTATTTTATGGAAACAGAACAAGCATGGCAAGCATTTGTTTAAGAAGATGAAGTTATCCAGACACTTAGACTATCACTTATTTGAAAATTAAACAAACAGACAAACAAAAACTGCAATGACTCAAACTTAAAGCAGGGGTGCATGCAAACTTCAAATATCAGCAATTCAAAGTACAAGTAATTAAGTGACAATACAACCTTTTAGCATCTTCTTTGTTGTTCATCATCCTTCCTAGCCTTGGTGTTCTCTTTGATGATGATGTATATTCCTTCCATGAGATTGATTGTCTTCCTGCAAAGCTATTAGAAGTTGCTTGTTCCCCAAGCACTTTGAGAATTGGTTAGCATGCATGGATGTTTGTAGGCCTCTGAACTTAGATTGGTGTGTGAACACGAAACTTAGTTCCTTGCCATATGCAGCAATTGGGATCATATGCAGAGAACCTCATGTGCTTTTATTAAGAAAATAACTATGAACTAGAAAAAGAAACTATGAACTAGAAATTAAACTATTGTTTAAGTAGTTTCCCTGATTGGTTGGAGCTAGTGACTAGTCATGCTGAGGTAGAAATGTGCTTTTAATGAAGTTTTTTGGTGGAACACCAAACTTAGAATCTCATATTCACCCTTGAATTGTTTTGGTGTGCAACACCAAACTTAGCTCCTTGCAATACAGATAAATCTACTTAACTCTTTTATTGAAATAACTAGAAAAGAAAAACTACCTTTGGTTGGGTTGCCTCCCAACAAGCGCTTCTTTAACGTCATTAGCTTGACATGCTGTTCCTGACTTTCTTCCTCTTCTTCCAGTTTGTTAAGAGGAATGACTTCAAGTGGATAAAGGAGCTAGTTAGTGCCCCTTGTTGTGAATGCTTCTTTCCAGCAAGCTTTCCCTTGTGATTGGCTTGAGTGAACTTGCTTGTTGGCTCAGGAGTTGGATTGTTCTTCGACCTTCTCTTCTTCATGGATATGATCCTTTGTTTCTCGGTCACAATCCTCATTTTGGTGCTTGTTTTTACTGCCTTCACATCCTTGATCTTAGAACTTGGTTGTTGTTGGACAGTTGGAGTATCCTGTTCATCAAAAGCTTCCTGAATTTGTGGTTCAATGAACCCTTCCTCTTTGCAACTCTCTGTGTCATTGGAGTGTGATCTCCCTTGATTGACTTTCTCCCTTTCTTGTTCTTCTGATTCCTCCCTTGGGTTTGCCATGGTATCACTAGAAGAATTGTGGGTAGGGATTTGCTTTGATAGATATCCAATTTGTGCTTCTAGCTTTTGAATGGCAGCACCATGATTTTGTAAGTTGGATATCACTTCTTCCTTAAAGCTTTTCAAATCGGCCACATCTCTGCCCATAGTTGCAATCATTCCTTCTATCCTGTTTAATTGATCTTGAAATTGTTGGTTCGGATTGGGTTGATGAGGTTGATTATCTTGGCTGTGATATGGTGGCTGGGAGTATGTGTTTTGTGTGGGCTGATAGAGTCTTTGGTTGGAGTGTTGGTAGTGGTATGACTCTTGTGTGTAGTGGAATGAGTCTTGTGGATAGTGAAATGAATTGTATGAATTTGAGAAGGAATTTTGTGCTGAGAAATGCTCAAGTGATGAAGAATTTGGATATGTAAAACTAGGAGGTGAGGTTGGATAATTCAGAGGTGATGGCTCTTGATGAATGGGGTGTGAATAAGTGAAATCTCTTTGGTTTTGATCTTCCCAGCCACAACTTGAGTAGTGATCAAATTCACCAAAACATGGACCATTTTGTGGCTCTGGGAAGTACCCCGTTTCCTGTTCCTGATACTCCCACCCACCATGAGCATAATAACATGAATCATTCTGTGGTGGTGGAGACTTTCTCATGAATTTTGATTGACCAAAAGATGATGGATACTCCTTTCTTTTTTGCAATGTGCTCAGTCTCAAACAATACTCATCCAAAGATAGTGGAAATTCCATAGTGAGGCAATATCACAAACAGCTAGTGGTTAGTATGCTAACAAGTGAATAAGCAAAGAAAACAAATTAAAATTTGCAGAAATTAGCAGTAATGAACTGAAACAAAAACTATTAACAAAAGAAAAGAAAAATTGCTCAATCTAGTTAACTTCCAATTGGAGAATTGTCAATCGAAAACCAATCCCCGGCAACGGCGCCATAAACTTGATGCGCATAAACTTGTTATGCTACGATTTAGGAAATTGCACGATCGGCAAAATTCCTTCCGGCAAGTGCACCGGTTATCGTCAAGTAAAAACTCACAATAGAGTGAGGTCGAATCCCACAAGGATTGGTTGAGTGAGCAATTCGGATTAGAAGTATGTTCTAGTTGAGCGGAATCAAGATTTAGATGAGAATTGCGGAATGTAAAATTGCATGAATTAAAGAGCGAGAAGCTAAATTGCTGAAATTAAAAGGGATGGGGGTGATTGCATGAATTTAATTGCAGAATGTAAAGAGAAAGTGGTAAATCAGAACTGGGAGTTCATTGGGTGTTAGGAGATATTGAGATCTCTGAATCAAAACAACTTTTATCCCTTCCTCAACCAATGCATTCATTGAATTTTGCTTGGCAATCTTATATGATTGGATCCCAATCCCTTGGCTCACCAATTCTCTCTAAAAACAAACAAATTCCCAATCCCTTGGTTTAAATGTTCATAAGAAGAGATGATGCTCGATCACTGATTATACCACACAGTTTCATGAACCACAATTTGGTAGGATTACATGTCACAATATCCATCCAAACCCCAATCCAATTCACTGTGAGAAAGCTTCTCTAGCATGAATCCTCCATTCCTTTCCCAAGGTTCCGAAGGATTCCAATTATGGGTAGTTTCTTTCCCAAGACAACTACCCAATGGAATTAGATCGAGAAGCCTTCTAACAAAATTCAAGAGAAAAGATTGAAGAAGAAGATAAAACTATTATTGATTCATTGAATTACAATAGAGCTCCCTAACCCAATGAAAGGGGTTTAGTGAGTCATAGCTCTGAATTCAATTACAAAACTAAAAGAAAAATGATCCCCAAGTTCTCTCCCGATGTCTGTAAAAGTCCCCCTCAGGGGCTGGATTCCCCTTCAATCCCCCCCCCCCCCGTTTCTCAAATGCAGAAACTAAGGCCTTTAAATAGGCTCCCTAAATTACAAAATGAAAATGAAATTCAAAGCAAATTACAATCAAATGAAAATAAACTATTCTAGATGATTCTTGTGGCCTTGATTTGGTGTTGTTGATGGGCCTTGCTTGCTTGAAGGGTAGAGTGACATAATTGATCCAAAAAGGATAATGATCCATTTAAACTACACTCAAACGTTGCACCCCCCTTTCTTGAGTCGTCACTTTGTTCTCTTGTCAACCTTGCCAATTTGATGCCAAATATAGACTATTATACCTCGTTGGAAAGCTATGGATGTCAGCTTTCTAACGCAACTGGAAGCACCTCAATTGGATTTCTACAACTCGAGTTATACTCCATGGAAGGTGAAGAGGTCAGCTGGCCTGATTGCATGTTGGTACTATGCTCTTCTATGCACATTACGGGGCTGTTTTCTCCCTCAATTTTTAGTATCCACCATGCATGCCATATATGCTTGGAAAGCTCTAGATGTCTTCTTTCCAATGCATTTTGAATCATCTCATTTGGAGTTTTGTAGCTCAAGTTATTTATGTTTGAAGAAGGCATGGTCAAGCTGTTCCATATAACACGTTTAAGCTCCAGTTTAAGCTTAAACTGGAGCTTAAACGCTGGCACTCCCTGGAGGCACAAGCTCGAGCACGTTTAAGCTTCAGTTTAAGGTTAAACTGAAGCTTAAACGTGGAAATGAGAAAGCAACCCTAGAGGAGAAAAATAGTCGAACACGTTTAAGCTCCAGTTTAAGGTTAAACTGGAGCTTAAACGTGGAATGCTCCTGGTGCCTTTCTTACTTCTGGCGTTTAACCTCCAGTTTAAGGTTAAACTGGAGGTTAAACGTGGAAATGCTCCCCTGGTGAGATTCTCACTTCTGGCGTTTAACCTCCAGTTTAAGGTTAAACTGGAGGTTAAACTTCAATTCCAGCATTATATGGCTTGGTAGTTTAAGTTTCAGTTTAAGCTTAAACTGGAACTTAAACTCCACATGTGATATTCAAGCTTCCTTTATTGATTTTGTTGCTTCCTTGCCTAGCCTCTTCTTCCCTGAAATCATCCAAACAATTGCATCAAAGTCTTGCAAAATTTCATGAGAAATCTTCCATTCATAGCATTCAAGTAATATAACTAAAAACTCATGGAATTTGCATCAAAATCTTCATGTTGAATGATTTAAGACAAGCATGACTATTTGGGCCAAATGATTACTTAAGGCTCAAGAAAATGCATAAAATAACTAAAAATAAAAGAAAAAGGCTAGTGAAACTAGCCTAAGATGCCTTGGCATCATCTTCTCAGTGAAAATGTTCCAAATGCGCTGTCACCGCACGGCTAATCATCTGTCGGTTCTCGATCATGTTGGAATAGGATCCATTGATCCTTTTGGGTCTGTCACACGCCCAACACTCGCGAGTTTGAAGCTCGTCATAGTCATCCCTTCCCAGATCCTACTCGGAATACCACAGACAAGGTTTAGACTTTCTGGATCTCAAGAATGACCGCCAATGGATTCTAGCCTATACCACGAAGGTTCTAATCTTAGATTAGAAACCTAAGAGATACACATTCAAACTTGTTTGCATGTACAACGGAAGTGGTTGTCAGGCACGCGTTCATAGTTAAGAATGATGATGAGTGTGATGGTTCATCACATTCTTAAGGTTGAAGAACGAGTGTATATCTTAGAGAAGAAGTAGGTGTGAATTGAATAGAAAAACAATAGTACTTTACATTAATTCATGAGGAACAGCAGAGCTCCACACCTTAATCTATGGTGTGTAGAAACTCTACCGTTGAAAATACATAAGAACAAAAGGTCTAGGCATGGCCAAATGGGCAGCCTCCCAAAGTGTGAACATACAAGTTCCAAGATGAAAAGTATGATCAAGTGTGTAAAATACAATAGCAAAAGGTCCTATTTGTAGAAAACTAGTAACCTAGGGTTTACAGAAATGAGTAAATGATGTAGAATCCACTTCCGGGCCCACTTGGTATGTGCTTGGGCTGAGTATTGAAGATTTCACATGTAGAGGCTTTTCTTGGAGTTTAACGCCAGCTTTTGTGCCAGTTTGGGTGTTTAACTCCAGCTTTTATGCCAGTTCTGGCGTTTTGACGCCAGAATTTCTATGCTGACTTTGAACGCCAGTTTGGACCATCAAATCTTGGGCAAAGTATAGACTATTATATATTGCGGAAAATCCCAAGATGTCTACTTTCCAACTCAATTGAGAGCGCGCCAATTGGACTTCTGTAACTCCATAAAATCTTGTTTGAGTGTAGGGAGGTCAGAATCCAACAGCATCTGTAGTCCTTTTCAGCCTCTGAATCAGATTTTTGCTCAGGTCCCTCAATTTCAGCCAGAAAATACCTGAAATCACATAAAAACACACAAACTCATAGTAAATTCTAGAAATGTGATTTTTATTTAAAAACTAATAAAAACATAATAAAAACTAATTAAAATATACTAAAAATATACTAAAAACAATGCCAAAAAGCGTATAAATTATCCGCTCATCACAACACCAAATTTAAATTATTTCTTGTCACCAAGCAACTAAAAATCAAATAGGATAAAAAGAATAGAATATACAATTAATTTCAAAAACATCTATGAAGATCAGTCTTAATTAGATGAGCGGGGCTATTAGCTTTTTGCTTCTGAACAGTTTTGGCATCTCAATTTATCCTTTGAAGCTCAGAATGATTGGCTTCTATAGGAACTCAGAATTCAGATGGTGTTATTGATTCTCCTAGTTCAGTATGGTGATTCTTGAACACAGCTACTTTATGAGTCTTGGCCGTGACCCAAAGCATTTTGTTTTCCAGTATTACCACCGGATACATAAATGCCACAGACACATAACTGGGTGAACCTTTTCAGATTGTGACTCAGCTTTGCTAAAGTCCCCAATTAGAGGTGTCCAGAGCTCTTAAGCACACTCTTTTCTTGCTTTGGATCACGACTTTAACCGCTCAATCTCAAGTTTTCACTAGACACCTTCACGCCACAAGCACATGGTTAGGGACAGCTTGGTTTAGCCGCTTAGGCCAGGATTTTATTCCTGTGGGCCCTCCTATCCACTGATGCTCAAAGCCTTGGATCCTTTTTATTTTACCCTTGCCTTTCGGTTTAAAGGGCTATTGGCTTTTTCTGCTTGCTTTTCTTTTTCTTTCTTTTTCTCTTTTATTTTTTCGACATTTTTTTTCTGCAAGCTTTGCTATTCACTACTTTTTCTTGCTTCAAGAATCATTTTTATGATTTTTCAGATCATCAATAACATTTTTCCTTTTCCATCATTCTTTCAAGAGCCAACAATTTTAACATTCATAAACAACAAATTCAAAAATATGCACTGTTCAAGCATTCATTCAGAAGAACAAAAAGTATTGCCACCACATCAAAATAATTCATTTGTTTTAAAATTTGAAATTCATGTACTTCTTTTTCTTTTTGCAATTAAAAACATTTTTCATTTAAGAAAGGTGATGGATTCATATTCATAGCTTTAAAGCATAGACACTTAGACACTAGTGGTCATGTAATAAAGACACAAACGCCAGGTTGCTGCCCATTTCTGGCGTTTAACGCCATCTTCTTGCCCTTTTCTAGCGTTAAACGCCAGTCTGGTGCCCATTTCTGGCGTTAACGCCCAGAATGATGCCAGACTGGGCGTTTAACGCCCATTCTGCTGCCCTTACTGGCGTTTAAACGCCAGTAGACTTCTCCTCCAGGTTGTGCTATTTTCCATTATGTTTTTCAGTTTGTTTTTGCTTTTTCAATTGTTTTTGTGACTTCACATGATCATCAACCTATAGAAAATATAAAATAACAATGGAAAATAGAAATTTTACATAAGTAAAATTGGGTTACCTCCCAACAAGCGCTTCTTTAATGTCAATAGCTTGACAGTGGGCTCTCATGGAGCCTCACAGATACTCAGAGCATGATGATGGCCTCTTAACACCAAACTTAGAGTTTGGTTGTGGCCTCCCAACACTAAACTTAGAGTTTGAATGCGGGGATTTTGTTTGACTCTGCATTGAGAGAAGCTTTTCATGCTTCCTCTCCATGGTTACAGAGGGAGATCCTTGAGCTTTAAACACAAGGGAGTCCTCATTCACTTGAAGGATTAATTCTCCTCTGTCAACATCAATCACAGCCTTTGTTGTGGCCAGGAAGGGTTTGCCAAGGATGATGGATTCATCCATACACTTTCTAGTGTCTAGGACTATGAAATCAGCAGGGATGTAGTGGCCTTCAACTTTTACCAAGACATCCTCTACAAGTCCATAAGCCTGTTTTCTTGAATTGTCTGCCATCTCTAGTGAGATTCTTGCAGCTTGTACCTCAAGAATTCCTAGCTTCTCCATTACAGATAGAGGCATGAGGTTTATGCTTGACCCTAGGTCACACAGAGCCTTCTCAAAGGTCATGATGCCTATGGTACAAGGTATTGAGAACTTTCCAGGATCTTGTCTCTTCAGAGGTAATTTCTGCTTAGTCAAGTCATCCAGTTCTTTGGTGAGCAAGGGGGGTTCATCCTCCCAAGTCTCATTACCAAATAGCTTGGCATTTAGCTTCATGATTGCTCCAAGGTACTTAGCAACTTGTTCTTCAGTAACATCTTCACCCTCTTCAGAGGAAGAATACTCATCAGTGCTCATGAATGGCAAAAGTAAATTTGATGGAATCTCTATGGTCTTAGTGTGAGCCTCAGATTCCCATGGTTCCTCATTAGGGAACTCCTTGGAGGCTAGTGGACGTCCATTGAGGTCTTCCTCAGTGGAGATCACTGCCTCTTCCTCCTCTCCAGGTTTGGCCGTGTGGGTTAGGTTGATGGCCTTGCACTCTCCTTTTGGATTCTCTTCTGTATTGCTTGGAAGAGTACTAGGAGGGAGTTCAGTAACTTTCTTACTCAACTGACCTACTTGTGCCTCCAAATTTCTAATGGAGGACCTTGTTACAGTCATGAAACTTTGAGTGGTTTTAATTAAATCAGAGACTACAGTTGCTAAGTCAGAGTAACTCTGCTTAGAATTCTCTGTTTGTTGCTGAGAAGATGATGGAAAAGGCTTGCTATTGCTAAACCTATTTCTTCCACCATTATTGTTGTTGAAGCCTTGTTGGGGCCTCTATTGATCCTTCCATGAGAGGTTTGGATGATTTCTCCATGAAGGATTATAGGTGTTTCCATAGGATTCTCCCATGTAATTTACCTCTTCCATTACTGGGTTCTCAGGAACATAAGCTTCCTCTTCAGATGAAGCTTCTTTGGTACTGACTATTGCTGATTGCATTCCAGACAGACTTTGAGAAATCATATTGACTTGTTGAGTCAATATTTTATTCTGAGCCAATATGTCATTCAGAGTATCAACCTCAAGAACTCCTTTCTTCTGACTTGTCCCATTATTCACAAGATTCCTTTCAGAGGTGTACATGAATTGGTTATTTGCAACTATTTCAATGAGTTCCTGAGCTTCTGCAGGCGTCTTCTTCAGATGAAGAGATCCTCTAGCAGAGCTGTCTAGTAACATCATGGACAGATCAGACAGACCATCATAGAAGATACCTATGATGCTCCATTCTGAAAGCATGTCAGAAGGATACCTTCTGATCAATTGCTTGTATCTTTCCCAAGCTTTATAGAGGGATTCACCTTCCTTCTGTCTGAAGGTTTGGACTTCCACTCTAAGCTTGCTCAATTTTTGAGGTGGGAAGAATTTTGCCAAGAAGGCATTGACTAGCTTTTCCCAAGAGTTCAGGCTTTCTTTAGGTTGTGAATCCAACCATGTTCTAGCTCTGTCTCTTACAGTAAATGGAAAAAGCATAAGCTTGTAGACCTTGGGATCAATCCCATTGGTCTTGACAATGTCACAGATTTTCAAGAATTCAGCTAAAAACTGATGAGGATCTTCCACTGGAAGTCCATGAAACTTGCAATTTGTTGCATTAGAGAAACTAATTGAGGCTTAAGCTCAAAGTTGTTTGCTCCAATGGCAAGGATTGAGATGCTTCTCTCATAGAAATCAGGAGTAGGTGCAGTAAAGTCACCAAGCACCTTCCTTGCATTGTTGGCATTGTTGTTGTTTTCGGCTGCCATGGCTTCTTCTTGTTTGAAAAATTCTGTTAGGTCCTCTTCAGAGAGTTATACTTTAGCTTCTCTTAGCTTTCTCTTCAAGGTCCTTTCAGGTTCAGGATCAGCTTCAACAAGAATGCCCTTGTCCTTACTCCTGCTCATATGAAAAGAGAGGAGAAGAAAATATGGAATCCTCTATGTCACAGTATAGAGATTCCTTGAGATGTTAGAGGTAAAGAAGAATAGAAGGAGAAGGTAGAGAAGAAAGAATTCAAACTTATCAAGAGGGATAGAGTTCGAATTGTACATTAAGGAGGAGTGTTAGTCCATAAATAGGAGGATGTGAGAAGAGGGGAAGAATTTTCGAAATTAAAAAAAGATTTTGAAATAATTAAAAGAAATTTTGAAAATTTAGTAAATGATTTACAAAAACTAAGATTGGGAAAGAAATTAAGTGATTTTTGGAAAAGATTTTTGAAATTAGAAATAAAAAATATATGATTGAAACTCATTTTGAAAAAGATGTGATTGAGAAGACATGATTGAGAAGATATGATTGAGAATCAAATTTGAAAGAAGAAAGTTTTTAAAATTAAATTTGATTACTTGACCAACAAGAAATTAAAAGATATGATTCTAAAATTAAAACTTTTGATCCTTTCTTAATAGGCAAGTAACAACTTGAAAATTTTGAATTAAATCACTAATTGTGGCAAGGATTTCGAAAATAGTAATAAATAAAAAAATTGAAAAGAAATTGATTTTGAAAAGATATGATTGAAAAGATATGATTTGAAAAATATTTGATTTTGAAAAATTATGAAAATTTGAAAAAGATTTGAATTAAAAACAAAATCTTCCCTCTAGTGTCCTCCTGGCATTAAACGCCCAGAATAGCATCCATTCTGGCGTTTAACGCCCAAAATGCTACCTTTTTGGGCGTTTAACGCCCAGCCAGGTACCCTGGCTGGCGTTTAAACGCCAGTTTTCCTTCTTCACTGGGCGTTTTGAACGCCCAGCTTTTTCTCTGTAATTCCTCTGCTGCATGTTCTTAATCTTCAATTCTCTGTATTATTGACTTGAAAAGACACAATTTAAAATATTTTTTTGAATTTTTTAATGATGAGAAACAATCAAAATGCAACTAATCATGGAAAACTAAGATTAAACAACCAATGCATGCAAGACACCAAACTTAGAAGTTTGTATACTAAGGACTATAACAAATTGAAAATGCATATGAGAAACAACAAAAGACCCAAAACAAGAGAAATTAAAGATTAGAGCAATGAAATCAACAAGAACAACTTGAAGATCAATGAAGAACATAATGCATGTAATTTTCAAAAATTAGAAGAATGCAATTGAACAAAACTTAAAATTAGACACTAGACTCAAACAAGAAACATAAAATATTTTTGATTTTAAGATTTTATAAATTTTTTTGTAATTTTTTTCGAAAATTAATTGGAAAAAGAGAAAATAAGGTATTCAAAATTTTTAATGAGAATTCCAGGAATCATGCAATGTTAGTCTAAAACTCCAGTCCAGGAATTAGACATGGCTTTCTAGCCAGCCAAGCTTTCAGTGAAAGCTTCGGTCCAAAACACTAGACATAGCCAATGGCCAGCCAAGCTTTAGCAGATCATTACTTTCAACAGCAAAATTGATAGAAATCAACAAGCTCTTGTGATGATGAGTTGAAACCTCGGTCCAAAAGATTAGACATGGCTTCACAGCCAGCCAGACTTCAACAAATCATCATGAAACTCTAGAATCCATTCTTAAAAACTCTGAAGAACAGAATAGAAATATTTTTGTATTTTTGAAAAAAAAATTATGAAAAAAAAATAAAAAGTAAAAAGCATAAACATAAAATAAAATTACCTAATCTAAGCAACAAGATGAACCGTCAGTTGTCCAAACTCGAACAATCCCCGGCAACGGCGCCAAAAACTTGGTGCACGAAATTGTGATCATCAATGGCGCCAACAACTTGGTGTTGTTGCCGGACCAAAAACTTGGCACTGTTGTTGCCGGAAACAAATGCGAAATTGTTGTTCGTTCCCTCCCCGGCAACGATGCCAAAAACTTGGTACGCACAATTGTAATCTCAACTCTTTGTCACAACTCCGCACAACTAACCAGCAAGTGCATTGGGTCATCCAAGTAATAAACCTTACGTGAGTAAGGGTCGATCCCTCGGAGACTGTCGGCTTGAAGCAAGCTATGGTCATCTTGTAAATCTCAGTCAGGCGGATTCAAATGGTTATGGAGAATTGATAATTAAAATATGAATAAAACATAAAATAGGATAGAGATACTTATGTAATTCATTGGTGAGAATTTCAGATAAGCGTATGAAGATGCTTTGTTCCTCCTAAACTTCTGCTTTCCTATTGCCTTCTTCCAATCATTCATACTCCTTTCCATGGCAAGCTTTATGTTGGGCATCACCATTGTCAATGGCTATTTCCCGTCCTCTTAGTGAAAATGTTCCAAATGCGCTGTCACCGCACGACTAATCATCTATCGGTTCTCGATCATGTTGGAATAGGATCCATTGATCCTTTTAGGTCTGTCACACGCCCAACACTCATGAGTTTAAAGCTCGTCACAGTCATCCCTTCCCAGATCCTACTCAGAATACCACAGACAAGGTTTAGACTTTCCGGATCTCAAGAATGACTGCCAATTGATTCTAGCCTATACCACGAAGCTTCTAATCTTAGATTAGAAACCCAAGAGATACACATTCAAGCTTGTTTGCATGTAGAACAGAAGTGGTTGTCAGGCACGCGTTCATAGGTAAGAATGATGATGAGTATCACGGATTATCACATTCTTAAGGTTGAAGAACGAGTGTATATCTTAGAGAAGAAGTAGGCGTGAATTGAATAGAAAAATAATAGTACTTTGCATTAATTCATGAGGAACAGCAGAGCTCCACACCTTAATCTATGGTGTGTAGAAACTCTACCGTTGAAAATACATAAGAACAAAAGGTCTAGGCATGGCCGAATGGGCAGCCTCCCAAAGCGTGAACATACAAGTTCCAAGATGAAAAGTATGATCAAGTGTGTAAAATACAATAGCAAAAGGTCCTATTTGTAGAAAACTAGTAACCTAGGATTTACAGAAATGAGTAAATGATGCAGAATCCACTTCCGGGCCCACTTGGTATGTGCTTGGGCTGAGTATTGAAGCTTTCATGTGTAGAGGCTTTTCTTGGAGTTTAACGCCAGCTTTTGTGCCAGTTTGGGCGTTTAACTCCAGCTTTTATGCCAGTTCTGGCATTTTGATGCCAGAATTTCTATGCTGACTTTGAATGCCGGTTTGGGCCATCAAATCTTGAGCAAAGTATGAACTATTATATATTTCTGGAAAGCCCAGGATGTCTACGTTCCAACGCAATTAAGAGCGTGCCAATTGGGCTTCTGTAGCTCCAGAAAATCTACTTTGAGTGCAGGGAGGTCATAATCCAACAGCATCTGCAGTCCTTTTCAGCCTCTGAATCAGATTTTTGGTTAGGTCCCTCAATTTCAGCCAGAAAATACCTGAAATCACAGAAAAGCACACAAACTCATAGTAAATTCCAGAAATGTGATTTTTATTTAAAAATTAATAAAAACATAATAAAAACTAACTAAAATATACTACAAACATACTAAAAACAATGCCAAAAAGCCTATAAATTATCCGCTCATCACTCACTCAAGAGTGCTACATACACCACACCACACACCACATCAGTCTCTTTAGCTCTCTCCTTAGTGCTCACTAGAGAGCGCCACAACACACTCACACACATGCAGCACCACTAGCGCTCTCCCTAGCGCTTGCATCAGCGCTCACTAGGGAGTGCCACACAACACACACACAACACAAACACACATGCACCACCACTGGCGCTCTCCCTAGCACTTGCACCAGCGCTCACTAGGGAGCGCCACACAACACACACACACTAACATTCACACACAACGGCATCGCTCATTCCAACACTCATGCTAGTGCTCTCCCCAACGAGCGCTGATAAACCACTATTTTGCGGTTTATTATGTATTGAATTGAGTAAAATTTATCAATTATTCATACACTTATTCATATAAATTGCATGGTTCTACAAATCCTTCCTAATTTTATTCTATAATTGAAATCATACTTCTTTGACCTTAAATTTGCTAATTTGTAATCCTCTTTTATTACCATCGATGCCGTGATATGTTTGTTAAGTATTTTCAGGTTTTCTAGGACAGGAATGGCTTAGAGGATGGAAAGGAAGCATGAAAAAATGGAAGAAACACAAGAAATGAAAGATTTCAGAATTCGGTAACGACGCGCACGCGTAGATTACGCGTACGTGTGACTGGTGTCACGGACAAACGACGTGCATGCGTGGCTGACACCTACGCATGGCCAGTGAAAAGTCCAACGATGCGTACACATGACTGACGTGTACGCGTGACAGAGCGTCACATGCTGCAATTAACAAAATTTGCTGGGGGCAATTTCTGGGCCACTTTTGACCTAGTTTCAGGCCTGAAAATACAGATTAGAGGATGCAGAGTGGAACTGGAAGAGGGATGAACTTTTCATTCACAATTTAGGTTTTAGATGTAGAATTCTAGAGAGAGAGGATGATGAAGGAAAAACGATTCCACACAAACTCACCGGCAAGTGTACCGAGTTGCATCAAGTAGTAATAACTCACAGAAGTGAGGTCGATCCCACAGGGATTGATGGATTGAGCAACTTTAGTATGGTGATGAATTTAGTTAAGCGAATATTTGAGGAATCAGGTGAAATTTGATTAACAGAAAGGAAATTGCAAGTAAACTAGAGTGCAGAATGAAAATTTATAAAAAGTAAATTGCAAGAAACTTAAATGGCTGAAACTTAAAGTGCAAGAAATTAAAAGAGCTAAAACTTAAATTGAAAGAAAGGTAAATGACTAAAACTTAAAGTGCAAGTAATTTAAATTGTGGAATCTAAACTGCTAAGAAACTTAAATTGCATGAATAATAAAGGAAATTGGGTGCTGGGATGTCAAAACAGAATGTAATAATGTAAACTGACGTGAATCAGAGAGATCTAAGGCGAAGGAAATTTAAAGAAAGTGATTCATCAATACTTGAGTACCAAAACAGAAAAGAGAATGTAGAAGATAAAAACTAGAAATAAAACTCAGATTCGATTTAAAATTCTAAAACAAAAAAAGAAAATTGCAGAAGAAAAATAAACAGAAAGGAAAGCTTAGATCAGATTCTCAATTCTTAAACAGGAAAGTGAAATTGTAGAAGAGGAAAAAGAACAGAGAGAAAAGTTGAAGAGCAAATTTAACAGACAGAAAACTCAGATCCGATCTTCAATTCTCAAATTCTAAAAACAAGAAGAAAAATAAAAGAAATCTTCAGCACCAGAGCAGAAGATGAAAAACAGAACGGGAAAAAGAAAGCAAACTAAGCTCAGATCTCCAATTCTACCCAATTCCTAAAAGAAGAGCTCAAAGAAAAGTAAAAAGAAGATTAAACTCTAAGAGAAAAAAAGGTCCTAAGGAAATCAAATTTTCTCCTATTTATACACTTTTTAATTCTGTCATCAAGTACTTGGAGTGGGCTTTTTGGCCTTTGTTGCAGTGGGTCAGGGTGGCACTTAATTGCAGCTCCCAGGGGAACGTTGCGTTCTCAAAGTGAGCGCAGCGTTCATTCACCCACGCGTACGCGTCTCTGATGCGAGCGCGTTATTGCTTTGCCGAATACTCATCATGCGTACTCGTGGTTCAGAAACGGGCGCCCTTTTATATTTTTGTCCATCGACGCGTGCGCGTCATATACGCGTGTGCGTCGTCATTGTCTACAGCCTCAGCCATGCTTGCGCGCCATCTTCACGCGTGCGCGTCCCTTGACAGCGTTCATTAACTGAATGCTACGTTCGCGCCATGAACGCTCCTCACGCGTGCGCGTCCCTTGCACGTGTGCGTGGATGGTAAGTTTCCACTTCTACGCCCCAGCATCATGTACGCATTTATGCCAACCATCACTTATGTCATATCGACGCGTGAACGTCATGCACGCGTGCGCGTCATGCACGCGTACGCGTCAGTGACCAAATTCAAATTCCAACTCTGAAAGTATCGCAGGCGTTCATTCAAAGTTAACGTAGCGTTCGTTGCTGGTGAACGCTGATCCTCCTTCCACGCGTTCACGCCATGCATGCGTACGCGTGGATCTCCAAAAATGTCATCCTGCGCGTAAGCACCTTGTACGCGTGCGCATCACTGGCGAACGTAGCGTTCACCTACACCTCACTTTTTTTTTGCTTTTTTCTTTTCATCATCTTTCTCCTGTCATCAATCAAACATGCCATCAAAGTCTCACCAAAATCATAAGAATTTGCATCATTCATAATAATCATCTAATTCTTGCATAAATCTTATGATTTTGTATAAAATAAATGATGTTTGATTGAATCAAAATAAACATGAAATTCCTCTCCAATCACTTACTTATTGTGCAAGAAAGTGCATAAAACCTAATGAAACAAATGAAAAATGCTTGTGAAACTAGTATAAGATGACTTGTCATCACAACACCAAACTTAAATCTTGCTTGTCCCCAAGCAAGCACTAAAACATGGGAAGAAGGGAGAGAAAACAGAAGAGCATATATGTCCTTATTAGCAGGTAATTGAATTTGGTTCATGGGGTTTTGTGCAGATGCAATTGAAGCTCTACTTTTTTTAGAATTCAGGATTGAAATGTCCCTTTAAGTGATAACCAAAGTTGCTGCTGTGAACCTTGTTATTCATCCACCCTTGGTGTTTTGTTTTTCTTTTGTTTTTCTGCTGAGAAGCTTACACTTTTATTCACAGCTAAGTGTTATGTGTTGCAGCAGCTTTTTAGCTTTGTTTTTCAGTCAACACATCTTCATCACAAACACTTGGCTCACAATTCATCCTAAGACATTGATGCCCAGTACCTCTTTAGGTTACTAAATACCTTATAACTAGGTTGCTCTTGATAATGGACTTTCGGTTGATAATCCCGGATTAATTAACCCAAGTTACCAAGTTTTAAAACATTCCTTAGAACCTAATTATCCAAGCAGATCCTAGTACAAAAAGCACCACAAGCATATGTCCTAAGGTCCAAGCTATTGGTGTCTAGCCTTATTATTTGTTTATTTCATTTTTCTGTTGCCAATTCTTGGCTTTTCTTCCTTTCCTTCTTACTCTTTCTCTTTCCCCAAGGATATTTATTCATTAAGAGTTCAAACAGCAGTTTAGTTCATCCTATAAAGGAACATCCTAACTTTTATCCTTTATTAGTGAGCTTACTTTAAAATTCAAACATATATACCACCACTGAATTTTATTATCATCCCTATCAAATTGGATAATTTGACTTCTGTTTTAACATTTTCTTTTATTCATGTAGAAGGAAACAAGACATACATTCAAGTAGGATGAGGGATGCACAAGTAAACTATCATCATAATGCAGAACATGAAAACTTATTCAAAAACATAAAAGTGCAGACATATAAGCTTAATCATAAAAGTTCATAAGATGGAAACTTGGAAGGCATATCATTTTTCAGATGTGCATCTTCCTTATTGACTAAGATTATGAAAGAACTCCACCACCTCTAATTTTTGTATTCTTTTTCTTTGCTGGATTCTCCTTTCTTCTTTGGCTCCTGCTTCTTCTTCTTTCTTAGTTCTACTTGTTCTTCAAAAGTCTCTATCGGAGCCTGTGAATGGTCCATTTGATCCCAAAGACTAGCGTCCCTTAATGCCTTCTCCATTCTCTCTATATTTCTTTTGGCCCTTACTCTTTGTGCATCTCCTAGTTCAGGCCACTGTTGATATGGCTTGATCTTTTGGTTTATCACTGGTATGCCACAGACTAGGTAATTTAGCTTTGCTTGAGTATCTATGTCATACTCCATCCTGTCTACCTGCCAAGCCTCTCCAACTATATATATTCTTCCATTGATGAAGATCTTGGATGTACCTTTCTTGCCTGGCTTGTTGTTGGAACAATTTGTTGAATGACTCTTGATTTTGTGCATCTTGTTCCCTCTGCCTATCCAGGGATCTTGCTTGAAATTCCCTCTGTTGATCCATCATCTTTAATTGGAAGTTCTCTTGTTGCTCCATCATTTATGACTGCCAATTTGCTTGTTGCTCCTGAGCTCTCATAAATTGATGAGACAATTCTTCAATGGCAATTTGCATTTGTCTTAAATCCATGGTGCTGGAGACTTGTCCTTCTTCCATCTATGGCTTTCTTCTTCTTCTCTGAGATCTTCTCTTACTTTGATCATTAGTGGCACCTTTTATTCTCTGCGTGGTGAGTGCCCTTCCATCCTGTACCCAATCTGTGTCCGAATCTTCAAAAAGCACCCCTGCTCTATTGCACAAACGCAATATGGTACTTGGGTGGCCAAGTCTGGCCGACTTGCTACTGCTTTCAGCCATCTCTTGGATGCTATCTGCAATTATTTGAAGGATATTTATTTCTCCTCCATTGAGTATGCAGTGTACCATAATTGCTCTTCTTATGGTAACTTCTGAGGGGTTTCCAGTGGGGAGGATTGATCTCCTCACTATTTTGTACCAACCTTTAGCCTCAGGTGAGAGATCCATCCTCTTTAAGTGGCATGGATCCCCGTTTGAATCCCTCACCCTACCTTTGCCATCTAGACATATATCATTTATGAGCTCATCAGGGTCGTTCTCACCATTTGTTCTTTCATCAAAACTGGGCTCTCTGAAAGGTATTGTTCTTATTTGCTGAACCCGCATGATTGTGGCTGGATTGAAGTCCACTTCTACTCCCCTCACATAACTTTTGTAGGGGGCTTTAGTTTTGCTTTGTCTCGCTGCATTGCATAGAACTCCCTTATCATAGTTGCACTTATGTCTGTGAGGGGTTCACAGAGGAGTTCCCATCTCTTTTCAATGATTTCCCTCATAATAGGATACTCCCCATCCTTCATTCTAAATCTAACCTTTGGGATTATTTTCTTCTCCTCCATCCAACCATGATATTGTGATTCATGAAATTGAGATTTAAATATTTTGGCATCATAGGTGGGTGGTTCAGCTTTAACTGGTTGCTTCCCTTTTCTTCTTCTAGAGCTTGATGAAGCCATCAAGTGTGGAAGGAGGGGGGTTGAATTCACAGCTTTAATTACAAGAGAATTATGAGAGCGGTTGGAACTTAGGAAGTAGGGATTGAGAGGAACTTTTAGGACAGACTTGATTTAAGAAGAAAAGGATGGAACAATTGTGAGCATGGTTTCTTATTGTGAAAAGATGAGAGAGTTAAGTAGAAGTGTGATATCAAAAAGAGGAGTCACTTGTCAATTTAAAGCATGGAACTGAGTTGGTGCAGCCAGAAAAAAGTGGGGTTCAACTTTATTAAAATGGAGGGTGAAGATTGAACCAGTGTTGGTAGAAATGGACAGCTCATATGAGGAGGTGGAATGAAAATAAGGATTGAGGTTGGTAGTGGTGGCATTTTTGTGAAGGTTCGATCCTTGCATGAGGGGCACCATTATTCTTGCCAATGCATGTTAAAGTGCTCTGCCCAATGCAGAAAGCTCCAAACCATGTGATTCCCTATGCTGTCCCGTTTTCATTGTTCTGTCCTTTCCTTCACCCTTCCTTTCCTCATATCCTTTCACCTTAGCACAACAACAAACATTAAAGTGGTATAAGTGGAGGCAATTCAAAAAATTATGATTTTCTCATATCCTTCCACCTTAGCACAACAACAAACATTAAAGTGGTATAAGTGGCGGCAATTTAAAAAATTATGATATAGCTACAGGAATTGAAAGCTTTTGGACTAAATGTTGCTTATAGTTAACCGTGGGCCTTGTATGAAAAACTCAATTAGTTCATATAAAATCCAATAAAATTTCTGTCACTGGTTAATTAATAAGGGGCATAAATTATATATATATATATATATATATTCATAACATAAATTCAAAATAGTGCAAGACATGATCCATTCTTAGCAGATTTTAGCCTTCGAATAGATTTGACCTTCTTTGAACTTTATAGCATATGTAGAACACCAAACTTAATGTTTGGCTATATACTTCAATAGAATGCATGAGTATATATCCTAAGATGGTTGTATGATCATCATACTTGGAAAGTCATTTTAAAGTGCATTTAGGCACACCAAACTTAAGAATGAGACATATGCTTTTAAAACAATGTATGCAGTTATCAAATGTATTCATGAGAGCTCAAATTTATGCTAGAAAGATCATTAATTATTGAAATTAAAATAAAAGCTAGAATATTAAATCATGGGCTGCCCCCATGGAGTGCTCTTTTACTGTCACTAGCTTAACATTGGTTCCTTGTTAGGGTGACTGATGATTATGGTGCCTCAGCTTGTCCCCTCTCACTGTGAGCCTTCTTCCTGTGCTTTGATGAACAATCTCTATATGCTCCAGCGAGAGTATCTTATTGATAGTATAATAATCATCAGATTGTGGGGATGTCTCCAACTGTTGGTAGATCAGTTTCACTTTGTCTCCTTCTGAGAATCCGTCAGTTGGTATTTTCTTGTTTTTCCACCTTTTTGGAACCTTCTTCCTGCTCTTCTTTCCTTCTTTTGGTGACCCTTCCTTCTTGGCAGCAGGCTTTATCTCAGGAGTTTTCTTCTCAATGATTAATCTTATAGCCTCTGGTTACAATCCTTTTTCATCCTTCTCATCTTCATTACCCTTTTGTTCTTCTCCACTGTTTGTCTTTTGCTTCAGAGGTGAGCTGATGAGTGCTTCCTTGGATTTTTCCTTCCAGTTCAAGTCTTCCTCTTCAACTTTCATACAGCCTCTCTCTTCAGCAGTATGCTACATTTCCTTGAAGATATTTAGAGTGATTTGCTCATCATGTGCTCTCAAAGTCATTTCTCCTTTCTCCACATCAATGATGGCCCTTGCTATGGCTAGGAAAGGCCTTCCTAATATGATAGAATTGCCTCCCTCTTCATCTAAATCCAAGATTACAAAGTCCACTGGAAATATGAACTTACCCACCTTGACTAAGAGATTCTCAACCACTCCATTAGGGATTACTATTGATCTATCAGCAAGTTACAAGGTCATCCTTATAGGTTTCACCTCTTCTATAAATAATTTTCTCATCATAGATAAAGGCATTAGGTTGATACTTGATCCTAAATCACATAATGCCTTATCAATGGACATATTGCCAATAGCGCAAGGTAGAAAGAAACTCCCAGGATCTTTGAGTTCGGGTGGGAGGCCTTTTTGGATTACTGCACTGCACTCTTGGGTTAAGACCACTGTCTTCTTTTCATTTCAGCTTCTCTTCTTGTTAATGAGCTCCTTGAAGAACTTAGCATACAGGGGCATCTGCTCCAATGCTTCATCAAGTGGAATGTTAATTTCCAGCTTCTTAAAAACCTCTAGAAACTTGAAAAATTGTTGATCCTTTAGCTCTCTTTGCAATCTTTGAGGGTATGGCAGAGGAGGAGTGTAAGCCTTCACTTCCTTTCCTCCATAACTTGCTTTCCCTCCTTTGAGGCTTATGGCTCTTCATCCTTCTTCTTGAGTTTTTCTTGATTCTTCTCTTCAATTGCCACTTCCTTCTTACTGCCAACCTTGTCATCCTCCAATGTTCTTCCACTCCTGAGTTGAATTGCTTTGCATTTTTATTTGGGATTTGGAATGGTATCACTTGGAAAAGTGTTGGTTGGTCTTTCAGGCTGTTTAGACAATTGGCCTATTTGTCTTTCTAGGTTTCTCAGTGAAACTTCATGGTTTTTATTGGCTAACTCTTGATGCTTCATCATCTTCTCCATCATCATCTCCAAATTAGAGATTCTTTGGGATTCTTAGGGTGGTTTTGGCTGAGTGTGGGATGAAGATAGTTGCTGGAAGTTATTTTGGTTAGTTGATGGGTTATAGGGTTGATAGAAGTTAGAAGTGGGGTCGTTGTTTTGTGGTTTTCTGTATGGATTTTGGTTAGTTTGCTGATGATTCTGGTGGTTAGTGTTGCGAGAGTTATTTTGGTTGGAGTTCCTTTGCCATGAATTTTGGTTCTGGTTGTCTCTCCACCTTAGATTGGGATGGTTCCTCCAAGAGGAGTTGTAGGTTTCTCCATGAAATTCATTCTGTCCAGCGCCTTGGTTGTGCATATAGTTAACTTGTTCTGGTTGCTGCTCTTCATATATTTCTTCATTCTTCCCCCATCCATTTGGTGGTTGATTTGGAGTGCCCACTGTTGCTATTTGAATACCATCAATCCTCTTAACCATCATCTCCATTTGCTGCTGGATTTGTTGGTGCATAACTTTGTTCTGTGCCAAGATAGTGTCTACACCTTCCATGTCCAACACACCTTTCCTTTGATGACTGTAGAAGTATTGGTTGTTGGTCACAGTGTCTATGAGATTTTGGGCTTCCTCAGCTGTCTTCATGAGTTGTACTGAACCTCCTGCTGAATAATCAAGGGCCTCTTGAGCTTTCAGTGTCAATCCTTCATAGAAATTTTGAAGTCTATCCCATTCACTAAACATCTATGGTGGACACTTCCTGATCAAGGCCTTGTATCTTTCCTAGGCATCATACAGTGATTCTCCATCCATTTGAGTGAATGTTTGCACTTCTGTCTTCAATCTAATGATCCTCTGAGGTGGGTAAAATTTGGCTAGGAATTTGCTCACTAGGTCTTCCCAATTGTTGGTGCTTTCTTTGGGGAATGTCTCTAGCCATTGAGAAGCCTTATCCCTCAAGAAGAATGGAAACAGCAGCAGTTTGTAGATATCTGGATGCACACCATTTATTTTGACAGTTTCACAAATCCTCAGGAAGATGGATAAGTGTTGGTTTGGATCTTCAAGTGGACCTCCTCTATAGGAACAATTGTTCTGTACCAGAGTAGCAAGTTGAGGCTTCAACTCAAAGTTGTTTGCATGAACATTAGGAGTGAGTATACTGCTCCCATAGTTTCTTGGATTGGAGAATGTGTAAGAAGCTAGAACTCTTCTTTAAGGTAGGCCATTGTTGTTGGCCACCTCCTCTGGTGGATTAGGGAGATTTCCCTCCATCTCTTGGTCTTCTTCTTCGGATTCTTCTTCTCCAATAACACCCTTCCCTCTTGCTTCTCTTCTCAATCTCAAAAATGTTCTCTCTGGCTCAGAATCAAAAGAGGTGGATTCACCTCTTCTTCCTCCTGGTATACAACACAAACAAAACCAGAAACCAAAAACAAAGTACTCTATTACTAGAGTGAGGTTAAGGTTAGCTTAAAAAAAATCTCAAACAGTTAGTATGCTTAAAAAAACAAAGAAAAAATGCTTAATCTAGATTATCACCTACTTAATCATTGTCAATCTAAATCAATCTCCGGCAATGGCATCATTGACTTGATGAGGAAAAAACGATTCCACACAAACTCACCGGCAAGTGTACCGGGTCGCATCAAGTAGTAATAACTCACAGAAGTGAGGTCGATCCCACAGGGATTGATGGATTGAGCAACTTTAGTATGGTGATGAATTTAGTTAAGTGAATATTTGATGAATCAGGTGAAATTTGAATAACAGAAAGGAAATTGCAAGTAAATTAGAGTGCAGAATGAAAATTTACAGAAAAGTAAATTGCAGGAAACTTAAATGGCTGAAACTTAAAGTGCAAGAAATTAAAAGAGCTGAAACTTAAATTGCAAGAAATGTAAATGACTAAAACTTAAAGTGCAAGTAATTTAAATTACGGAATCTAAACTGCTAAGAAACTTAAATTGCATGAATAATAAAGAGAATTGGGTGCTAGGATGTCAAAATAGAATGTAATAATGTAAACTAAAGTGAATCAGAGAGATTTGAGGTGAAGGAAATTTAAAGAAGGTGATTCATCAGTACTTGAGTACCAAAACAGAAAAGAGAATGTAGAAGATAAAAACTAGAAATAAAACTTAGATTCGATTTAAAATTCTAAAACAAAAAAGAAAATTGCAGAAGAAAAATAAACAGAAAGGAAAGCTCAGATCAGATTCTCAATTCTTAAACAGGAAAGTGAAATTGCAGAAGAGGAAAAACAACAGAGAGAAAAGTTGAAGAGCAAATTAAACAGACAGAAAACTCAGATCCGATCTTCAATTCTCAAATTCTAAAAACAAGAAGAAAAATAAAAGAAAGCTTCAGCACCAGTGCAGAAGATGAAGAACAGAAGGGAAACAGAAAGCAAACTAAGCTCAGATCTCTAATTCTACCCAATTCCTAAAAGAAGAGCTCAAAGAAAAGTAAAAAGAAGATTAAACTCCAAGAGAAAAAAAAGGTCCTAAGGAAATCAATTTTCTCCTATTTATACACTTTCTAATTCTGCCATCAAGTACTTGGAGTGGGCTTTTTGGCCTTTGTTGCAGTGGGTCAAGGTGGCACTTGATTGCAGCTCCCAGAGGAAAGTTGCGTTCTCAAAGTGAGCGCAGCATTCATTCACCCACGCGTACGCGTCTCTAATGCGTGCGCGTTATTGCTTTGTCGAATATTCATCACATGTACGCGTGCTTCACGCACAAGCGCCCTTTTGTGTTTTTGTCCATCGACGCGCGCACGTCATATACGCGTGCGCGTCATCGTTGTCTTCAGCCTCAGCCATGCTTGCGGGCCATCTTCACGCGTGCGCGTCCCTTGACAGCGTTCATTAACTGAACGCTACGTTCGCGCCATAAACGCTCCTCACGTGTGCGCATCCCTTGCACGTGCGCGTGGATGGTAAGTTTCCACTTCTACGCCCCAGCATCATGTACGCGTTTGCGCCAACCATCACTTATGTCACATCGACACGTGCGCGTCATGCACCCGTACGCGTCGGTGACCAAATTCAAATTCCAACTCTGAAAGTATCACATGCGTTCATTCAAAGTAAACATAGCGTTCGTTGCTGGTGAACGTTGATCCTCCTTCCACGCGTTCGCGCCAAGCATGCGTACGCGTGGATCTCCAAAAATGTCATCCTACGCGTAAGCACCTTGTACACGTGCGCGTCACTGGTGAACGTAGCATTCATCAAATGAACGTAGCGTTCACCTGCACCTCACTTTTTTTGCTTTTTCTTTTCATCATCTTTCTCCTGTCATCAATCAAACATGCCATCAAAGTCTCACCAAAATCATAAGAATTTGCATCTTTCATAATAATCACCTAATTCTTGCATAAATCTCATGATTTTGTATAAAATAAATGATGTTTGATTGAATCAAAATAAACGTGAAATTCCTCTCCAATCACTTACTTATTGTACAAGAAAGTGCATAAAACCTAATGAAACAAATGAAAAATGCTTGTGAAACTAGCATAAGATGACTTGTCATCAGAGGCTCTCTCCTCTCTCTAGGTTTTAGGATTTCTACTCTAATTTCTTCTTAGATTTACATTTTATTTCTATTTTTACTTACAATCCCTTGCAATTTATTGTTCTAGCACCTTTGTTCTTCAATTCTACTTGTTATTTCCTTCACTTTGTTATCCTTATGTTTATGCACTCTTGATAATTTGGATCTTTGTTAATGCAATTTATATGTTCATGTTGTTATTGCTTTCTTCAGTTGTCATTGTTAATTTCTTTTAATTGGTAGCTGTTAGATTTTATTATTGTTGCAATTTTACCATGCTTTTATTGTGTGCTTACCAAGTGTTTGATAAAATGCTTGGTTAGATTTTAAATTAAATTTTTGTATTCTTAGCTTGGATTGAGTAATTTTGAAACTCTTGAATCGTCAAAGTCTCTTATTGGTTGGTGATTGAAAGTTGCTAGTTGGCTTGAGCTTCACTAACTCTAGTCTTTGATTAGGACTTGTGAACTCAAGTTGGTTTACTCACTTGACTTTCCTTCAATTGTTAGAGGTTAACGAAGTGAGAGCAATTTGCAGTTACCATCACAATTGACAATGATAATGAGGATAGGAATTCCAATTCTCAACCCTTGCTAGGACTTTTCTTAGTTGTTAGTTATTTTCTTGTTATTTACATTCCTTGCTTATTAAACTCAAAACCCAAAAAGATACAACCTCATAACCAATAATAAACATACTTCCCTGAAATTCCTTGAGAGACGACCCGAGGTTTAAATACTTCGGTTAATTTTATTGGGTTTGTATTTGTGACAAACAATCTAAACGTTGATTGAGGTTTAATTGTCAGTTTAGAACTATACTTGCAACGCGATATTTTTGTGAAAATCTTTACCGACATTTTTCCTCCGTCAATTTTTTGGCGCCGTTGCTGGAGAATTGCAAATGTGTGCCTTATTATTGGTTATTGTGAATATTGTGAATACGTTTGCCTTTTGTTTTTTGTTAGTTTTTGCTAGTTTTAGGACTTTGTTTACTCATTTCTTATTAGTTCTTGTTTTTATTTTCCCCTTTCATTATGAATTCTTACCCCTTTGGCTATGATTTTGGTTTAAATTATGTTGTAGGGAATAGAGGCTACAATGAGAACATGCATCAAGGATGGAACAATAAAAGGTAGGAGGAGCCTCAAGCTTATGGACAACCTTCTTGGCAACAACCTCCTCCAACATACTATGAGCAAGAACCACCCTTTGATGCATACCCATCTAATGGCTATGGTGGACCTCCTTGTGACAATCAACAACCACCACCATATACCTATGAACCCCTTCCTCAATATAGCCCTCAACCACCATACTCACAAGCCCCCTACAATCAAACACTTCCATATGACCCTAACCCATATCCACCATACCAACTACCTTATGAGCCATATGAACCATACTTAGAACCACCCACATTTCAACCCAATTACTCCCAAGAACCACCACCTCAATATATACCACCTCCAATGTATGCGAACTTTCAACCACAAGATGAATTTTCCTTTCCACCACAACCCTCCATAGGGGAATGTCTATATCCATCAATTCAAGAGCAATATGATCCTAATTATGTTAGCCAAGTGGAACAAGAGCCACGGGATCATTTTAAGGAAGTAATGGATTGACTTCAAGCAACCATACATCAAATGGAGCGAGAGGAAGGCCGAAAAGCACACGAAGCTTTCATGGCTAACATTGCCAAAATGAGAGCCACCATCGATCCATGGGACTCATGTAACAACCAAAGCATTTCCACAGATGAATGTGGAAAGTCAACCAAAGAGCAAAGCATGAAAGAGATCTTAGAATCTCAACTTGAGAACAAGGGACTGGAGTGTGTTGTGCAACAAGTGGAAAAGATGGAGAGTGTTGAACCGCCACATCCTTATCCTGATGAACCACCCTCCTATCATGAACCTTTCATCTCAAGAAATGAACCCTTATATCCACTCCACTCTCTAATGGATGACACCCTTGGTGTTCTTCTTCAAGGGCAAAGAGAGATGCAGCAGACGACACTAGAGTTCATAGCTACCTTGACCGAGGTAGTAGATAATTTAGCTTCACTGCGCTTCAACACTCAAAGTACGCCTATGGTCGCCTGTGGAGAATCTAATGAGGAGCGTAGCATGAAGGAGAAATTAAGAACTCCGGTGGAAAGTGAAGAATGTGACTTTGTATTGGAACAATTGGAGGAAGCCGTAATTGTTGAAGAGGAAGAAGTGGTTGAAGACTTAGGAGATGCTGAACCTCCATGGAATCTAGAGTTGTAGAGTATTCCTCCAAGAAGCTTGAAATTAATGTTGAGGAGGGTAGTGCACAACCTCCAAGGCATATTCCCTATGAAGAATTAGACAAGATAGATCAAGAAGCAAGTTCCCTTGGTGATGATGATCATGAATCAACCTATCCTAGTAATGAATTTGCATCCACAAGTGAACCCCGTGAGTTTGAAGAGCCTTCTCCCGATGAAATTGAAAGCGACATTGAGGTAGATTCCTCTCAACCTTATATTCATGATTTGAGTGACGGAAAAGAGTTGGATGAATTCAGTGAGGAAGAGCGTGAAAGTGAAGAATCTTTTCAAAAGGTGGAAGTCCCTCGGCAAGTTTGGACAAGAGTTGAATATGCTTTGTCAAGATCGTTGGAGACTTCTCCACCTAGGTTGCCATCTATTCCTTCATTTACGTGGGTAAAACTTATCTCTATTAGCTTTACCGTCCCACTTGAGTATGGTATTCTTAAAACAGATGGCCAACTTAGGAGGCTTTGTGGAATGAAGCGTAAGAAAAGGATGTTTAGTGGTTGGAGTTACAAATCAAGACTTATCAAGGTTGAGATTTCAAGAGCTAGATGCAAGGGTTGGACTAGTGATCAATTGGTTGGATCTAAGAGAAGAATTTGGTACTTCATGGAGAATTCGGATTGGTTGCCACCCGGTTGGAACAATGATGATCCACTTAAAGACGGGTGTAGAAACAAGATTTGGAATCCTGGCATACAAAAGGATCAACTTTGGGAGCTCAAAGCTTGTGAAGAACTTCATCAATGCTTGATGAATTCACTTGGAAATATTGGAGCTTATTGGAAGTCCAAGCGTTGGTGGAAGTTTCAGGATGAGTTCAAGCACAAGCTACCATGACAAGGAGCTCACAAAATGTCCAACTTAAGGACTTTAACTAAAAGTGCTAGGTAGGAGACTCCCCACCGTGGTAAATTCTTCCGATTCTATCTTTTATTTATATTGGTTATAAGTTAAATTTTTAATTTTAGTTAGATTTATTTATTTTGAGTTATAGTTTAGCTTGTTTAATAATCTTTGACCTTACTTTGGTAGTTTGTTAGCTTCTCAATCAGATTAAAAAGAAAAAGATGACACGCGTACGCGTGACCGACGCATACGCGTCATTTGCAATTTTGAATTCCCACACGTGAGCATGGCCAACGCGCACGCGTCGTATGTTAATGATACCTCCTCCAGCATAAAGACCCGAGAGTTGTGCGGAAACTGTGCGAGTGTTGTGCGAGGAGCACAATTCACACCCACGCGTACGCGTGCATGACGCGTTCGCGCACTACAAGAATTTGACAAATTAGCGACGAATTTTTGTGAGAAATATTTTTTGTCACTAATCCGTCACTAACTTGCGAGGAATTAGTGATGCACTAACAACAAAATTAAAGTGTGGTCATAAAATATCCGAACTTGATAAAAGCGAGTGATTAGCGAGAGATTCACGAGTAAGTTTGTTTCTCGCAGATGGAGTTTTGTAGCTAAAAAAAGAGTGGGGAAAATTTCGTCGCTAATTTGTCACAAATTAATTAGCGACTCACAATGTTCTAGCAAATCAGTCACTTAGGGGTTCAATCGAATAAAAGTAAAGTAGCGAGGGATATTATTGTCACTATTCCGTCACAAGTGTTTGATATACAATTAGCTAGAAACAATTCACACACTAGTTCGTCGCTACATAAACTTTGTGCAAAAAGGCTAATTAGTGAGGAACAATGTTACTAGCTAATCCATCACAAAGACTTGAAATGCATTTTGTGATGGAAAAATTCCTAGCTAATTTGTCACTAAACTTTTTATTTTTAGCGAGCAACTAGTTTCTCGCTAATTTCTTACATAATATTGTAAAAATTCAAAATTAGGGAAGCGACAGAAAACACTCATCGCTAACTCGTCGCAACGGATAAATCATTCAGCTAGGGAGGTGTTCCTTGCTAATTAGTCGCTAAAGTGAAAATACGGATATTGAGTGCCTAGTACCTAATAGCGAGAAATTTGCGATCGTTTAACAACTGACACCCTTCGTTCGCTGATTTCAAGTCGCTGATTAGCGGGCGAAATACATTTGTCGCTAAGTTGTCGCAATTTTAATTTAGCGAGCGATTTGGCAACTGCAATCTTATCACAAAGCAAAAGCTATATCCTACCTATTTGGTAGCAAATTACTCGCTAATCTCGTTAGAAATTCGTCGCATAGTTTTAACAACTCCAAAGCTAACCGAGAAAATTTTAGAAGTAACTGGTCGCAATTAGGTCACTAATCAAAAGCTTATTTAGTGAGGAATTAACAACTGATTAACAACTGTTAGACTTTCCTCGCTTATTTTATATTGCTACTAATTTGTGAGAAAAAATGTTAGTCCTTATTCTGTCCTTATTTCATGTTAATATTAATCGCTAACCTTTATATAAATCCATGGAAAATTCATGGAATTGCCAACCATGCTAATGTAATTTGTCATAATTTTGTCACTAATCTAAAGTTATTTTAAATGAGATAATAATTAAAGTCCCAAAGTTGTGACTAATAATTAGCTAGCTAATTTTTAATAACTAATAATTTACAATATTCTAACAAGATGTCAATTCTAAAAAATATTACAAACAACTAAAATCAAAAGGTTTTTCTTAAAAAAGATTTTTTTCCTTATTAGATCACAAATTAGTCATTATTTTAAATGGAAAGTGTGCTGTTAATTTGAATCGAAGTTTTAAATTAATATATTTTAAAGATAAGTTTAAAAATTCAATATTTTTAAAAAATAGGAGCAAATTGTTGATATTTTCAATCACAAAATATACTAGAAAAATATATAATAGATAAGATAATTAAATTGTTATACATAAGGATTTATTTGTATATGATTATTATTAATTAGAATCATTTTAGAATTCATTCAATAAAGATTAATTTGAGCTAGCTCTTGAATTAATTAGGATCGTCAAAATGAGCCAAATCTGTTGGACTAGCTCGTTTACTTGACTTAAATAGATGGATATTTGACTTTAAAATCAAACTCGTAAAAATACAAGTCTAAACGACTTATCCATATTTATCAGAACCGAACAGGTCGGCCGGTTCAACCAAAAAACCAGTGAACTGATGTCCTATCCGGTTTGGTTCATTATTAAGATCGGACTTGCAATTAACTCGGTCAACGACGGTCAAACCCTTGAAAACTGGGTGATTTTGTCGCAAATCGGAGTCGGTTTAGTCGGTTGACCCGCACTTCCTCCTTGACCCGCGCGCTCCACATGTAGACCAGCAGGGTGTGGATCACTGTAGGAGCATCTATTTGAATCCCCTTCAAAAAGTGGCGTCTCTAACGTTCGATCCTTAAACCTGAGAGTGAGTAAAAGATGGATATTTGACTTAAATAGATGAATATTTGACTCTAAAATCAAACTCGTAAAAATGCAAGTCTAAACAACTTAGCCGTAGTTATCAGAATGGGATCGGACTGGCCGGTTCGACTGAAAAACCAGTGAACCGTTGTCTTATCCAATTTGGTTCATTATTAAGACCAGACTTGCAATTAACTCAGTCAACGGCGGTCAAATAGTTAAAAACCGAACGGTTTTATCACAAACCGAACTCGATTTAGGCTGTTGTCCCACACTTTCTCCTTGACCCACGCGCTCCACATGTAGACTAGCAGGGTGTGGATCGCTATAGAAGCATCTATTTGAATCCCCTTTAAAAAGTTGCTCTCTAAGGTTAGCCTCCATCTCAATGTGACAAGTGAATCTTCAATAGATGTGATGCTTATAATTATATATATACCATATTATTTTATATGTGCCACTAGTAGATTTTTTATTATATTTACTCATTATTTTATCCATTATCTAAAAGTATGAATTATATCATAATTTACATATAATTTAATTAAATTAAATTTAAATAATATAAAATGTTATTATCATTTAATTTTTATTTTTAATATTTAAAATTTGATTTTATTATAATTTTATATATTTATTAAATTATTATTGGATTAAACAGTTCAACCAATAACCCACCGGTTGAACCACTGATCCAATGATCCAGTAATTTGACTAGATTGATTGTTTGTTCGGTTTTGATAGTTATAGACTTAGTTCGATTAACCATAAAAAATAGTGAATTAAGATTTTTCATGTTTATTAAAAAAAATTTATCTATCTTACAAATTTTTTTTAAAAATTTATCTTTTTGTAATAAATCAAAATAAAAATTTAAAAACAAAAGAAAAAAATTAATAACTCAAAAAAACAAAATAAATTATATTAATTTAAAAACATTTAATTTCAAAATTAAAAACGCACAAATGAGCGTCCTTTCCATTACTTCAAATAAAAAATTATGTATAAGCGCTCTTTACAGTACTTTAAATTAAAAATTGAAAATCCCATTATCTCATAATAACTTCCTTTTATCATTGGAGCCACCGCCATAGAAAGAGAAAGACAAATGCTTGAAACAACCCCAAATGACCTAACATAACCCTCCTTAACATTGTCTCTTCAATGATTCGTGCGCCGAAAATCAGTCTCCTACACCCACAATCAGAGGCTCAGCGTCCCCTATCGTGCTCCCGCTGCTCCGCCATCGGCGCTGCCGGACAGCACCAACCCTGGCTTGCGTCCCGCGACCATTTTCTCTTCCTCTCCCTTCCTCATAGCGCATCTCTGTCCTCGTCGTCCTTCCTGGCAAAGCTCCACACAGCAACAGGCCAGCAGCACGTTGTCGTCCTCCACGACTCCACACATGCCGCAACAACTCTCTGATAATAGTGGACACTACATTGCGTGGTAATTCACTGTTTGGTTGTCATCTATTGAAGGATCTTCTATATTGTATGGTTTCATGAAGATTGCATCCTTTTTATTTATTTTGTACTAGCATACATGATGATTCTCCTAACCTCAATTTCTTTGGCAAACAATAAGATGGGCTCAATAGGTGTACTTATTTACGTCATTCTTACGTCTATAGACCCACACAAGTTAATTACTGAGTCAGTCATAACATAGAACCTCCTAATGTAAGACCCAAACACTCACTTTTGCCGATTAGTTATCGTTCCCCGCTTGTGGTTAACTTTGGACCCTAAGTAGTACAGCTACCAAGAGAAAGAATTTAAATTTAATGCACTAACTGCCTTTCGATCGTATCCTGCCAGATTAGAAAATGTGGTTCGGTCTTGCATTTTTCACTTGAATGGTCATGCAAATGCAAGACTCAATGCATCAAAATTGAAATTCACTTTATATAATGTAAGATACGATATCTAGGGAATTAATTTAGAGATATCTATCAATAACTTCTGGTCTTTTACATCTAAACTTCTTTGTATTTTCTTATGGTTATGTTATAATCATTGTTCTAAAAATTAAACCAGACCGGCCAGTTCAACCGAATTAATCAGAAACCGGTCATCTAATCGGTTTGGTTAAAGTACAAAAATGTCTGGCTAAAAATTGGTAAAAAATCGGTCGAACCGACGGTTAATCGGTGAACTATTTTGAACCGAACGGTTTTTTCCGGTTTTTAATTTTAAAAAAAATGAGAAAAATAAAAAATATATAAACCCTCCCCCAGTTTCTCTCTTTTCACTCACCCAGAACCCAACCCCCCCTTCTCTCTCTACACTCCACGGAACCCTAGCCCCTTTTTCTTTCTCTCTCCCAACAAACAGCAGCAGGAAGTCAGGAGCCACTGCCCAGAAATCATCGCCTGTGGAAGGTGAAGGTATACTCGTCACCTGTCGTTGTTTCTCTTTCCCTCGCCGTCGTCTCTCTCTATCGCAGTCGAGCCCTCTCTGTCGCCGTCGAGCCCTCTCTCTGTGTCGCCGTTGACAATCAATCTCTGTGTGTCGCCGTTGAGCTCTCGATCTCTCTGTGTTACCGTCGAGCTAACGACCCTTCTCCGGTAAATAATGCTGCTTGAATTATTTTTACTTGCTTTTTGTACTTTTGTTAATAGGTGTTGATTGGGTTGCTGGTTTTACTATTTTAGTGATCTTGATTTTCTGAGTTAATAGTACTGCATTACTGATTTTGATCATTTTTTATTATCCTGAGTTGTTGATTTTTTGAAATGTTGTTGCTAATTTTTTGGAATAATACTGTTGCTGGTTTTCTAGTTTTCTGATTTGGGTATGGCTGATATTGTGAGTGAATGGCAAGTTCATGCGGAGGTTCGGGTTCTGTGAGAACGCCAAGATGGATCAGGTGAAGACATCCATAGAGAATGATGTTCTTACTGTCACTGTTCCCAGGGCTGAAGTTAAGAAACCTGATGTTAAGCCCATTTAAATCACTGGTTAAACAAGATAATTTTTCTTAATCCCCCCGTTTTAGTTTTCAAGCCTGTGTTTTCGTTTTGTTGTGAATTGTGATTACCTAATATCTATGATGTTCATGTCCTAGAAATATAAATCATGTAGTAGTGGTAAATAAGAAAGCAAGATTATTATGATATGAGATGTCGTCAAGTATGCAGTGCACGAATGGAATTTTTTCTGTGGCTGTGCTTTGAAAATCCTATCTATGATGGAAATCTTGAAACTAACAATGATGATTATGATTTTTTATGATTAGAGTTTTGTTTAGTTAAAAAGGTAAAATTTTAAATTTTATTAGGTTAGAAATTATTGAATTTAAATATTTGAAATTATATATTTAATTTTTAATAATTTTGTTTAAAATTTATTTAACCCGGTTGAACTTTGGTTGAACTCCGGTCGAACCATTAAACCAGTGAACCAGTTATCTTATCGGTTTATTAACCGGTCCGGTTCTCACAACCTTGGTTATAATTATAGTGAATGTATATGTAACACATGGTGGTACTGTAAGCTTGTTTTCTTTATGTGGAAGCGGAACATATTTGTAGTTTCTTGTTTTTCTTTGGAAAACAAATTGGCACAGTAGTATTGTAAATAAGTTTGAATATTTAGTTTTACAAAGGGACAACTTCTAAATTTATTATTCATACGTCCCTGTTTTCCTTTCAAAGTTAAGCGAACATTGCACACAAATTTTGAGGAGGTTACATGGGCAAAATTGAAGTCTGCTATTTATGCTATATTCTTGAAGCAACCCGACTCTTGTGATTTGGAAAAGCTTTATCAGGTATTCCTAGATATTCTGTTATTATTTATTATTCACAGTTGGGTTAGCTTGGGTTTGTCCTGTGAATTTTATGGTGAAATAGCTCATTAGTATTTTATGGTGAACTCTTCTGTAGGCTGTCAGTGATCTTTTCATATATAAAATGGCTGAAAATCTTTATCAGCAAATTGAAATGGAATGTGAAGCACATGTATCTATAGCTTTGCAGTCTTTGGTTGGACAAAGCCCAGATTTGGTTGTTTTCTTATCTCTAGTTGAGAGATGTTGGCAGGATCTTTGTGACCAAATGTTGATGATTCGGGGTATAGCCTTGTATCTGGATAGGACATATGTGAAGCAAACAGCAAATGTACGGTCCTTATGGGACATGGGCTTACAACTTTTCCACTAACATCTTTCATTGTCTCCTGAAGTTTAACACAAAACTATTATCGGTCTTCTAAGAATGATTGAAAGTGAAAGGTAAATCCTTATGTTACAATCATAATCTTATAAATGAATGTCAGACCTCTTAATATATGACGGTGGCAGGGAGTATATTTCCTTGGTTTTTCTATTTGCTGTCATCATAGATTTTATGTTTCTTCTTGCCATTACCTTGCATGGGCTAAGTTGATATGACACTGATGAGACCATGAGGGAGCATGTGCTGTCAAAATACTTGTAATATTTCTAATTTCCTGTTTCAAAATATATCAGTAACCATTGTAACTGGTTGACATACAAAGGATAATTTTGTGAATAGTTTTGGCTTGAGTAGTTTGTTAATTTATTTTTAATGAATTTGGTCCAGTAGAATACATCTTTATTATATATGAGCATTATTTATGGTTATGTGAATTAATTTCTCTCTCTTACCATAAAAAAAGATTAGCTAAATTATCATGTTTTGGGGGGGGGGAACGGGAGCATAAATGTCCTTTTGTGATGGAGCTTTCATTTTTCTGTTGTTCGTCTGGTATTTCGGATTAGGTGAAGCAGTGGATAGAACGCTTCTAAACCATCTTTTGAAGATGTTCACAGCACTAGGAATATATGCAGAAAGCTTCGAGAAGCCATTTCTTGAATGCACATCTGAATTTTATGCTGCTCAAGGTATGAAATACATGTAGCAATCAGATGTTCCAGATTATTTGAAGCATATGGAGGTGGTTCCTTTTCTTTATCCCCTTCTATTATCTTGTAAGCTTGAATTGTTGGTATTTGTATGTGCTCCTTTAAGTAGTTCTTTAACTATTGGATCTTGCCATGCCATGTATGTATTTTATCTAATCATGCATAATAGTTATCTTTGCATAGTTGAACCCTGCCTGCATATCACATTGTTTATGTACTAAATGGATATTTTTGTACTCATTTTTGTAGACAAAAATGCAAGAGGAACATGATAGATGCCTGATCTACTTGGATGCGAGTACTAGGAAGCCGCTGATAGCCACAGCAAAAAAGCAACTTCTTGAACGCCATATACCTGCCATTCTTGATAAGGTTGTGACTGCTACTAGCTTCATGATTTTTCTGGGTGTTCAACTCCCTCCCCCCTTCTATTTTCACCTTACTTAAGCTTGATTATTATTAGGGGAGAGTGATTTCATTTGATTTTGACTTTAGCTTGATTATTGGGTCTTTATTGATTAATCGATCAATTAATTAATTAATTCAACACAATTGATTTTGTTCTGTTCTTGATTTTCTCTGTTCTTGATTTTTTTTGTTCTTGCTATGGTTTGTTGTTTGATGCACCACTATTTCGTGATATATTTTGTACTTAATTGAGTGGATTTTGTCCACTAAACTCACACTTATTCATATAATTTGCATGTTTAACATTTTCCTTCCTAAATTCTGTGCTATGATTGAAAACATGCTTCTTTGGCCCTAAATTTTCTAACTTTAATCCTCTCTTATTACCATTCAATGCCTTGATATGTGTATTAAGTGATTTCAGAGTTTATAGGGAAGGAATAGCTTAGAGGATGGAAAGGAAGCATGCAAAAGTGGAAGGAATACAAGAAATTGAAGGAATTGCTAAGCTGTCCAGCTTGAACTCTTCGTACTTAACTGACCATAACTTGAGCTACAGAGGTTCAAATGAGGCGGTTCCAGTTGCGTTTGAAAGCTAACATCTGGGGCATCAAAATGATATATAATTTATCATAGTTGCTTTGGCGTTTAGGGGCGCGCACATGTGCATCTGCGAAAATTCAGCGTATCAGAATTCGCCCCCAGCGATTTCTGGGCTGTTTTTGACCCAGTTTTTGGCGTAGAAAACACAGATTAGAGGCTACAGAGTGGAGGAATGCATTCATTCATGAATCAATTCACACAATTTAGGTTTTAGATGTAGTTTCTAGAGAGGGTGGTGGTGCACAAAATCATAATCAACACTTTTGCAATTTCGCACAACTCACCAGCAATTGCACTGGGTCGTCCAAGTAATACCTTACGTGAGTAAGGGTCGATCCCGCAGAGATTGTCGGATTGAAGCAAGCTATGGTCATCCTTGTAAATCTCAGTCAGGCGAATTCAAATGGTTATGAGGTTTTGATATTTAAAATATAAATAAAACATAAAATAAAATAGAAATACTTATGTAATTCATTAGTGGGAATTTCAAATAAGCGTCTGGAGATGCTTTGTGGCTTCTGAACTTCTGCTTTCCTACTGCCTTCTTCCAACCATGCGTTACCTCCTTCCATGGCAAGCTGTATGTTGGGGGATCACCGTTGTCAATGGCTACCGTCTGTCCTCTCAGTGAAAATGGTCCGGCTACGGGTTTTGTAGGGCTAATCATCTGTCGGTTCTCACTCATGTTGGAATAGGATCTATTGATCCTTTTGCGTCTGTCACTACACCCAACACTCGCGAGTTTGAAGCTCGTCACAGTCATGCTATCCCAGATCCTATTCGAAATACCAAAGACAAGGTTTAGAATTTCCGGATCTCAAGAATACTGCCAATTGATTCTAGCCTATACCACGAAGACTCTGATCTCACGGAATGGAAGGCTCTGTTGTCAGGAGAGGCAATCATGCGTCGTGAACCAGGAGGCTAAGAGATACACACTCAAGCTATTGCAGATAGAACGGAAGTGTTTGTCAGGCACGCGTTCATAGGTGAGAATAATGATTAGTGTCACGGATCATCACATTCATCAGGTTGAAGTGCGAGTGAATATCTTAGAGAAGAAGTAGGCGTGAATTGAAGAGAAAAACAGTAGTAATTGCATTAATTCATGAAGAACAGCAGAGCTCCACACCTTAATCTATGGGGTGTAGAAACTCCACCGTTGAAAATACATAAGAACAAGGTCTAGGCATGGCCAAATGGCCAGCCCCCAAACGTGTAAAAGATGATAAAAGTTACATTTGGTGATCAAAGATGAAAATACAATAGTAAAAGGTCCTATTTATAATGAACTAGTGGCCTAGGGTTTACAGAAATAAGTAAATGATGCAGAAATCCAATTCTGGAGCCCACATGGTGTGTGCTTGGGCTGAGCATTGAAACTTTTTCATGCATAGGCTGTTCCTGGAGTTAAACGCCAGCTTTGGTGCCAGTTTGGGCGTTTAACTCCAATTCTGGTGCCAATTTGGATGTTTTACGCCAGAATTCCTTGAGCTAACTTTGAATGCTAATTTGGGCCATCAAATCTCAGGCAAAGTATGGACTATTATATATTTCTGGAAAGCCCAGGATGTCTACTTTCCAACGCAATTGAGAGCTTACCGATTAGGCATCTGTAGCTCCAGAAAATCTACTTCGAGTGCAGGGAGATCAGAATCCAACAGCATCTGCAGTCCTTTTTCAGCCTCTGAATCAGATTTTTGCTTAGGTCCCTCAATTTCAGGCAGAAAATACCTGAAATCATAGAAAAAGACACAAACTCATAGTAAAGTCCAGAAATGTGATTTTTATTTAAAAACTAATAATTATATACTAAAAACTAACTAAGTCATACTAAAAACTACCTAAAAACAATGCTAAAAAGCGTATAAATTATCCGCTTATCACAACACCAAACTTTAATTGTTGCTTGTCCCCAAGCAACTAAAAACAAAATAGGATAAAAAGAAGAGAATATATAATAAATTTCAAACTTATCCATGAAGATTAGCCTCAATTAGATGAGCGGGACTTATAGCCTTTTTGCTTCTGAACAGTTTTGGCATCTCACTTTATCTTTTTAAGTTCAGAATGATTGGCATCTATAGGAACTCAGAATTTAGATAGTGTTATTGATTCTCTTAGTTCAGTATGTTAATTCTTGAACACAGTTATTTTATGAGTCTTGGCCGTGACCCTAAGCATTTTGTTTTCCAGTATTACCACCGGATACATAAATGCCACAAACACATAACTGGGTGAACCTTTTCAGATTGTGACTCAGCTTTGCTAGAGTCCCCAGTTAGAGGTGTCCAAAGCTCTTAAGAACACTCTTTTTGCTTTGGACCACGACTTTAACCGCTCAGTCTCAAGCTTCTCACTTGACACCTTCACGCCACAAGCACATGGTTAGGGACAGCTTGGTTTAGCCGCTTAGGCCGGGATTTTATTCCTTTGGGCCTTCCTATCCATTAATGCTCAAAGCCTTGGATCCTTTTTGTTTTTCCCTTGCCTTTTGGTTTAAAGGGCTATTGACTTTTTCTGCTTTCTTTTTCTTTTTTTTCTTTTTTTTTCGCATAAAATCTTTTCTATTCACTTCTTTTTCTTGCTTCAAGAATCAATTTTATGATTTTTCAGATTATCAATAACATTTCTCCTTTTTCATTATTCTTTCAAGAGCCAACAGTTTTAACATTCATAAACAACAAATTCACAAATATGCACTGTTCAAGCATTCATTCAGAAAACAAAAGGTATTGCCACCACATCAAAATAATTAAATTAATTTCAAGATAGAATTCGAAACGATGTACTTCTTGTTCTTTTGTAATTAAAAACATTTTTCATTTAAGAAAAGTGATGGATTCATAGGACATTCATAGCTTTAAGACATAGACACTAGACACTAATGATCATGTAATAAAGACACAAACATAAATAAAATATAAAAACGAAAAACAGAAAATAAAGAGCAAGAAAATTAAAGAATGGGTCCACCTTAGTGATGGCAGCTAGTTCTTCCTCTTGAAGATCTTATGGAGTGCTTGAGCTCCTCAATGTCTCTTCCTTGCCTTTGTTGCTCCTCCCTCATGGCTATTTCATCCTCTCTAATTTCATGGAGAGTAATGGAGTGCTCTTGGTGCTCCATTTTTAGTTGCTCCATATTCGAACTCAAATCTCCTAAGGAGGTGTTGATTTGCTCCCAATAGTTGTGTGGAGGAAAATGCATCCCTTGAGGCATCTTAGGGATTTCTTGATGAGGGACTTCCTCATGCTCTTGTTGAGGTCCATAAGTGAGCTCTCTTGTCTGCTCCATCCTTTTCTTAGTGATGGGCTTGTCCTCTTCAATGAGGGTGTCTTCCTCTATGACAATTCCAGCTGAATTGTAGAGGTGACAAATGAGATGAGGGAAGGCTAACCTTGCCAAAGTGGAGGTTTTGTCAGCCACTTTGTAGAGTTCTAGAGATATGACCTCATGAACTTCTACTTCCTCTCCATTCATGATACTATGGATCATGATAGCCCGGTCTATTATAACTTCAGACCGGTTGCTAGTAGGAATGATAGAGCGTTGGATGAACTCCAACCATCCCCTAGCCACGGGTTTGAGGTCAAGCCTTCTTAGTTGAACCAGTTTGCCTCTTGAGTCTCTTTTCCACTGAGCTCCTTGTATTATTGGCAAGTTGAATGCCAACCTTACATTTTCCGGACTAAAATATAAGTATTTCCCCCGAACTATTGTAAGCCAATTCTTTGGGTTCGGGTTCACACTTTGATCATAGTTTTTGGTGACCCATGCATTAGCATAGAACTCTTGAACCATTAAGATTCCGACTTGTTGAATGGGGTTGGTGAGAACTTCCCAACCTCTTTTTTGAATCTCATGTCGGATCTCCGGATACTCATTCCTTTTGAGCATGAAAGGGACCTCGGGGATCACCTTCTTCTTCGCCACAACTTCATAGAAGTGGTCTTGATGGACTTTTGAGATGAATCTCTCCATCTCCCATGACTCAGAGGTGGAAGCTTTTGCCTTTCCTTTCCTCTTTCTAGAGGTTTCTCTGGCCTTAGGTGCCATAAATAGTTATGGAAAAACAAAAAGCAACACTTTTACCACACCAAACTTAGAAGGTTTGTTCGTCCTCGAGCAAAAGAAGAAAGAAGGGAGTAGAAGAAGAAGAAAATAGAGGAGATGGAGAGGTGGGAGTGGTTCGGCCAAGGGGGGAGAAAGAAGTGTTTATGATGTGTGAAAAGGAATGAGGGATTAGGGGTTTATAGAGGAGTGGAGAGAGGGGTAGGGTTCGTGTATTAGGGTTGGGTTTGGGAGGGAAAGGATTTGAATATGAATTGTGAGATGGGTGTTATGGGGAAGAGTGGTGGAGGTGATTGGTGAGGGGTATTTGAGTAAGGGTGTTATGGGAAGATGTGAAGAAGAGAGAGATAGTTGAGGTAGGTGGAGATCCTGTGGGATCCACAGATCCTGAGGTGTCAAGAACTTCTCATCCCTGCACTATTTTGGCATGTAAACGCCCCTTGAGGTGCCAATCCTGGTGTTAAACGCCAGCTTGCTACCCATTTCTGGCGTTTAACGCCAGCTTCTCTTTCCTTTCTGGCGTTAAATGCCAACTTTTCTTCCTTTGCTGGCATTAAACGCCAACTTGGTGCCCTTTTCTGGTGTTAAACGCCCAGAATGGTGCCAGACTGGGCGTTTAACGCCTATTCTGCTACTCTTACTGGCGTTTAAATGCCAGTAAGCTCATCCTCCAGGGTGGCTATTTTCAATGCTATTTTTGATTTTAACTTTTGTTTTTGTGACTCCACATGATCATCATCCTAAAAAAAACATGAAATAACAATAGAAATTTAACATAGATAAGTAAAAAAATTGGGTTGCCTCCCAATAAGTGCTTCTTTAATGTCAATAGCTTGACAGTGGGCTCTCATGGAGCCTCACAGATACTCAGAGCATGATGATGGCCTCCCAACACCAAACTTAGAGTTTGAATGTGGGGGCTCTATTTGACTCTGCATTGAGAGAAGCTTGTCGTGCTTCTTCTCCATGTGTACAGAAGGAGATTCTTTAGCTTTACACATAAGGTAGTCCTCATTTACTTGAAGGACCAACTCTCCTCTGTCAACATCAATCACAGCTTTTGCTGTGGCTAGGAAGGGTCTGCCAAGGATGATAGATTCATCCTTATTCTTCCCAGTGTCTAGGATTATGAAGTCAGCAGGGATGTAAAGAACTTCAACCTTTACCAAGACATCCTCTACAAGTCCATAAGCCTGTTTCCTTGAATTGTCTGCCATCTCTAGTGAGATTCTTGCAGCTTGCACCTCAAGGATCCCTAGTTTCTCCATTACAGAGAGGGGCATGAGGTTTATACTTGACCCTAGGTCACACAAAGCCTTCTCAAAGGTCATGGTGCCTATGGTACAGGGTATTAAGAATTTTCCAGGATCCGGTTTCTTCTGGGGTAATGTTTGCCTAATCTAGTCATTCAGTTCATTGGTGAGCAAGGAGGGTTCATCCTCCCAAGTCTCATTACCAAATAACTTGGCATTCAGCTTCATGATTGCTCCAAGGTACTTAGCAACTTGCTCTTCAGTAATATCTTTATCCTCTTCAGAGGAAGAATACTCATCAAAGCTCATGAATGGCAGAAGTAGGTTCAATGGAACCTCTATAGTCTCTGTATGAGCCTCAAATTCCCTTGGTTCCTCAAAAGGGAACTTCTTTTCGTTCAGAGGACATCCCGTGTGGTTTTTCTCACTGGGAATCACGCCCTCCTTACTTTCTCCAGGTTCGGCCATGTTGGTCATGGTTATGGCCCTGCACTGTCTCTTGGGATTTTCTTCTGTATTGCTTGGGAGAGTGCTAGGAGGAGTTTCAGTAATTCTCTTACTCAGCTGACCCACTTGTGCCTCCAAATTTCTAATAGAGGATCTTGTTTCATTCATGAAACTTAGTGTGGTCTTAGATAGATCAGAGACTATGGTAGCTAGGCCAAAATGACTCTGCTCAGAGTTCTCTATTTGTTGCTGAGAAGATGATGGAAAAGGTTTGCTATTGCTAAACCTATTTCTTCCACCATTATTGTTGTTGAAGCCTTGTTGAGGCTTCTGTTGGTCCTTCCATAAGAGATTTGGATGATTTCTCCATGAAGGATTATAGGTGTTTCCATAGAGTTCTCCCATGTAATTCACCTCTTCCATTGCAGGGTTCTCAGGATCATAAGCTTCTTCTTCAAAAGATGCTTCTTTATTACTGCTGGATGCAGCTTGCATTCCAATCAGACTCTGAGAAATCATATTGACTTGCTAAGTTAATATTTTTTTCTGAGCCAATATGGTATTCAGAGTATCAATCTCAAGAACTCCTTTCTTCTGAGTTGTCCCATTATTCACAGGATTCCTTTCAGAAGTGTACATGAACTGGTTATTTGCAACTATTTCAATGAGTTCCTGGGCTTCTTCAGGCGTCTTCTTCAGATGAAGAGATCCACTAGCAGAGTTGTCCAATGACATCTTGGACAGTTCAGATAGACCATCATAGAATATGCATATGATGCTCAATTCTGAAAGCATGCCAGAAGGACACCTTCTGATCAATTGCTTGTATCTTTCCCAAGCTTCATAGAGGGATTCGCCTTCCTTCTGTCTGAAGGTCTGGACTTCCATTCTAAGCTTATTCAATTTTTGAGGTGGAAAGAACTTTGCCAAGAAGGCATTGACCAGCTTTTTCCAAGAGTTCAGGCTTTCTTTAGGTTGTGAATCCAACCATGTCCTAGCTCTGTCTCTTACAGCAAAGGGGAAAAGCATAAGTCTGTAGACCTCAGGGTCAACCCCATGGGTCTTAACAGTGTCACAGATTTGCAAGAATTCAGGTAAAAACTGATGAGGATCTTCCAATTGAAGTCCATGATACTTGTAATTCTACTGCATTAGAGAAACTAATTGAGGCTTTAGCTCAAAGTTGTTTGCTCCAATTGCAGGAATTGAGATGCTCCTTCCACAGAAGTCAGAAGAGGGTGCAATGAAGTCACCAAGCATCTTCCTTGTATTGTTGGCATTGTTGTTATTTTCGGCTGCCATGTCTTCTTCTTTTTCAAAAATTTCTGTCAGGTCCTCTCCAGAGAGTTGTGCTTTAGCTTCTCTTAGCTTCCTCTTCAAGGTCCTTTCAGGTTCAGGATCAGCTTCAACAAGAATGCCTTTGTCCTTGTTCCTGCTCATAAGAAAGAGAATAGAACAAGAAAGTATGGAATCCTCTATGTCACAGTATAGAGATTCCTTGAGGTGTCAGAGGAAAACAGGAACAGAGGGATGAGGTATGTAGATAAGAATTCAAACATATGAAGAAGGAGAGAGAGTCCGAATTGCTAATTGAGGAGGAATGTTAGTCCTTAAATAGAAGAAGGTGAGGAGGGGGAAAATTTTCGAAAACAAATTTTTAAATAAAACTAAAAATTTTAAAATAATTAAAAAAAGAATTTTGAAAAATTGGTTGATGATTTTTCGAAAATTAAAAGTGAGAAAGTGGTTGGGTGATTTTGAAGAAGATATGATTGAAATAGAAAACTTTTAAAATCAAACAAAAAGTCAAGTAATTAATTGAAAAAGATTTGAAAATCAATTTTAAAAAGATAAGAAGTTAGAAAAAGATTTTGAAATTAAATTTTGAAAAAGATATGATTGAAAATCATTTTGAAAAAGATTTAAAATGGAAATAAAAAAAGATTTGATTTTGAAAATTAAAGTTGATTACTTGACTAACAAGAAACTAAAAGATATTATTTTAAAATTTAAAGATTGAACCTTTCTTAATAAGCAAGTAACAACTTGAGATTTTTGAATCAATCACATTAAATATTAGCATTAATTTTGAAAAATTATGAAGATTTGAAAAATATTTGAATTAAAAACTAACTTACCGCCTTTGTGTTGTCCTAGCGTTAAACGCCCAGAATGGTATCCAATCTGGCGTTTAACGCCCAAAATGCTACCCTTTTGGGTGTTTAACGCCCAGCCAGGGTTAAACGCTAGTTTTCCTTCCTCTCTGGGCGTTCTGAACGCCCAGCTTTTTCTCTGTAATTCCTCTGCTGTATGTTCTGAATCTTCAATTCTCTGTATTATTGACTTGAAAAGACATAATTTTGAAAATTTTTGAATTTTTAATGATGAGAGAGAACAACAACAAAATGAAACTAAATCATGAAAAAATAGGATCAAATAACCAATGCATGCAAGATGCCAAACTTAGAAATTTTCATCTTAGAGACACTAACAAATTGAGAATGCACATGAGAAACAACAAAAGACACAAAATAAGAGAATTTAAAGATCAGACCCAATAAAATAATCAAGAACAACTTGAACATCAATGAAGAATAAAACTCAAATGCATTGATTTTCAAAAATTTAAAGAAAAAATCAAAATATGCAATTGACACCAAACTTAAAATTTGACACTAGACTCAAACAAGAAACATAAAATTTTTTGGTTTTTATGATTTTATTAAAATTTTTTTTGGGTTTTTCGAAAATTATTTTGAAAAAGAAAATGAAGAAATTCAAAATTTTTTTATATGAATTCCAGGAATCATCCAATGTTAGTCTAAAGCTTCAGTCTAAAAAGATTAGACATGGCTAGCCAAGCTTCAGCAGGACATTACATACAACAGCCAAATTGATGGGAATCAATTAGCTCCTGTGATGATAAAAGCATCATCTAAAACTCTAGAATTCATTCTTAAAAATTTTGAAGACATAGATTAATTTATTTTTTTGAAATTTTTTTTTCGAAAATAAGAAGAATAAAAACAAAAAGCTTAAAATAAAAATAAAATTACCTAATCTGAGCAACAAGATGAACCTTCAGTTGTCCAAACTCGAACAATCCCCGGCAACGGCGCCAAAAACTTGGTGCACGAAATCACAATCAACACTTTTGCAATTCCGCACAACTAACCAGCAAGTGCACTGGGTTGTCCAAGTAATACCTTATGTGAGTAAGGGTCGATCCCATGGAGATTGTCGGCTTGAAGCAAGCTATGGTCATCCTTGTAAATCTTAGTCAGGCGAATTCAAATGGTTATGAGGTTTTGATAATTAAAATATAAATAAAACAGAAAATACAATAGAAATACTTATGTAATTCATTGGTGGGAATTTCAGATAAGCGTCTGGAGATGCTTTGTTGCTTCTGAACTTCTGCTTTCCTACTTCCCTCTTCCAACCATGCGTTACCTCCTTCCATGGCAAGCTGTATGTTGGGGGATCACCGTTGTCAATGGCTACCATCCGTCCTCTTAGTTAAAATGGTCCGGCTACGGGTTATGTAGGGCTAATCATCTGTCGGTTCTCACTCATGTTGGAATAGGATCCATTGATCCTTTTGCGTCTGTCACTACGCCCAACACTCGCGAGTTTGAAGCTCGTCACAGTCATCCCATCCCAGATCCTACTCGGAATACCACAGACAAGGTTTAGACTTTCCGGATCTCAAGAATGCTGCCAATTGATTCTAGCCTATACCACGAAGACTCTGATCTCACGGAATGGAAGGCTCTGTTGTCAGGAGAGGCAATCATGCGTCGTGAACCAGGAGGCTAAAAGATACACACTCAAGCTATTGCAGATAGAACGGAAGTATTTGTCAGGTACGCGTTCATAGGTGAGAATAATAATGAGTGTCACGGATCATCACATTCATCAGGTTGAAGTGCAAGTGAATATCTTAGAGAAGAAGTAGGCGTAAACTGAAGAGAAAAACATTAGTAATCGCATTAATTCATGAAGAACAGCAGAGCTCCACACCTTAATCTATGGGGTGTAGAAACTCCACCGTTGAAAATACATTAGAACAAGGTCTAGGCATGGCCAAATGGCCAGCCCCCAAATGTGTAAAAGATGATAAAACTTACATTTGGTGATCAAAGATGAAAATACAAGAGTAAAAGGTCCTATTTATAATGAACTAGTGGCCTAGGGTTTACAGAAATAAATAAATGATGCAGAAATCCACTTCTGGGGCCCACTTGGTATGTGCTTGGGCTGAGCATTGAAACTTTTTCATGTATAGGCTGTTCCTGGAGTTAAACGCCAGCTTTGGTGCCAATTTGGGCGTTTAACTCCAATTCTGGTGCCAGTTTGGGCGTTTTACGCCAAAATTCGTTGGTCTAACTTTGAACGCCAGTTTGGGCCATCAAATCTTGGGCAAAGTATAGACTATTATATATTTCTGGAAAGACCAAGATGTCTACTTTCCAACGCAATTGAGAGCGCGCCAATTGGGCTTCTAGAGCTCCAGAAAATCCACTTCGAGTGCAGGGACGTCAGAATCCAACAGCATCTGTAGTCCTTTTTCAGCCTCTGAATCAGATTTTTGCTCAGGTCCCTCAATTTCAGCCAGAAAATACCTGAAATCACAGAAAAATACACAAACTCATAGTAAAGTCCAGAAATGTGATTTTTATTTAAAAACTAATAATTATATACTAAAAACTAACTAAATCATACTAAAAACTACCTAAAAACAATACTAAAAAGCGTATAAATTATCCGCTCATCAGGAGGCTCTCTCCTCTCTCTAGGTTTTAGGATTTCTCTTAGTTTTAGGTTTATTTCTTCTCAATTCCAAGTTCAATGTTCCTTTAATTTAGTTTTTTTCTACTTTTATTTATTCTAGCATTCTAGTTTATTTATTTTCCCAATTTGGTTTATGAACTCCATGTTAGATTTGATTTCTTTATTTAATGCAATTTGAGGTATTTCATATTTATTATTTTAATTTAGATTTTTACATTCTTAGCTTGAATTGATTGATTGAAGACTCTTGAGTTATCAAACTCCTTTGTTGATTGATAATTAAAAGTTGTTAATTGACTTGAATTCCACTAACTCTACTCTTTCCTTTGTAGTTGACTAGGACTTGAGGATTCAAATTGATTTATCCATTTGAGTTACCTTAATAGTTAGAGGTTAACTAAGTGGTTGCAATGAACTATTGATGTCATAATTGATAAGGAGAACTAGGATAGAACTTCTAATTCTCATACCTTGCCAAGAGCTTTCTCAGCTATTAATTTAATTTCTTGCAATTTAATTTTCTTGTTCCTTATTCAAAATCCCAAAAATATACTATCTCATAACCAATAATAACTACACCTCCCTGCAATTCCTTGAGAGACGACCCGAGGTTTGAATACTTCGGTTATTAATTTTTAGGGGTTTGTTACTTGTGACAACCAAGTTTTTGTATGAAAGGATTATTGTTGGTTTAGAAACTATACTTTCAACGAGGTTTTATTTGTGAAATTCTTTACTAGCAAAAATCCGCTTGTCAAAATGGCGCCATTGCCGGGGAATTGCAAACGTGTGCCTTATTATTGGTTATTGTGAATATTGTGAATAATTTTGCTTTTTCGTTTCTTTGTTAGTGTTTCTAGTTTTAGGAGTTTATTTTCATTAATTTTTTTATTAGTTTTTATTTCTCTTACTACTATGAATTCTCACTCCTTTGGCTATGAGTTTAGTTACAATCATGTTATAGGAAGAGGAGATTACAATGAAAGCTTGGATCAAGGATGGGACAATCAAAGATGGGAGGAGCCACAAGGATTTGATCAATCCTCTTGGCAACAACCATCTCTAAGGCACTATCAACAACCATTCTATGATGCTTACCAAGACAATGGTTGTGGTGGACCTCTTCGTGATAATCAACACCCACCACAAAATACCTATGAACCCCCTCCTCAACATAGCTTTGAACCACCATACTCACAAGTCTCCTACTACCAAACACCCTCATATGATCCTAACCCATATCCACCATATCAATCACCCTATAAGCCATATGAACCATATATAGAACCACCCCAATTCCAACATAATTACTCCCAAGAACCACCACCCCCATATACACCATATCCATATCCATCAATCTAAGAGCCATATGATCCTAATTATGTTATCCAAGCGAAACAAGAGTCAAGGGATCGTCTCAGGGAAACACTGGATCGGTTTCATGCAACCATTCATCAATTGGACCGAGAGGTAAGCCGAACAGTACCTGAAGCTCTCATGGCTAAAGAATCTCAACTTGAGAACAAGGAATTGAAGTGTGTTGTGCAACAAGTAGAACAGATGGAGAATGTTGAACCACCACACCCTTATTATGATGAACCACCCTCATATCATGGGTGACACTTTAAGTGTTCTTATTCAAGGGCAAAGAGAGATGTAAAGGACGACATAAGAGTTCATAGCTACCTTGACCGAGGTAGTAGGTAATTTAGCCTCTCTGCGCTTCGATACTCAAAGCACTCCCATGTCTACATGTGGAGAATCATTAAAAGATCATAGCATGAAGGAGACACTAGAAACTCCGGTGGACAAAGAGGAACGTGATTTTGTATTGGAACAAGTGGAGGAAGCCGTAATAGTTGAAGAGGAAGAAGTGGTTGAAGATTTAGGAGACGCTGAACCTCCATGGGAAGCCAGAGTTGCAGAGTATTCCTCGAAGAAGATTGAAATCGATGTCAAGAAGGCCAGTGCACAACCTCCATGGCATATTCCTTATGAAGACTTGGATGGGATAGATCAAGAAGAAAGTTCCCTTGGTGATGAGGATCATGGATCAAGTCTTCTTAGTGATGAATCTACATCCGCAAATGAACTCCTTGAATATGAAGACTCCTTTCTGATTGAGTCTGAGAATGATGTGGAAGCGGAAGTCCTTCGGAAAGGGTGGATGGGAGTTGAGTATGCTTTGTCAAGAACATTGGAGACTTCTCCACCTAGGTTGCCATCTACTCCTTCATTTGAGTGGGTAAGGCTTGTATCTATTCGCCCTACCGTTCCACTTGAATATAGAATTCTTGAAACGGATGGTCAACTTAGGAGACTTTGTGGCATTAAGCGCAAGAGAAGGATGTTTAGTGGTTGGAGTTGCAAATCAAGGCTCATCAAGGTTGATACTTCAAAAGCTAGATGCAAGGGTTGGGCTAGTGATAATTTGGTTGGATCTAAGAGGAAAGTTTGGTACTTCATCGAGAATTCGGATTGCTTGCCACCCGATTGGAATAATGATGATCCACTAAAAGACGGGTGTGAAAACAAGATTTGGGATCCGGGAATATATGAGGATCAATTTTGGGAGCTCAAAGCTTGTGAAGAATTCCATCAAAGCTTGGGGAATTTACTTGGTATTGATAGAGCTTATTGGAAGTCCAAGCATTGGTGGCAGTTTCAGGATGAGTTCAAGCACAAGCCACCATGACAAGGAGCTCACCAAATGTCCAACTTAAGGACAATAACTAAAAGTGCTAGGTGGGAGACAACCCACCATGGTATAATTGTCTCTTTTTATTCTTAGTTTTATTCTATTTTATTTTTATTAGTGTTCATTCATAATTTCTGCATAATCATCTGCATTCTGCATTTTGCATTCTGCATAAAAAAAAGGGACAACCCATGTGTGCGCGTAGGCCACGTGTGGGCGTTGATTCCTAATTTTGCTATCCCATCCAACGAACAGAAAGTTATGATGGAATCGTGCGGCTGGTGTGCTCTATGCACACTTCGACCAACGCGTACGCGTCTAGGATACGTGCACGTCACTTGCAACTTGGGAAATCCATGCGTACGCATCAAGCATGCGCACGCGTGGACAAGGAAATCGGCGTAAATGGGTGTTTGACCCGAGAGTTGTGCTGCCCTCACGCTGGAACTGTGCTAGAGGCACAAAATCACCCCACGCATACGTGTCCCTGACGCGTGCGCGTCATTTTGCTTTCAGACCACCCACGTGTACGCGTGGGCGACGCTTACGCGTCGAATGGCCAACTCAGTTTTCACGTGTACGCGTGAAGCACGCGTACGCATCGCGCCCTATTTTTAAATTCTTACTTCTTTCTTCTATCCTTTCTCCTTCTTTCTTCCTCTTTTCTCACTTTCTTCTTCTTTATTTCTTTAACTTCTCATCCTCATTCTCTTACATTCTATTTTACTTAATTTATTTGCATTCATTGCACTTTAATTTTGTGCATATTTTTATTTTCTTTTCTAAATTTATTATTTCTCCTTTGTTGTTAAATGTTCTCATTCAACTATTGCATCTTTTCTTGAATTATTTTGGTGCTTCGTAACTTGTTTTGTTCTAATTGGGTAATATTATTTAAGTCCATGCTAATCTTTTATGATACTTGTATTCCTTTTGCATTGACATGAATTTATATTGTCTTCCATTACCTACTATCTCTTCCCTATTGTTGCAATTTCTGCACTATTGATATGCCATGTGCTTCTGCTGTTTTCTCACTTGTATGTTGTAGCTACCATGTAATTGAGGCCCTCATTATTTGGCATTAACCCAACCATATTTTATTTGTTTCCTATCTTTGTTTTTAGGTTATTTTTCTTCCCTTTTCTCTTCTTTCAGGATGGCCACCAAGAAGGGAACCGGAAGACGTCTCAATGGGGCGACAGACAAGTCCATCTGTATATTCTTTAGAAAAAGCTTCAGTTGGAGCCACCCGTCCACTTGCACATCTTAGCATGCACCGAGGACGGTGCAATCTTTCAGTGTGGGGAGGTCGATACCGACTTCCATGGGTTAGTTATTTCCTATTTCAACACCAATATTTAATTTTTCTTGTTAAATTAGTTGTTGCATTTGCATGTTTGATTGTATATTTGTTTGATTTCGTGCATATTTTACCACTACTTGGTTGAAGTGATGAATTCTTTTCCAAGAAATTTTTTTATAGCATTTCACTAGTTTGAGTTAAAATTTTTATCAAACTTGTTTGAAGGAATATTATACTGGAACATGGTTTAGAGCTCGAGCACACAAAACCTGTGAGATTTTTGAGCTTATTTGATTGGTTGCATTTTACCAACCAATATTTTATTTTTAGTGTGTATTTTTCTCTCTAAAATTGTGATCTTTGTCTTGCTTAATTCTATATTTCCATTATTTGATGTATGCATGCACTTACATGACTGAGGCCTTGTTTCACTGAGCTTACATACCCATATAGCCTTAACCTTTTCATTATCCTTTGTAAATCAATGTTGAACCTACTTATCCCATTTGTTCCTTACTTTAGCATACCATTAACTCTAAGCAAAAAATAATATTGTCCTTAATTTAAATCCTTGGTTAGCTTAGACTAGTGAGAGTGTTCAAGATTTAAGTGTGGGGAAGTTGGGTTTGGAGACAATTGGTTTAAGAATTGGGTGTTATATATCTTTATGAAATTGTGAAAGAAATGTTTAGGACATGTTCATGCATTTAATAATTTAATCATATGCATTGAGAAAAACAAAAGAAAAAAAGAATATATAAAAAGAAAAAAAATAAAGGAAAAAAAAAGAAAAAGAGCAAATAATAAAAGGGGACAAAATGCCCCAAAGTAAATGGTGATAGCAATGTATATGTACTCTACTCAAAATTAAGATGCATGAATATGTGGAAAACATGATTAATGGATAGTTAGATTTTGTATTGTGATTACATGGATTGTTTTAAGTTAGGTGGGAAATTTAGGTTAATTAAGGATTCAGATTTTAGTCCACTTGACCAAATATATTTCTACCTTGACCCTAACCCCATTACAACCCTTAAAAGAACTCTTGATATGTGTATTTGTGCATTAAATTAGTGTTGATTGGTAGAATAAAAGCAAGCCTTAGAAAGCAAGGTTAGTAGAAAATTGAGAGAGTCGAACTTTAAACACCTGAGCAATTAGAGTGTATACACTTCCGGTGAGAGTTCGACGCTCGATTCCTTGTTCCCGGCTTTCATGGGCTATCTTCTTTTGAAAGTTTACTTGTAATTTATTTTGTGATTTGAATTAGTGTAATCCATTTTATGTTTGTCTTGGAGAATTTATTTACTTTTACCCAAGTAAGTAAAAGCATTTTTGCGTGTAGTTGCATTTATATAGATAGGTTGCATTTCATAATTTCTACCATTCCTCTTCACTGCTTTGTAGCTTCTCCTAAGCTTAGCATGAGGACATGCTAATATTTAAGTGTGAGGAAATTTGATTCACCACTATTTCGTGGTATATTTTGTACTTAATTGAGTGGATTTTATCCACTAAACTCACACTTATTCATATAATTTGCATGTTTTACATTTTCCTTCCTAAATTCTGTGCTATGATTGAAAACATTCTTCTTTGGCCCTAAATTTGCTAACTTTAATCCTCTCTTATTATTATTCGATGCCTTGATATGTGTGTTAAGTGATTTCAGAATTTATAGGGCAGGAATGGCTTAGAGGATAGAAAGGAAGCATGCAAAAGTGGAAGGAATACAAGAAATTGAAGGAATTGCTAAGCTGTCCAGCCTGACCTCCTTGTACTTAACTAACCATAACTTGAGCTACAGAGGTTCAAATGAGGCGGTTTTAGTTGCGTTGGAATGCTAACATCTGGGGCTTCGAAATGATATATAATTTTTTATGGTTTCCCAGACGTTTAGGAATGCGCACATGTGCATTACACGCACACATGGATCTGCGAAAATTTAGCGTATTAGAATTCGCCCCCAGCGATTTCTGGGCTGTTTTTGACCCAGTTTTTGGCCCAAAAAACACAGATTAGAGGCTACAGAGTGGAGAAATGCATTCATTCATGAAGCAATTCACACAATTTAGGTTTTAGATGTAGTTTCTAGAGAAGGAGGCTCTCTCCTCTCTCTAGATTTTAGGATTTCTCTTAGTTTTAGGTTTATTTCTTCTCAATTCCAGGTTCAATGTTCCTTTAATTTAGTTTCTCTTCTACTTTTATTTATTCTAGCATTCTAGTTTATTTATTTTTCCAATTTGGTTTATAAACTCCATATTAGATTTGATTTCTTTATTTAATGCAATTTGAGGTATTTCATATTTATGATTTTAATTTAGCTTTTTACATTCTTAGCTTGAATTGATTAATTGGAGACTCTTGAGTTATTAAACTCCTTTGTTGATTGATAATTTAAAGTTGTTAATTGACTTGAATTCCACTAACTCTAGTCTTTTCTTTGGAGTTGACTAGGACTTGAGGATTCAAATTAATTTATCCATTTGACTTACCTTCATAGTTAGAGGTTAACTAAGTGGTTGCAATGAACAATTGATGTCACAATTGATAAGGATAACTAGGATAGGACTTCTAATTCTCATACCTTGCCAAGAGCTTTCTCAGCTATTAATTTAATTTCTTGCAATTTACTTTTCTTGTTCCTTATTCAAAACCCCAAAAATATACTATCTCATAACCAATAATAACTACACCTCCCTGCAATTCTTTGAGAGACGACCCGAGGTTTGAATACTTCGGTTATTAATTTTTAGGGGTTTGTTACTTGTGACAACCAAGTTTTTGTATGAAAGGATTATTGTTGGTTTAGAAACTATATTTTCAACGAGGTTTCATTTGTGAAATTCTTTACTAGCAAAAATCTGCTCGTCATTGTTCTTCATTGCTATTTATTTATTGTTCTTGGCTTCTTGCTATTGTTTGGTCTTGATTTTCTGTTCTTAATTTGTTGTCCTTCATTGTTGTTATTTTTTGTTGTTGATTTTTAATTTGTTGTTCTTCACTTTTGGCTGCTTCTACTGTTATTTTCATTTTGAATTTGTTAATTGTTGATTTTAATTTTTTGGTTCTATTATTTTTTGTTCTTGATTTTAATTTTTTTTATCTTCGTTGTTGTTCTAATGACTACTATTTTTTGCATTTAATTTATTGTTGATTAAATAATTTATTGTTCTGTTTTTTGTTTTAATTCACTGATGTGCTGTTATTTACTGATGTTATTTTTCCGTGACATTTTTGCAGTTTGATCACAGTATAAGTGACAATATTAGTAAAATTGAAGGTGAAATTGGAAGACATGTTCTTTATGCAATTGATATGCCAAGTTTTACGTGTTGTTTGCATTTTTCATTTTTTTTTTAATTTTCAATGTGAAATGAGGAACCGAGATGTGTATTTTTCACTTTTGCTTGCATAGTTTACTAATTAATTCATCTTATTTCGAGCTATTGAAAAGATAGAGTATGCATTTGATCAAGCCCAAATGCTTGGTTATTATCAGGTTAAGCTTCAATACTTACTTTCTTGAAACATGGTTCGAACTTTTTTAAACGTGTATAATTTTGATGAACTAATTTATTCTGTATGTGATATTTTTTAGTTTAATGACTAAAATAAAAAAAATAATGAGGTTTATTTTAGTATAGCGACATACTTGCTATTAATGATGGTGATTGACGATTAGATTCTTGCTAGTAAAGAATTTTATAAGAATAATCACGTTGTAGGTATAGTTTCTAAACCAGCAAAGATTCCTTTCGTACAAAAGTTTTGGTTGTCACAAGTAACAAACCCCTAATAAAATTGATAACCGAAGTATTTAAATCTCGGGTCATCTCTCAAGGAATTGCAGGGAGGTGCGATTTATTACTGGTTATGAAAGATTATCTTTTTGGGGTTTTTGAATAATTAACAAGAAAAGTAAATTAAATGACAAGAAAAATAAATTAATAATTAAGAAAACTCTTGGCAATGTATGAGAACTGGAAATCCCATCCTAGTTATCCTTATCAGGTGCGATCAGAATTGTTATTACTCCCACTTAGTTAACCCTTACTAAATAAAGGAAAGTCAAGTGGACTAATCAACTTGATTCCTCAAGTCTTAGTCAACTCCTACGGAAAGACTAGATTTAGAGGGATCCAAATCAATCAGAAATTTCCAATTTTCAATCAATAGCTGAGTTTGACAACTCAAGTGTCACCAATTACTCAACCAAAGCCAAAAGGAGAAAAATCCAAATTATTTATATCATAAATAAAAGAGAATAATCATAAATCTGAATTACCTCAAATTACATTAAATAAAAAAATCAAATTAAACATAGGAATCCATAAGCCAATTTGGCAACATAAGTAATTAACAAGTGAAATAGAGAAACTAAGTAATAGAGTAAATAAAAGTAGAAGAGAAACTAATTTAAAGAAACATTGAACCTAGAATTGAGAAGGAATGAAAGAAGAAATTCAAAATCCCAAAACCTAAGAGAGAGGAGAGAGCCTCTCTCTCTAGAAAACTACATCTAAAACCTAAAATTGTGAATTATGAGCCGTCTTGATGAATGAATGGATTCCCCCACTTTATAGCCTCTAATTTGTGTTTTCTGGGCCAAACATTGGGTCAGAAACAGCTCAAAAATTGCCCCCCAGCGATTTCTGGTACGTACAGGTCGCGGCACTATCACGCGTGAGCGTCGTCCACGCATAAGCGTGGATTGGATTTTTTCCAGGTCACGCGTGCGCGTGATCCACACGTGTACATCGCCTATCTTCAGAGAAGCTATGGAAAATTATATATTTTTGCGAAGCGCCAGATGTTAGCTTTCAACGCAACTGAAACCGCCTCATTTGGACCTTTGTAGCCCAAGTTATGACCGTTTGAGTGCAAAGAGGTCAGGCTGGACAGCTTTAGCAGTTCCTTCAGCTTCTTGTATTCCTTCCACTTTTGCATGCTTCCTTTCCATCCTCTGAGCCATTCCTGCCCTGTAAACCCTGAAATCACTTAACACACATATCGCGGCATCGAATGGTAATAAGAGAGGATTAATATTAGCAAATATAAGGCCAACGAAGCATGTTTTTAATCATAGCACAAAATCAGGAAGGAAAACGTAAAACATGCAAATTGTATGAATAAGTGTGAGAATAATGGATAAAATCCAATAGATTAAGCATATGATAAACCATGAAATAGTGGTTTATCAATCTCCCCACACTTAAACATTAGCATGTCCTCATGCTAGCTCAAGAGAAGCTATAAAGGAGTGAAGACGAATGGTAAAATGTATAAAATGCAACCTATCTATATGAATGCAGCTACATGCAAAATGTTTCTACCTACTTGGTTAAAAGTAAACAAATCCTTCAAGAATAAATATGAACTGGATCTCACTAATTCAAATTATAAAATAAGGTACAAGTAAACTTGCAAAAGAAAATAGCTCGTGAAAGCCGAGAATAAAGAATCAAGCATCGAACTCTCACTGGAAGTGTATGCACTCTAATCGCTCAGGTGTTTAAGGTTCGATCTCTCAATTCTCTACTAATCTTGCTTTCTAAGGCTTGATCTTCTTCTACCAATCAACACTAATTTAATGCACAAATACACATATCAAGAGGTCTTTTAAGGGTTGTAATGGGGTAAGGGTCAAGGTAGGATTGTATTTGGTTAAGTGGACTAAAATCTGAATCCTTAATTAACTTAAACTTTCCACCTAAATTTATACAATCCATGTAATCATAATACAACATCTAACTATCCATTAACCATGTTTTCCACATATTCATGCATCCTAATTTTGAGTACAGTACATATGCATTGCTATCACCATTTACTTTGGGGCATTTTGTCCCCTTTTATTATTTGCTCTTTTTTTTTCTTTTCTCCTTTATTTTTTTTTGTTTATATATATGCCTATTTTTATTTTTTTTTCTTTTGTTTTTCTCAATGCATATGATTAAATTATTGAATGCATGAATATGTCCTAAACATTTCTTTCACATTTTCATAAAGATATATAACATCCAATTCTTAAACCAAATGTTTCGAAACCCAACTTCCCCACACTTAAATCATGAACACTCTCACTAGTCTAAGCTAACCAGTGATTCAAATTAAGTACATTATTGTTTTTCACTTAGAGTTAATGATGTGCTAAAATAAAGAACAAATGGGGTAAAATAGGCTCAAATTGGTTTGCAAGGGATAATGAAGGGTTAAGGCCATATGGGTATGTAAGCTTAGTGAAACAAGGCCTCAATCACATAAGTGCATGCATACATTAAACAATGGAAATATAGAATTAAGCAAGACAAAGATCACAATTTTAGAGAGAAGAACACACACAAAAAAAAAATAAAATATTGGTTGATAAGATGCAACCAATCCAAATAAGCTCAAAATCTCACAGGTTTTGTGTGTTCGAGCTCTAAACCATGTTCCAAAATAATATTCCTTCAAACAAGTTTATCAAAAATTTTAAATTAAATTAGTGAAATGTTATAAAAGTTTCTTGAAAAAGAAAATATTACTTTAACCAAGTGGTGGTAAAATATGCACAAAATCAAACAAATATGCAATTAAACATGCAAATGTAACAATGAACTAACAAATAAAGTAAAATATTGGTGTTTAGAAGAAAATAACTAACCCATGGAAGTCGGTATCGACCTCCCCAAACTTAAAGATTGCATCGTCCTCGGTGCATGCTGAGATGTGCAAGTGGACGGATTGCTATACTGATGCTTTTCTCCAAAGATTGTGCAGATGAACTTGTTTGTCTCCCCATTAAGAAGCTTTTGCTCTCCCTTCGTGGTGGCTGATGAGCGGATAATTTATACGCTTTTTGGCATTGTTTTTAGTATGTTTTTAGTAGAATCTAGTTACGTTTAGGGATGTTTTCATTAGTTTTTATGTTAAATTCATATTTCTGGACTTTACTATGAGTTTGTGTGTTTTTCTGTAATTTCAGGTATTTTCTGGCTGAAATTGAGGGACTTGAGCAAAAATCAGATTCAGAGGTTGAAGAAGGACTGCTGATGCTGTTGGATTCTGACCTCCCTGCACTCAAAATGGATTTTCCGGAGCTACAGAACTCAAAATGGCGCGCTTCTAATTGCGTTGGAAAGTAGACATCCAGGGCTTTCCAGCAATATATAATAGTCCATACTTTGTCCAAGTTTAGATGATGCAAACTGGCGTTCAACGCCAGCTCTCTGCCCAATTCTGGCGTCCAGCGCCAGAAACAAGCTGCAAAGTGGAGTTCAACGCCCAAACTGGCACAAAAGCTGGCGTTCAACTCCAAGAAGGACCTCTACACGTGCAACACTCAAGCTCAGCCCAATCACACACCAAGTGGGCCCCGGAAGTGGATTTATACATCAATTACTTACTTCTGTAAACCCTAGTAGCTAGTTTATTATAAATAGGACTTTTTACTAGTGTATTAGACATCTTTTGATCACTTTTAGATCTCTAGACCTCCATGGGAGGCTGGCCACTCGGCCATGCTTACCCTCTATTCACTTATGTATTTTCAACGGTAGAGTTTCTGCACTCCATAGATTAAGGTGTGGAGCTCTGCTGTTCCTCAAAGATTAATGCAAAGTACTACTGTTTTCTATTCAATTCATCTTATTTCGCTTCTAAGATATTCATTCGCACTTCAACCTGAATGTGATGAAAGTGACAATCATCATCATTCCCTATGAACGTGTGCCTGACAACCACTTCCGTTCTACATTAGATTGAATGAGTATCTCTTAGATCTCTTAATCAGAATCTGCGTGGTATAAGCTAGATTGATGGCGGCATTCATGAGAGTCCAGAAAGTCTAAACCTTGTCCGTGGTATTCCGAGTAGGACTCTGGGATTGAATGACTGTAACGAACTCCAAACTCGCGAGTGCTGGGCGTAGTGACAGACGCAAAAGGATAGTAAATTCTATTCCAGTATGATCGAGAACCTCCAAGATGATTAGCCATGCAGTGACAGCGCATCGGACCATTTTCACAGAGAGGAATAGGATGCAACCAACGACAAGGGTGATGCCTCCAGACGATTAGCCGTGCTGTGACAGAGCATTTGGACCATTTTCCCGAGAGGATTGAAAGTAGCCATTGGCACCGGTGACATCCTTACATAAAGCCAGCCATAGAAAGGAGTAAGACGGATTGGATGAAGACAGCAGGAAAGCAGAGGTTCAGAGGAACGAATGCATCTCCATACGCTTATCTGAAATTCTCACCAATGATTTACATAAGTATTTCTATCCTTATTCTAGTATTAATTTTGAAAACTACATAACTATTTTATATCCGCCTGACTGAGATTTACAAGGTGACCATAGCTTGCTTCATACCAACAATCTCCGTAGGATTCGACCCTTACTCACGTAAGGTATTACTTGGACGACCCAGTGCACTTGCTGGTCAGTTGTATCGAAGTTATGACAAGTTATGAATTGAGATTAGAGCACCAAGTTTTTGGAGCCATTACCAGAGATCACAATTTCGTGCACCAGTGGCCATCCTGAAAGAATAGGGAAAAGAAGAAAAGTAACCCAAGAACAAAGATAGGAAACAAATAAAATATGGTTGGATTAATGCCAAATAATGAGAGCCTCAGTTACATGGTAGCTACAACATGCAAGTGAGAAAACAGTAAAAGCAATTGGTGTATCAACAGTGCAAAAATTGCAACAATGGGGAAGAGTGTGGGCAATGAAAGACAGTGTAAATGCATAGCAATGTAAATGGAATGCAAGTATCATAAAAGATTAGTATTGACTTATGCATAATAATACCCAATCAGAATAAAACAAGTCATGAAGCACCAGAATAATTCAAGAAAAGATGTAACAGTTGAATAAGAAAATTTAACACCAATGGAAAAATAATTAACATAGAAAAGAATAAAAATATGCACAAAATTAAAATGCAATGAATGAAAGTATGCAAATAAATTAAGTAAAATAGAATGAAAGTGAAGAGGGATGAGAAGTTAAAGCGATGAAGAAGAAGAAAGTAAGAAGGGAGGAAGAAATAAGGAGAGAAGATAGAAGAAAAGAGAAAGGAATGAAAAACGGGATGTGACGCGTGCGCACGCATCACACGGACGCGTGAAAATTGAACTGGCCATGCGACGCGTAAGCGTCACCCACGCGTACGCGTGGGTGAGCAGAAATCCAATCGACGCACAAGCGTCGGTCACGCATACGCGTGACCACTGGTTGTGCTAAACGCACAATACCAGCACCAAGGCAGCACAACTCTCGACCAAATCACCCATTGACGCCGATTTTCCATCCACGCGTACGGGTCGCTGACGCTTACACATGGGTTGACTAAAATACGGGTGACACGCACGCATCGCCCACGCGTACGCGTGGGTTGGCTCGTACGCAAGGCACCCTTCTTGCACAGCTCCCGCGTAACTTTCTGTAAGGTTTAGCGTCGCATGTGATGCGTGCGCGTGGTTCACGCGCACGTGTGGAATGCGCTTCTTTTTTTTATGCAGTATGCAGAACGCAAAAATGCAGATGCTGATGCGGACACTAGGAATGAACAATAAGAAAAATAGAATAAGATAAAACTAAGAATAAAACTAAGACTGAAAAGAACGATCATACCATGGTGGGTTGTCTCCCACCTAGCACTTTTAGTTAAAATCCTTAAGTTGGACATTTGGTGAGCTCCTTGTCATGGCCGCTTGTGCTTGAACTCATCCAGGAATCTCTACCAATGTTTGCAATTCCAATAGCCTCCGGGATCCCAAATTAGGCGTATTAAGACTTCAAGCAAGTCAAAGCAAGTGACAAGACCCCAAGAGTGTTGATTGATAGAAGGAATTCTGGGGTCCCAAACCTTGCTTTTGCACCCGTCTTCTTGTTGACCATCTTTGTTCCAACCGGGTGGTAAGCAATCCGAATTCTCACTGAGGCATCCATAAAATTTAGTATTCTTCCAACCATGATAATTCAGCCGTGAGCTCCTTACCACAATGAACCTAGGATTGTGTTGCCAACCACTAACCATCTCCCTCTTACTCTTATAGCCACAAAAAGCTCTAAGTTGCCCATCCGTCTCAAGCAAAGCATATTCAAGTGGGCTAATTAAGCTTAGAGATGAGAGATTTACCCACTTGAATGAAGGAATAGATGGTGATGGATTTGGGGGAGAGGTCTCCAACAACTTTGGCAAGGTGATTTCCAGCTCCATTCCCTTGGGCTCTTCTTTGACAACTGTCACCTCTTTGCAAGCTTCTTCAATATCAACCTCTTCCTCTTAGTAGCTTTCTTCCAATTCGATCTCTTCTTCATTGTTCACCAAGGGCATGGGAGGTTGTGCTTCTTCTTCTTTAATCTCCATGTCAAGTCCAATAGGGGAGGATTCAAATGTAGATAAGAATTCATCAATGAGTGAATCCATCTCTTGATCATCCCCTTCAAAGTCTTCAACCATGATATGCTTTGGAGGTTGTACACCCTAATCAACATCAAATTCAAACTCCTTAGAAGGGGGCTCTATGACTGGGATTTCCCATGGACGTTTCGCATCTCCTAAGTCTTCGACCACTTCTTCCTCTTCAATAATTTCGGCTTCCTACACTTGTTCCAGTACAAAGTCATGCTCCTTACTGTCCACCGGAGTTTCTAGTGTCTCCTTCATGCTACGTTCTTCATTAGATTCTCCACATGAAGCCATGGGGGTTCCTTGAGTGTCCGAATGTCGGGAAGCTAATTGATTTATCGCTTGCTCAAGTTGATGAAGGGTTGCATGAAATTAATCTACTGTTTCCTTGAGGCGAGCCTGTGATTCTTGGGTCGATGGATATGGACATGGTGCATATGGAAGTGGTGGTTCTTGGGGGTAATTGGGGTGGATAAGGGTTAGGGTCATATGGAGGTGAACGGTTATAGGTGGCTTGTGAGTATGGTGGTTCAAAGCTATGTTGAGGAGCTGGTTCATTGGCATATGATGAGGCTTATTGGTAACTATAAGGGGGTGCACCATATCTATCATCTTGGTACGCACCTCGGAATGGCTCTTGACCATAGTAATTTGGTAGAGGTGGTTTGGCACAAAGGGGTCCACCATAACTGTTGTCTTGATATGCATCACAGAATGGTTGTTGGTTATAGTGCATTGGAGGGGGTTGTTGCCAAGAGGGTTGATCAAATCCTTGTGGCTCCTCCCATCTTTGATTCTTCCAACCTTGATGCCTATTTTCATTATAGTTTCCATTCCTTACAACAACATTGGAACCAAACTTGAAACCAGAGGGTGAGAATTCATAGTAGCTAAAGAAAATAAAAATTAATAAAAATTAATGAAAATAAACTCCTAAAACTAGAAACAGTAACAAAGAAACGAAAAAGCAAATATTTACAATAACCAATAATAAGGCACACGTTTGCAATTCCCCGGCAACGGCACCATTTTGACGATTAGATTCTTGCTAGTAAAGAATTTTATAAGAATAATCACGTTGTAGGTATAGTTTCTAAACCAGCAAAGAATCCTTTTGTACAAAAGTTTTGGTTGTCACAAGTAACAAACCCCTAATAAAATTGATAACCGAAATATTTAAATCTCGGGTCATCTCTCAATGAATTGTAGGGAGGTATGATTTATTATTGGTTATGGAAGATTATCTTTTTGGGGTTTTTGAATAATTAACAGGAAAAGTAAATTAAATGACAAGAAAAATAAATTAATAATTAAGAAAACTCTTTGCAAGGTATGAGAACTGGAAATCCCATCCTAGTTATCCTTATCAGGTGCGATGAGAATTGTTATTGCTCCCACTTAGTTAACCCTTACTAAATAAAGAAAAGTCAAGTGGACTAATCAACTTGATTCCTCAAGTCCTAGTCAACTCCTATGGAAAGACTAGCTTTAGAGGGATCCAAATCAATCAGCAATTTTCAATTTTCAATCAACAGCTGAGTTTGACAACTCAAGTGTCACCAATTACTCAACCAAAGCCAAAAAGGAAAAAATCCAAATTATTTATATCATAAATAAAAGAAAACAATCATAAATCTGAATTACCTCAAATTGCATTAAATAAAGAAATCAAATTAAACATAGGATCCATAAGCCAATTTGGCAACATAAGTAATTAACAAGTGAAATAGAGCAACTAAGTAATAGAGTAAATAAAAGTAGAAGAGAAACTAATTTAAAGGAACATTGAACCTTGAATTGAGAAGGAATGAAAGAAGAAATCCTAAATCCTAAAACCTATGAGAGAGGAGAGAGCCTCTCTCTCTCTAGAAAACTACATCTAAAACCTAAAATTGTGAATTATGAGCCATCTTTATGAATGAATGGGTTCCCCCACTTTATAGCCTCTAATCTGTGTTTTTCGGGCCGAAAACTGGGTCAGAAACAGCCCAGAAATCACCCCCAGTAATTTCTGGTACGTACAGGTCACGGCACTGTCACGCGTGAGCGTGGATTGGATTTTTGCCAGGTCACGCATGCGCGTCACCTATCTTCAGGGCAGCTATGGCAAATTATATATTGTTGCAAAGCCCCAGATATTAGCTTTCTAACGCAACTGGAACTGCCTAATTTGGATCTCTGTAGCTCAAGTTATGACCATTTGAGTGCGAAGAGGTCAGGCTGGATAGCTTTAGCAGTTCCTTCAGCTTCTTGTATTCCTTCCACTTTTGCATGCTTCCTTTGCATCCTCTGAGCTATTCCTGTCCTGTAAACCCTGAAATCACTTAACACACATATCACGGCATCGAATAGTAATAAAAGAGGATTAATATTAGCAAATATAAGGCCAAAGAAGCATGTTTTCAATCATAGCACAAAATCAAGAACGAAAACGTAAAACATGCAAATTGTATGAATAAGTGTGAGAATAATGGGTAAAATCCACTAGATTAAGCACAGGATAAACCATGAAATAGTGGTTTATCAGTGATAAATTAAAGACTATATTGCGACTAAAACATTTATAAGATATCTATCGATTTGTTGCTAGTTTAAAAAGAAATTGCGATGATATTTTGTGATAGTATTATAACTAATTGATTACATATTATTTCTTAGCAAGTTAACGACTACATCATAACTCTACTTTCTCATTTAAAATAGCTATTGTTTAGCGACAAAATTCTTATAAATTTGATTAAGGATTTTTAAAGATTAGCTATAGATTTGCTACAAAATGTGACAGATTTGCGATCATATTAGCAGATAACTTGCGACGAGTTAGGTTCGAAAAAATTTCTCGCTAATTAGCGTCAACTAAGCATTCCATTTTGTCTACGAATTTAGCTTGCATTTAGCGATGAGTCTGCTGTAGTAGAGTTTGTCGCTAATTAGCGACTAACGTTTAGTCTATTTCTTCTATGGAATTAGCTTTTACTTTAGTGATGGATTTGCGACTATCTATTCGGTAGCTAAAAAACTATCCGATGAATTAGCGACTGTTTTGTTTGCCTCACTGATTTGCGATTTGTAATTAGCGAGGAAAGCATTAGTTGCTACGCGATAGCTATTCCGTCCCAAATTATATTTTGCATCAGATTAGCGATGAGTTTACGACTCTTTTTGTGGTAGCTAATTGACCATATTCTTGTACTGGCGTCACCTTCTTTTTTTCAGCTTTTCACGTGTACGCGTGCCTGACGCGTACGCGTCGACTCCTCAATCTGCAACCCACGCGTGCGTGTGGACGACGCTTACGCGTCGCTTCTCTTCCCCAATTTCTTTCTTCTTTCTTCTCTCCTTTCTCCTCCTTTCTTCTTTCTTTCTTACTTTCTTCTTCTTCATTTCTTTAACTTCTCCTCCTTATTCTCTTTTATTCTCTTTTGTCTATTATATTTATATACATTCATTCATTGCATTACAACTTTGTCACTTGTTCTTATTTTCTTTTCTAAGTTTGATATTATATTATTGGTGTTGAATGTTCTTACTCAACTATTGTATATGTCTTGCATTGTTTTGGGTGCTTCTTGACTTGTTGGGTATTTATTCCACATGCCCTTTGCCTACATTATTTTCTCACTTACATGTTGTAGCTACCATGTAGTTGAGAACCTCATTATTATTTGGCATTAGCCCACCTATATTTTATTTGTTTTCATATCTTTGTTTATGGGTTATTCTTCTTCCTTTTTTCTCTTCTTTCAGGATGGCCACCAAGAAGAGAAATGGAAAACTTCTAAATGGAGCGACAACAAGTCCCGCTGCACAATCTTTGGAGAAAGCACATCAGTTGTAGCAACCCGTCCACTTGTACATCTTTGCATGCACCAAGGACGGTGCAATCTTTAAGTGTGGGGAGGTCGATACCGACTTCTGTAGGTAACAATTCCTTTTTCCAACACCAATTCTTACCCTTCTTTGTTAATTAGTTGTTGCATTGCATAATAGATTGCATGTGTAGTTAGTTGCTTGCATTTATGTCCTACTTAGTTGAAATGATGATTTCTTTTCAAAGAAATTATTTTTATAGCATTTCACTAATTTGAATCAAAAGTTTTGTTAAACTTTCCTGAAGAAATTTAATTTGGAACATGATTTAGAGCTCGAACACACAAAACCAGTGAGATTTTGAACCTATTAGATTGGTTGCATCTTATCAACCAATGTTTTATTATGGTGTGTGTTGTTCTCTCTAAATTGTGATCTTTGTCTTGCTTGATTCTATATTTCCATTGTTTGATATATGCATGCACTTATATGATTATGGCTTTTGTTTCACTGAGCTAACATACCCATATGGCCTTACCCTTTCATTATCCTTTGCAAACCAATGTTGAGCCTTTTTAACCCCATTTATTCTTTAATTTAACTCATCACTAACTCTAAGTGAAAAATAATAATGTCCTTAATTTGAATCCTTGGTTAGCTTAGACTAGTGAGAGTGTTCATGCTTTAAGTGTGGGAAAATTGGGTTTGGAAATATTTGGTTTGGGAATTGGGTGTTGTATATTTTTGGTGAAAATGTGAAAAAAATAGTTGAGCACATATTCTTGAATTCAATACCTTAATCATATTCATTGAGAAAAACAAAAGAAAAAAATTTAAAAAATTAAAAAAAGAGAAAAAGAAAAGAAAAAGAGCAAGCAATAAAAAGGGGACAAATGCCCCAAAGTAAATGGTCGTAGCAATGCAAGAGAATGGAATTCAATTAATTAGAATCCATCATAGATCTACTTCAAATGATTAAGAAAGAAGTTGAGACCCATTGATTCATGAAGGATCATAACATCTCCGATCCCTAATGAATCTCACCCATTGTTGTTTTTCATTTCAATTGCTTTGAATTCCTTATTTCCTTTGATTCCCAGCACCCAAAATCCCTTTACATTTCATGCAATTTATATTCTATTGCCATTTAAATTCTTGCTTTTACTTTCTTACCATTTAAGTTTCAGCTCTTTAATTTCTTGTCATTTAAGTTTTCGCTCTTTACTATTATGCAATTTACTTTAAGCTCTTTATTATTCAGCAATTTAGATTCAGCATATTTACTTTATTTGTTAATTACATTTTGATCATTCAATTACACAAAGTCATCAAATATTTGTTTGACTAGAGAAATCACTTAACTAAAATTGCTCAATCCATTAATCCCTGTGGGATCGACCTCACTCAGTGAGTTAGTACTTGACTGCAACCCGGTATACTTGCCGGAGGAATTTGTGTTGTGCAATTTCCACTCATCATCGGGTCACAAAGGTCCATGGATACTAAGCCTATCGCACAATCAATCTCTCTCCATTATAGCTCACTGTCACAGAATTCAAACACTACCCCTCGTGAGCATCAGCTTTTTCAGACTCTTTGAATATAAATCGAATTGTATATTCAAAGCAATCCAGCAACACGTGGTGCGTTGACAACCAGTCCAATCCTATTAGCAACAAGCCGGAAGGAACCTCGAGTTTAAGTACTACAAGTTGAGAAGTTGGTATATGCATACTCGAGTCACAACTAAGTCTTAACACTTTCAGCTCTAAACCCTTACCTCCGTCATACACTATGATGAAATGTAGTGTTTCTAGTACCATATAATGTAATTAGAATTTAATTAATGCTTTCAGGATTAACTCCACTCGGTGGTTAGGCTCCATTAGCATCTTGAGTCCTCTTGCGGGAGCAATCTCTGGAGATATGACCTGGCGCCCCGCACCTATAACAAAGACCTAAACACTTTCGGTACGGTCTATTCGGATGGAAACTTTCACACCTTTGGCACCTCACATCCTTTGAGTAAATCATCGTTTGTTTCCCTTTACCATCCCCCTAGTGGCTGCCACTCCTCTTGAACTTTTGGCCCCTTGATGCAAAGTTTCTCCCTTGATCTCCCCTAACAAAGGCTCGATGGTCACCCCTATCCAAGGCTTCCTTTCTCACACAATCCTCAACAATTCTGCTTTTGGATATCAGTTCAAAGAAAGTTCTAATCTCCATCGGTCCCACTGTACTCAGAATCTCACTCCGGAGTCCACTGGTGCACGAAATTGTGATGTCCAGGCTCGAACAATCCCTGGCAACGTGAGCAACTTGGTATGCGTAATCGTGATTACACTTTAATGATGTAAAATTCATGGCTCTTTCTTTCCCTGGCAATGGCGCCAAGAACATGGTGCCAATACCATGGTTCACAACTTCGATACAACTAACCAGCAAGTGCACTGGGTCGTCCAAGTAATACCTTACGTGAGTAAGGGTCGAATCCCACGGAGATTGTTGGTATGAAGCAAGCTATGGTCACCTTGCAAATCTCAGTTAGGCAGATATAAATTGATAATGGTGTTTTCGAATAATAATTAATAGAATAGGGATAGAAATACTTATGTAATTCATTGGTGAGAATTTCAGATAAGCGAATAGAGATGCTTTTCGTTCCTCTGAACCTATGCTTTCCTGCTATCTTCATCCAATCAGTCTTACTCCTTTCCATGGCTGGCTTTATGCAAGGGCATCACCGTTGTCAGTGGCTACATCCCCTCCTCTCAGTGAAAAATATGCTCACATGCTCTGTCACAGCACGGCTAATCATCTGTCGGTTCTCGATCATGCTGGAATAGGATTCACCCTCCTTTTGCGTCTGTCACTAACGCCCAACAATCGCGAGTTTGAAGCTCGTCACAGTCATTCAATCATTGAATCCTACTCGGAATACCACAGACAAGGTTTAGACTTTCCGGATCCTCTTGAATGCCGCCATCATTCTAGCTTACGCCACGAAGATTCCGGTTAAGAGATCTAAGAGATATTCATTCTAGCTTAATTCATGTAGAACAGAAGTGTTTGTCAGGCACGCGTTCATAAGGGAGAAGGATGATGAGCGTCACACATAATCATCACCTTCATCACGTTCTTGGGTGCGAATGGATATCTTAGAAGCGAAATAAGATGAATTGAATAAAAAACAGAAGTACTTTGCATTAATCTTTGAGGAACAGCAGAGCTCCACACCTTAATCTATGAAGTGTAGAAACTCTACCGTTAAAAATACATAAGTGAAAAGTCCAAGCATGGCCGAGATGGCCAGCCCCCTAAACGTGATCAAAGGATCATAAGGTAATCCAAAGATGTCTAATACAATAGTAAAGGGTCCTATTTATAATAAACTAGTCACTAGGGTTTACATGAGTAAGTAATTGATGCATAAATCCACTTCCTGGGCCCACTTGGTGTGTGTTTGGGCTGAGCCTAAGTGTTGCACGTGCAGAGGCCATTTGTGGAGTTGAACGCCAGTATTTGTGCCAGTTTGGGCGTTCAACTCTGGTTTTGGATCCTTTTCTGGCGCTGGACGCCAGATTTGGGTAGAAAGCTGGCGTTGAACGCCAGTTTACGTCATCTATGCTTGGCCAAAGTATGAACTATTATATATTGCTGGAAAGCCCTGGATGTCTACTTTCCAACGCAATTGGAATCGCACTATTTTGAGTTCTGTAGCTCCAGAAAATCCACTTTGAGTTCAGGGAGGTCAGAATCCAACAGCATCAGCAGTCCTTTTTCAACCTCTGAATATGATTTTTGCTCAAGTCCCTCAATTTCAGCCAGAAAATACCTGAAATCACAGAAAAACACACAAACTCATAGTAAAGTCCAGAAATGTGAATTTAACATAAAAACTAATGAAAACATCCCTAAAAGTAACTAGATTCTACTAAAAACATACTAAAAACAATGCCAAAAAGCGTATAAATTATCCGCTCATCACAACACCAAACTTAAATTGTTGCTTGTCCCCAAGCAACTGAAAATCAAATAGGATAAAAAGAAGAGAATATACTATAAATTCCAAACTATCAATGAAACAGAGCTTCAATCATATGAGCGGGACATATAGCTTTTTGCCTCTTGAATAGTTTTGGCATCTCACTTTATCCATTGAGGTTCAGAATGATTGGCATCTATAGGAACTTCAGATTTCGAATAGTGTTATTGACTCTCCTAGTTCAGTATGATGATTCTTGAACACAGCTTTTTTATGAGTCTTGGCCGTGGCCCTAAGCACTTTGTTTTCCAGTATTACCACCGGATACATAAATGCCACAGACACATAATTGGGTGAACCTTTTCAGATTGTGACTCAGCTTTGCTAAAGTCCCCAATTAGAGGTGTCCAGGGTTCTTAAGCACACTCTTCTTTTGCTTTGGACCTTGACTTTAACCGCTCAGTCTCAAGTTTTCACTTGACACCTACACGCCACAAGCACATGGTTAGGGACAGCTTGGTTTAGCCGCTTAGACCAGGATTTTATTCCTTTAGGCCCTCCTATCCACTGATGCTCAAAGCCTTGGGATCCTTTTTATTTGCCCTTGCCTTTTGGTTTTAAGGGTTATTGGCTTTTTGCTCTTGCCTCTTGGTTTTAAGAGCGTTTGGCTTTTTCTGCTTGCTTTTTCTTTTTCTTTCTATTTTTTTTCGCCTATATATATATATATTTTTTTTTTCTGCAAGCTTTGTTCTTTGCTGCTTTTTCTTGCTTCAAGAATCATTTTTATGATTTTTCAGATTATCGAATAACATGTCTCCTAGTCATCATTCTTTCAAGAGCCAACATATTTAACATTCTTAAACAACAACTTCAAAAGACATATGCACTGTTCAAGCATACATTCAGAAAACAAGAAGCATTGTCACCACATCAATATAATTAAACTAAGTTCAAGGATAAATTCAAAACTCATGTACTTCTTGTTCTTTTGAATTAAAACATTTTTCATTTAAGAGAGGTGATGGATTCATAGGACATTCATAACTTTAAGACATAGTTACTAACTACTAATGATCATGTAATGAAGACACAAACATAGATAAGCACATAACATAGAAAACGAAAAACAGAGAAAGTAAGAGCAAGGAATGAATCCACCTTAGTGATGGTGGCGTTTCCTTCTTGAGGAACCAATGATGTCCTTGAGCTCTTCTATGTCTCTTCCTTGTCTTTGTTGCTCCTCCTTCATTGCTTTTAGATCTTCTCTGATTTCATGAAAGATGATGGAGTGCTCTTGATGTTCCACCCTTAGTTGCTTCCAATAATTGTGTGGAAGAAATTGTATCCCCTGAGGTATCTCAGGGATCTCTTGATTTGTAGTCAAATGTTCTACCACTGAGCTATAGACCCTTGATGGAAGCTTTTGTCTTCCCTTTCCTCTTTCTAGAGGTTTCTCTGGCCTTAGGTGCCATCAATGGTTATGAAAAAAAAAACAAAAAAGCTCTGCTTTTTCCACACCAAACTTAGAATGTTGCTCGCCCTCGAGCAAAAGAAGAAAGAATAGAAGAAAAAGAAGATATGGAGGAGATGGAGGGATCTGTGTATGGATGTGAGTGGTGAATGGAGAACAGAAAGGATGGTCATGAATGGAGAGAGAGGGTGAGGTGGGTGGGGATCCTGTGGGATTCACAGATCCTGAGATGATCCTGTGGTGTCCACAGATCTTGAGGTGATCCTGTGGGTCCACAAATCCTGAGGTGTCAAGGATTTACATCCCTGCACCCATTAGGCATGTAAAATGCCCTTGCACACAACTCTGGGCGTTCAGCGCCAGGTTGGTGCCCATTTTGGGCGTTCAACGCCCCCTTGCTGCCATTTCTGGCGTTGAACGCCAGAACCATGCTTGTTCTGGGCGTTCAGCGCCAGGATGCTGCCCATTTTGCGCGTTCAGCACCAGAACCATGCTCTGTTCTGGTGTTGAACGCCAGGCAGATGCTCCTCCAGGGTGTGATTTTTTTTCTGCTGTTTTTGATTCCGTTTTCAATTTTTCTATTTATTTTGTGACTCCACATGATCATGAACCTAAAAAAACATGAAAAACAATAAAAATAAGAATTAGATAAACATTGGATTACCTCCCAACAAGCGCTTCTTTAATGTTAATAGCTTGACAGTGGGCTCTCATGGAGCCTCACAGATGTGCAGAGCTTTGTTGAGACTCTCCAACACCAAACTTAGAGTTTGACTGTGGGGGCTCTGGTTGACTCTGCTTTGAGAGAAGCTTTTTCTGCTTCCTCTCCATGGTTGCAGAGGGAGATCCTTGAGTTTTTAACACAAGGGAGTCCTCATTCCATTGAAGGACTATTTCACCTCTGTCAACATCAATCACAACTCTTGTTGTGGCCAGGAAAGGTCTTCCTAGGATGATAGATTCATCCTCTTCCTTTCCAGTATCCAGGACTATGAAATCAGTAGATATGTAAAGGCCCTCAACCTTTACTAATACATCTTCTACTTGTCCATAAGCCTGTTTTCTTGAGCTGTCTACCATCTCTAGTGAGATTTTAGCAGCTTGCACCCCATAGATTCCCAGTTTCTCTATTACAGAGAGGGGCATGAGGTTTATTCCTGAACCAAGGTCACACAGAGCCTTAAAGATCATGGTGCCTATAGTACAAGGTATTATGAACTTTCCAGGATCCTGTCTCTTCTGAGGCAATGTCAGTTGATCCAGATCACTTAGTTCATTGATGAACAAGGGAGGTTCAACTTCCCAAGCATCAATGCCAAATAATTTGGCATTCAACTTCATGATTGCACCAAGAAACTTGGCAGTTTGCTCTTCAGTAACATCCTCATTCTCTTCAGAAGAGGAATACTCATCAGAGCTCATGAAGGGCATAAGGAGGTTCAATGGAATCTCTATGGTCTCTAGATGAGCCTTAGAGTCCTTTGGTTCCTCAGAGGGAAGCTCCTTATTGATCACTGGACGTCCCAAGAGGTCTTCCTCCTTGGGATTCACGTCCTCCACTCCCCTTGTAGGTTCGGCCATGGTGCTTATGTCAATGGCCTTGCACTCTCCTTTTGGATTCTCTTCTGTATTGCTTGGGAGAGTACTGGGAGGGATTTCAGTGATCCTTTTACTCAGCTGGCCCACTTGTGCTTCCAAATTTCTAATGGAAGATCTTGTTTCATTCATGAAACTTACAGTGGCCTTGGATAGATCAGAGACTAGATTTGCTAAATTAGAAGCATTTTGTTCAGTGTTCTCTGTCTGTTGCTGAGTGGATGATGGAAAAGGTTTATTATTGTTAAACCTGTTTCTTCCACCATTATTAAAGCCTTGTTGAGGCTTTTGATCCTTCCATGAGGAATTTGGATGATTTCTCCATGATGAGTTATAGGTGTTTCCATAAGGTTCACCTAAGTAATTCACCTCTGCTATTGCAGGGTTCTCAGGATCATAAGCTTCTTCTTCATAAGAAGCCTCTTGAGTACTATTGGAAGCGGCTTGCATTCCATGCAGACTCTAATAGATCATATTGACTTGCTGAGTCAATATTTTATTCTGAGCCAATATGGCATTCAGAGTATCAACTTCAAGAACTCCCTTTTTCATAGGCGTCTCATTATTCACAGGATTCCTTTCAGAAGTGTACATGAACTGGTTATTAGCAACCATGTCAATAAGTTCTTGAGCTTCTGCAGGCGTTTTCTTTAGGTGAATGGATCCACCTGCAGAAGTGTCCAGTGACATCTTTGATAGCTCAGATAAACCATCATAGAATATATCCAGGATGGTCCATTCTGAAAGCATGTCAGAAGGACACTTTTTGGTCAACTGTTTGTATCTTTCCCAAGCTTCATAGAGGGATTCACCTTCTTTCCGTCTGAAGGTTTGAACATCAGCTCTAAGCTTGCTCAGCTTTTGAGGAGGAAAGTACTTGGCTAAGAAATCCGTGACCAGCTTATCCCAAGAGTTCAGGCTGTCTTTGGGTTGAGAATCCAACCATAATCTAGCTCTGTCTCTTACAGCAAAAGGGAAAAGCATGAGCCTGTAGACTTCAGAATCTACTCCATTAGTCTTAACAGTATCACATATCTGCAAGAATTCAGTTAAGAACTGAAAAGGATCTTTAGATGGAAGTCCATAAAACTTGCAGTTCTGCTGCATCAGAGAAACTAATTGAGGTTTCAGCTCAAAGTTATTTGCTCCAATGGCAGGAATGGAGATGCTTCTTCCATGTAAATTGGAATTAGGTGCAGTAAAGTCACCAAGCATCTTCTTTACATTATTATTATTTTCGGCTGCCATCTCCTTTTCCTGTTCGAAAATTTCTGAAAGGTTTTCTCTGGATTGTTGTAATTTAGCTTCTCTTAATTTTCTCTTCAGAGTCCTTTCAGGTTCTGGATCTGCTTCCACAAGAATGTTCTTATCCTTGCTCCTGCTCATATGACAAAGAAGAAGGCACAGAAAAATAATAATAATAATAATAGAGATCCTTTATACCACAGTATAGGGATCCCTGTGTGAGTAGAAGAAAAGAGGGGGAGACAAAGAATGTAATATAATGAAAGAAACACAACTGTGAGGAGGCTAGAGATGTCAGATGAGATGTTAGGATATGAATGAATAAATAGAATAAGATGGGAGAAGGAAAATTTTCGAAAATATTTTTGAAAAAGAGTTAGTGATTTTCGAAAATGGTTTTTGAAAACTGTTAGTAATTTTCGAAAAATTTTTTTTGAAATCAAAAATAAAAAAATATAAAAATAAAAATAAAAATAATTAGTTAATTAAAAAGAAATTTTGAAAAAGAGGGAAGATATTTTCGAAAATTAGAGAGAGAGAGTTAGTTAGGTAGTTTTGAAAAAGTTAAGAAACAAACAAAAAGTTAGTTAGTTGAAACAAATTTTGAAAAGATAGGAAGTTAGGAAGTTAGAGAAGATATTTTGAAATCAAATTTTTGAAAAAGATAAGATGAGAAGATATTTTTGAAAAGATATGATAGAAATTAATTTTTGAAAAAGATTTGATTTTTAAAATCTCAATTAATGACTTGATTCACAAGAAATCACAAGATATGATTCCAGAACTTAAAGTTTGAATCTTTCTTAACAAGTAAGTAACAAACTTCAAATTTTTGAATCAAAACATTAATTGATTGTGTTATTTTCGAAAATTATGATATAAAATAAGAAAAAGATTTTTGAAAATTATTTTTGGAATTTTCAAAAATAACCAAGAATTTTGAAAAAGATTTGATTTTTGAAAAAGATTTTGAAAAAGATAAGATTTTCAAATTGAAAATTTGATTTGACTCATGAGAAACAACTTGATTTTAAAAATTTTTGAAAAAGTCAACTCAAATTTTCGAATTTGATGAGAGAAAAAGGGAAAGATATTTTTTTGATTTTTGAATTTTTATGATGCAAGAGAAAAACACTAAAAAGATGCAATGCATGAAATTTTTAGATCAAAACAATGAATGCGTGCAAGAATGCTATGAATGTCAAGATGAACACCAAGAACACTATGAATGTCAAGATGAACATCATAGACATAATTTTGAAAAATTTTTTAATGCAAAGAAAACATGCAAGACACCAAACTTAGAATTCTTTAATGCTTACGCACTAAGAATTCAAGAATGCATATGATAAACATGAAAAGACACAAAACAAAAAATCATCAAGATCAAACAAGAAGACTTACCAAGAACAACTTGAAGATCATGAAGAACACTATGAATGCATGATATTTTCGAAAAAATGCAAGATGCATATGCAATTGACACCAACTTATAACATGACTCAAGACTCAAACAAGAAACACAAAAATATTTTTGATTTTTTTGATTTTCTAATTTTTTTGGTATTTTTCGAAAATTATATGAAAAAGAAAAAAAATAAGGATTCCAAAATTTTTAATATGAATTCCAGGAATCTTGCATTCTTAGTCTAAAGCTTCAGTCCAGGAATTCGACATGGCTCACTAGCCAGCCAAGCTTTCAATGAAAGCTCCAGTCCAAAACACTAGACATGGCCAATGGCCAGCCAAGCTTCAGCATGTAGATTCAGACATGTAACAGTTGATTCCTCATCCAATTTCATGAACTGATCTTTTGGAAGCCTCAGTCCAAAAGAATTTAGACATGGCTTTACAGCCAGCCAGGCTTCACATGCTTCATGAAACACTAGAATTCATTCTTAAAAATTTTGAATAAAAATTTTTTTGAAAATAGTTTTATTTTTTTCGAAAACAAAAGAAAAGTTTTTGAAAAGTTTTTTTTTTTTTGAAAAATTTTTGAAAATAAAATAAAAAGAAAATTACCTAATCTGAGCAACACGATGAACCGTCAGTTGTCCAAACTCGAACAATCTCCGGCAACGGCGCCAAAAACTTGGTGCACGAAATTGTGATGTCCAGGCTCGAACAATCCCTGGCAACGTGAGCAACTTGGTACGCGTAATCGTGATTACACTTTAATGATGTAAAATTCATGGCTCTTTCTTTCCCTGGCAATGGCGCCAAGAACATGGTGCCAATACCATGGTTCACAACTTCGATACAACTAACCAGCAAGTGCACTGGGTCGTCCAAGTAATACCTTACGTGAGTAAGGGTCGAATCCCACGGAGATTGTTGGTATGAAGCAAGCTATGGTCACCTTGCAAATCTCAGTTAGGCAGATATAAATTGATAATGGTGTTTTCGAATAATAATTAATAGAATAGGGATAGAAATACTTATGTAATTCATTGGTGAGAATTTCAGATAAGCGAATAGAGATGTTTTTCGTTCCTCTGAACCTATGCTTTCCTGCTATCTTCATCCAATCAGTCTTACTCCTTTCCATGGCTGGCTTTATGCAAGGGCATCACCGTTGTCAGTGGCTACATCCCCTCCTCTCAGTGAAAAATATGCTCACATGCTCTGTCACAGCACGGCTAATCATCTGTCGGTTCTCGATCATGCTGGAATAGGATTCACCCTCCTTTTGCGTCTGTCACTAACGCCCAACAATCGCGAGTTTGAAGCTCGTCACAGTCATTTAATCATTGAATCCTACTCGGAATACCACAGACAAGGTTTAGACTTTCCGGATCCTCTTGAATGCCGCCATCATTCTAGCTTACGCCACGAAGATTCCGGTTAAGAGATCTAAGAGATATTCATTCTAGCTTAATTCATGTAGAACAGAAGTGTTTGTCAGGCACGCGTTCATAAGGGAGAAGGATGATGAGCGTCACACATAATCATCACCTTCATCACGTTCTTGGGTGTGAATGGATATCTTAGAAGCGAAATAAGATGAATTGAATAGAAAACAGAAGTACTTTGCATTAATCTTTGAGGAACAGCAGAGCTCCACACCTTAATCTATGAAGTGTACAAACTCTACCGTTAAAAATACATAAGTGAAAATTCCAGGCATGGCCGAGATGGCCAGCCCCCTAAACGTGATCAAAGGATCATAAGGTAATCCAAAGATGTCTAATACAATAGTAAAGGGTCCTATTTATAATAAACTAGTCACTAGGGTTTACATGAGTAAGTAATTGATGCATAAATCCACTTCCTGGGCCCACTTGGTGTGTGTTTGGGCTGAGCCTGAGTGTTGCACGTGCAGAGGCCATTTGTGGAGTTGAACGCCAGTATTTGTGCCAGTTTGGGCGTTCAACTCTGGTTTTGGATCCTTTTCTGGCGCTGGACGCCAGATTTGGGTAGAAAGCTGGCGTTGAACGCCAGTTTACGTCGTCTATGCTTGGCCAAAGTATAGACTATTATATATTGCTGGAAAGCCCTGGATGTATACTTTCCAACGCAATTGGAAGCGCGCTATTTCGAGTTCTGTAGCTCCAGAAAATCCACTTTGAGTGCAGGGAGGTCAGAATCCAACAGCATCAGCAGTCCTTTTTCAACCTCTGAATATGATTTTTGCTCAAGTCCCTCAATTTCAGCCAGAAAATACCTGAAATCACAGAAAAACACAAAAACTCATAGTAAAGTCCAGAAATGTGAATTTAACATAAAAACTAATGAAAACATCCCTAAAAGTAACTAGATTCTACTAAAAACATACTAAAAACAATGCCAAAAAGCGTATAAATTATCCGCTCATCACACCTTCGTACTTAATACACTTCCACTCCTCAAAGTCGCCCGGAGCACCCTGACATGTAAGACCCAAAACTTTTGAAAAGTCTTATTATGATCAAGTCTCAAATCATATGATTATTTATAGCCTTAATTTCAGAGATTATTTTATTAAGGATAATTAAGGAAAGTTTTGATTTATTGAACTTGAGATAAGTTATGATTTTTATCCAATTTTATAATTATTGGATTATTTTCTATATTTCAAGTATAAGGCTGATAGTTATGAAATAATAAAGCTTTTATATGATTTGGACTAGATAAGTAATATTTTAAATATTTATACTGCTATTTTGGAAAATAGAGAAATTAATTATATTATTTCTAATTTTTAGATTTGGATATTTTATTGAAAATAAAGTGTGAAATTGATGAGCAAATAGTATTTTATGCACTATTATTATTGAATTAGAATTTATTTCTAATTACTAAATTATACCTATTTTTAAGTGAAATTACTAAAATGCCCCTAACCCTAAGTTTTAAAAATGAAACCCTAATCCTATACCCAGCAGTCGCCATCTTTCTTCTCCCCTTAGCAGCTGCAACCCCTCCTTCCCAAACAGATACACACGCATAGCTTTCCTCACCTAGCAGCAAGCAACACACTTTCCCCCCTTTTCTCCAATTCAATGTGCAACAACAGTAGGAGAAGGAAACAAGAGAAACGGACCAGAGAGAGAGGATGAGTTGCGGATGAAGAGAGGAGGAGAGGAAGGAGATTTGCACCGGCGTGCTGGGCTCCACCGCCGCCGTCGCGTCGTCGTCGTCAGCACTGCGTGATGCCATCTGCGTCACTGTCGCTGAAGCTTCACGCCGCTGTCCAACCGCCGTGCCTCGCCGTCAGTTGCTGCTCATCCTCATCGCGACCAGAGGGGAGTGCGAGACCGAGAGAGAAAGCGTGGAGTTGGCGTCGCGCGGAGAGGGACTCACCGCTCCTTCCCACCGCCGCCGAGCTGCCATTATCAACGCGTGTCACCACAGCTGAGGGTGTCGCCACCACCAAACCCTGGCCGAAGATTCTTCCACTGCACGCGAGAAGAAGAGGAGTGATGAGGCAGAACGCGTCCTCGCCGGAGCTCTTGAGTGCCGCCGTCGTTCGTGCCTCCTCCCGCCGCCAAATCTGCTCCCACTTCTGGGTTCTGGAATCTGACCCGGACGCTGCTACCACCATTCGAGCTCACTGCTGCTGATGATGGTAAGCCCAAACCGCCGCCGGCAAAAAGGGGTTCAGGCCGCCGCAGGTGTCGCTGCCGGAGAAGGGAGCTGCATCTCTGTGATTCCGACCGCCAGGAGTGGTTCTGTGACGTTAGGGACCACCGCCAGAGCTTCTGGCTGCCTTTGCCATTGCCGGAAAAGTCTATCGGTCATCGTTGCCGCTTGAGGTGGCTGTCGGGCTGCTGCCAAACTGGTTCGGAGACCGCCGCTGCTTCGGTTCAGCCGTTCCTTCTTCGGTTTGGATTGAGTTTCGGTTGTTGTATATTGCGATTCGAGTTATTGAGACTGTTGCAAAAGTGGCTTGGAGCTGAGGTTTTAGTTGTCGTCAATTCGGGTTGAGGCGGAAAGGACTTGATGAGGCGTTTGGGTTATGGAATTGCGTTTTGAGGTAGGGGCGCTTTCCAAAAACTATATTTTATATATTGGAATTATTACATATGGATACTGATGTGAGTGAATGTGTATTTGGTGATTGTATCGGCCTTATGTATGGCTTGATTTGCCTTGGTTGGTTATGAACGTCTGTTGGTTGAATTGTTGTGTGGTTTTGTGAAACGAAATACTTTTCAAGTTGATTCTTTTAAAGCTTTGAGATCGAGTTTAACCGTTGAGAATTGATTTGAGTTAATTTTTATTGAGAATGTGAAAAATAGAATCCACTCTTGAATTTAGCCTGGCTTGCTTTAAATGATCTGGTTTTTGATACATGGTTGTTACTGAACCGTTTCCTTGAAACTTTAGAAATGAGTTTATTCGGCTGATAATGATTTGATTTTGAAATGGTTTTCTTGAAATATGGTATTGAGATTGACTGTTGGATTTTGGCTTGCCTTTGAATTAATTTTGGATTTTGGGCTGTTGGAAAAGGATTGTGGAATGGTTTTGTTGGGACCCGAACCGGGTGGCAAAGTCCAAGTTTTAGGGGAGATGCTGTCGGAATTTCTATAAAATCTGAGTCTTTATTAAAATGTTGTTTGGAAAAATGATGAGTTAAAGACTTCTACTATTTTAATTGAATTATCAAGAAAAGGATGATTCATGCTTTTGAAATGAATTATTAAAGAGGAAATTGTGATTTAGTCTTGCTTCTTAAGAAAGGCATTGTATCTCTTTCAGGAGGAAGTTATTTAGATGAAACTTGTGTTTTAAAGTTGTTTGAATGTGAAAAGGGTTTATGCCTTTGAATTTGACTTGGGGGTTCCAATTAAAGAAGTTTCAATGACTTTGAAAGAATCTAAATGTCTATTGACAAGTTTCATTTTGAATTGTTTTGAGAAAGGTTTTAAGTACTCTTTGAATTATGAATTTTTGCAAGACTAAAACAATTTTGAACAGTTGAAACGCTTTAGAATTTATCATGGGGGTTAAAGCTGGTTTTGCCTAAGTAAAGGAAACGGCTTTGAAAGAAGTAAATAATTACGTGACTCGGTTTGGCTTAGATCCTATTTTAGTACTCAAATCGGAAAGCCAAGGTTTTAATGATTTTTAATGAATTTGGCGAAATGAGTTATGCTATTCCCCCCTAAAGACTTGGGACTCTGCCGAGAAACTTCTGTTATAAAATCCCATTGTTGGATGGGTGATTTTGAATATCTCGAAGAGATTTTTAACTTGCCATGATTATGGAAGTTTTGGAAAGAGGGTGCCGAGAGTGGCATTGTTTTTAAAAGGGGAATTTACCTTGAGTAAAAGTGGCTTATGAGCCTGAGATGATTTGAGAAATGAGATCTTTAAAGCCAAGGCTGAAAAGAGTTGAAATTTGATTTCAAAGTGAAATGACTTGAGAAAAGTGATTTATGGCCTAAAAGCCGGTTTTATGAATTTGATGATTTTGAATGGTGGAAGTGCTGTTTTTATTATGGGCTGGAATGGCTGTGTATGATTATGAATATTGGCTGGTTCTGGATTGAACTGTGAGCCGGAATGGCTGTGTATGATTATCAATATTGGCTGGTTCTGGATTGAATCGTGAGCCGGATGGCTGAGATGGATGTTGATCCATGGCTGAGAATGAATGCATATATGCTGAGATATTGATAAATGTGAATGTTGCACTTCCACTATCAGAGATGAGGGTTTCCCTGGGAGGAAGCAGTGGCTAGCCACCACGTGCTCCAGGTTGAGACTCGAAGCTCTTTTGACCCTATGTCGTAAGTGTGGCCGGGCACTGTGAAAGCCCGGATGAGCTCGCCCCCGTGAATATACACCAGTGAGGGTGTTGGATATGGATCATGATTATGATCAAGTTTATATTGAGTATAACTCAAGTTGGGGATGCACGACAGAGGGATAGTCCAATGGTTAGCTACCAGGACTTGTCGAGTTGGCTTTATAACCGACAAATGATATCATCAGCCACTAGGGACAGGCATGCATCATACGCATCTATGTGACATTGTTTGGGTGTGCATATTATACTTGGTTTGCCTGTGTGATTAATTGCTAATTGTTCTACTTGCAATAACTGTTTGTTTGTGCTTGCATCTTCCTATTTGTGTTTGTTACTGGGACTCTGTTGGACTGTGGTGATTGGTTGATGGTTGGATTGTTTGGGCTTAGGGCCGTGGTTGAAATGAGATGGACCGATGGTTGGTTTCGGTTTTGTGTGTTTATGGTTTGGAAAAATATGAAAGGCTATTTTGGTTCCGCATAGATAAGCCGTTCTGAAAGGCTTTTGAGTTCTTGAGAATTGAACGGTTCTTCTTTCAGAAAAGATTTTCAGACTTTACTTTTATTGTAAACCGTTATTTTTGAAAAGAGGCATAAGACGGTTATTAATCACTGGTACAGTTTATCTTCACGTATCCTATTACAGTAATTCCCAAAAACCCTCTACTGAGAACCCTTTCGAGGATGATGTTCTCACCCCCCTACATTTTTTCCCTTTCAGGATATGGGCGCAGAAGTCACGAAGAGTTTATTTGTATTGTTGTTGAGATGCTTTGTATTGCCTTAGTTATTATTTATTGTTCCATCGCCTTTATCTTGATATATTCTGTAAGAGGGATAGGAATTGTATTGGATAATGCTTGTAATATTATCTATGTATATATGAGTATATATGTATGTATATGGATGTACTCTTTATGAGTTTTTGTAAGTTGTTTGGTATCTATGGATGTATGTTATCGGATGAAAGTATTTTTGGGAGCGGTATTGTGGTTTAAAGTTTTAAACAGGCTCATATTTTAGTATTAAATAGTATAAAAGTCGCTGTAATGTCCGAGCTATCAGAGTCGCGCAGCCGGAAGCCTGAGCTTTGGTAGCTAGGGTGTTACATGACAAATCCTGGAGAACCGACACAGTTCCTTAAATCGACTAGTGTACTTAGATACCGACATTGAATCCTACTTCAACTGTAATAACTCGAGCTCCTTGGCCGTCCTAACTGAATTGGAGAAATATTTCTTATAACATTCTGTCTGAAAGACATCCCAGAGTATCATAGCATTGTCTTGCTGCAGAAGGCGTTGGGCTCCCTGCCACCAATGCTAAGCTTCACCTACCATCTAGTAAGTATCAAACTCGATACATTGCTCTGGCGGCACTTGTTGCATTTGTAACGCTCGTTCCATTACCTAGAACCAATTATTAGCTTCTGCCGAATTAGTGGTTCCTCTAAATATTGGTGGATTGATCTTCATGAAAGTTGCTAAGGTCATCGGCCCAATTCTGCCGTTATCCCCGTTCTTATTGCCAGCTTGATCCCCTAACGTCGCAGCCATGGCCTGCATAACAACAGCCATATTTTCCAGGGCAATCATGAAGTTTGCAGGATTATTCTCAATTGTTTTGGGTTCTGTATTACTAGTCCTACCTCTCCCTCGACCACGACCGCGTCCACGAGTCGACATCGGATCCCTGTTCACATCAAATAAGTGATATCAAGTTGATCAGTCTTAATATCGCAAGTCTAGTGCTTCAAAGTCCCAAATGCATCCTCATAAACATTCATGCCATATATCCATTAGATATCCTATTTAGCATGTTCAGACGCCCAGAGTATGCCTAGAAGCATAGTCAGTCTGTCCCTCAGGCTCTACATGAATGAATTGCTCTGATATCATAATGTGACACCCTACCACAAAGAGGATTTACGCTTAAGCTGTAAAATGGAGGTGGTGTGGTATTACGACCTCTAAAATAAAATATATACATAATATATAATAATAGTTGAAAGAATTTAATACTCAAGGAGCCTTGAAGGATGGTTTAAGCAAAAGCGTGAAAAGAAAAGTGCAACGCTCACGTACAGAAACTTGTGTACGAAGAAAAGTAAATACACACATATATATATAACAAGAGTAGAGTGTCAAAAGATACATAATATCAAGCTCTGGTCCCAACCTATGAAGCCAAGGCCGGCCGGAGAATATTACATACATAAGTATAAATATACATCCCAAAAGTACTCAAAATACATCATATAAACTCCTAGTTCTCCATCCAACCTCTAAGAGGTACAAAGTGAAAACTACACAAAGGAAAAAATCTAAGAACAATATATATATATATATATATATATATATATATATATATATATATATATATATATATATATATATATATATATCCCAAAATATCAAAAAACATAAATCCGACTTCGCCTGCAAAAGAAACTCCATACGCCCAGCGAGGTGCCTCTTGACCTGCATCTGAAAATAACAACATATGTATGGAATGAGAACCGGGGGTTCTCAGCATAGTAGTGGTGCACACATACATAATATATAAGGTCCCGGAAAAGCCAAGGGCGATCCTAGAATATCGACACTCAGACTTAAAACCTAAAGATTAACACTGAAATCCATAAGCAGGGTAGTTCTAACTAACACTAACTTATACCCTCATTTTCTAGCCTTCCTCCAATCCTCCAAAACTCCGCTGCATAGACAAGCAATACAGACAAAGCAAACACAAGTAAGATACAGATACAGCAGGTAGCAAATATAGCAGGTAAGCATAATAATCATATAGGCAAACCCAATTAATGTACAATCAAACAAAATACCCATATGCATATGATGTATGCTTGTCTTATGGTTGATTAGTCTCATCTGTCAGTTATAAAGCCAACCCGACATGTCCGGTAGCTAACCCGGACATCGTCCTCTTGAAAACTAGTGAGTGGTACAATACCATGATCCTCAACTGGTGAGCAGCAAACCACGTTGATCCCCACCATCTACGGGCATTAAACCACCTCGATTCCCACAGACGTTTTCAATTGGAAAACGGCATACACCTGGACGGTAAATAACCACAATCCCCACAAAATAATTTTCTTTAAAATTTGGTTGGCGATAAATAACCACGATCCCCACAAAATAATTTTCTTTAAAATCTGGTGGGTGGTAAATAACCACGATTCCCACAAAATAAATTTGAAATCAAGTTCAATTATTCTTATTCATAGCCCGTTAGAGTTCGGTAAAAAATTAGTTTTTTATCAAAATCTTCAAAAACCCCTATTTTTTACAATCCCTCATTTCAAACTCATAACTCATCATCAAAATAGCACTAAATATAACTAGAATCGTAAACTCACCTGATTCATTCATTCCTCAACATATCACCACCCAAACCACTCAACCATCCTCAAATAAATACATACATACATACATACATATATATATATATATATATATATATATATATATATATATATATATATATATATATATATATATATATATAAAATCTCCACAACCTATCCTCATCATCACTTACTATCAATAGCATTTATCACATTTTATTTCAAAGCTCATCATTATAATTCAACATTATTCATCAATCATCAATCATCAATCATGCTCATCATCATTATTCACAATTGTTAATAATCAACAATCATATAATTCAACCACCCCCTCAACAATTTCCAACAACAAGTCACTAAACCTCAACCTTCCATATCATACAACTTATCATATGGTCATCTAGCCAAAGTTTTCATGAAATATTATATATTATCTATGAGAAACCAAAACCATACCATGGCCGATCCCTCCCTATGCTCAGAACACCAAAATCTTCTCCACCTCAAGCTCCAATTCCTCTTATTTTCAATTCAATAAGCTCAAACCCGCATCACTTGCTCCGCTTCACCAATTTGACTTTAACCAATTACCAATTTCAATCTACTATCACATATTATCACTATAATCAATATAGAGTTCACTAAATCGGAAATGCACCAATAAATAGGAGTTTCTTACCTTACCTACTGCTCAAATGAACAAGATTCAACAATTTCCGCTACCTAATTTAATCCTAAAACATCAAAATCACAAAATTCTCAATTCCAAACCCACATATATTCAAAATTGAAGAGGAAAAATCTAGGTGAGAAAGATTGAATTTCTTATCAAATTGGTTAATGAGATTTGTAGAGAATTTCAAGACAAATACGTGGCCACTGACGGCTCGTCAATTGGACCTCCGAATCAAAAGATACATGAGATTGAAGATGAGGTTAGGTTTTGGAAGTTCTTCCCCTTCTCCCATTATTTTTCCAGCATGAAACTCATAGTATGGGGAAGAGAGTGGCTGAAGCCATTCATTAATGTGATGTTGGGTTGGGCCTTGGGTCCGATTCAACTGGTTTGGCCCGTTCGGCCTAATTTTGGGTCAAAATCTTTAAAATTAGTGTCAAAATTCGTATTTTAATTATTTCTTCCATTATAAATGAAAACATTTAATTTTATAATTTTTTTAAATAATAATTAATTTATTGGCTAATTATTTTTTAATTTCGCGGGTTTTATAGTACGCACTAGTGGTGGCATGTGATTTACTTAAGTAAACACGTGGCTCGCGATTCTAGGCCCAAATGTTTTGCTAAATCCAACTCATTTCTCATGCATATGGAGGCAAGACCAAGAGGGATCAAAGTAGTAGTATAGTATTAGTATAGAATGATGTTTTAAGTCAATTCTAGAGACAGAAGCTCCAACTTTTCTCTAGAATTTAGGGTGTTTAGTTTGGTTTCTTCTTAGGTTTAGGTTTTAATTCTTGTTATAGTGTAGTTTTTTTTATATTTTCATGTTCTAGAATCTTAATTTGCCTAGCTTTACTTGTTATTTTCTTTATTTTTGTTAATTTTAGTTTATGGAAACTTGTGTGAATTCTAATTTTCCTTTACTTTAATTTAATGTTCTTATGTTCATTGTTGTTTATTTGAATTATTATTATTACCATATTTTTCTTTATTCATTTCAAGTGTTTGTTAAAATGTCTTTCTTAGTTTTAGAGTATAATGTTGCATTCTTAGCTTAAAATTGAGGACTTAGGTGACCTTGATTCATTAATGTCCAATATTGATTGGTAATCTAGGATTATTAGTTGGTTTTGTTTTCACTGGCGTTAATTTTTCACTAAGTCTAATTAGTGAGTTAGCTATGACTTGTGGATTAAAATCAATTATGCCTATGACTCTCCCCCGATGTTTAGGGATGACGAAGTAAGATTCACTCTTCTTAATTACCATGTTTGTGGTTAATGACTTGGATAGAAAACTTTAATTCTCAACCCTTGCCAAGATGTCTTTTAGCATTTAAATTTCTTGTTTGCTCTTTATTTTCTTGTCTTTTGCATTTCAAACCCCTTTTTCTTATAGCCGATAATATGCACACCTCACTGCAATTCCTTTGAGAGACGATCTAGGATTCAAAACTCCCAGTTTTTTATTGATTTAAATTTGTAACAAACACACTCAACTTTGATACGGGTCATTTGTTGGTTTGGAATTATACTATTGACGAAGAAATTCTTTTGAGAAAATTCTAAATCGACGTTCGGCTCGTGTTAAGCTACCAAACAATATTATACGTAACAAAATATACTCAACAAAATTATTGTACTTACATCATCATCATTAAACCATTCAGTGTGCACATACTCATCACTTTCAACATCTACGAAGGAGTAGTCTTCACCCTCACCATGCTCCTTACCGTCACCATCAAATTGGGGAGTCTTTTCATCCATTTTCCTCATGAAACATGTAGATATGTTATGACCTCGTTTGCAATAGTAGCTGCAATGCGTAGGCTTTTTTGCGGTCTCTGTCTCAATACTTCCATTCTTTTCAAGGCCTTCATATATGTATTTTGCATGCCCCCTATCATGTTATCGTCCCCACTATGAGCCCTAATCCATGAAAGTATATTTATAAATGCATCTTGTGATTCATTAAATAGATCCCCTTTTAGGCATCCTTCATTCATAACTTGTTTACACCAATATGTCAAACATGCATGCCGACTAATAGCCAAGGAATCCTCCATCAAGCCGCCTATGTCATCATATCCACTAATGCCTTCCTTAGCTCTTCTAGTCCATCTTCGCAGCACTAATATTTTTGGCAGCTCTACAATATCTAGAAAATCCAAAACAGCAAGTATATGACTACATAGAATACCTATAGATTTCATTCTCATGCATGAGCATTTAAATTCATCTTGCTCTCCATGAAAAGACACATGTCATATCATGTTAGGCTTGTAAAATTTTGACACCTGATATATCTTGTAAGAACTCATTTCTTTTTTCATATATAACCTTCAATGTGCTGGGCTTGTGGAGCATTGAACGGAACAACATAAAAACTTGTTAGGTATAAATGGTGGCTGCTAACCTTTCTAGTTGTTGAAAGTGTGTTTGCATCACAAGTTGTCCAGTTGATGATTTGAAGTCTGCCAAATCCTCTCTATGTCGCATGTAACAAAGAATTTTCTTCAGATATGAGCAGTAGCCCACATGTTTCTTTTACCGTACATATCTATTATCCATTCACGATCTTCCACTCCAAAGTATCCAACCATTTTCTCCCACTTTTGTTTAAGCACACCAACTTCATAATCAAATAACATTATCTTTGTAAACATTTTCATAAACTGAGGTTTGTGAATATTTCTTGTTGCTTTACGACTCAAGTGTCATGCGCATAACCTATGATGTGCATTGGAAAACACTTCCTAAATAGCGATTGTAATCGATGGATGACCATCCGTAATTACTGAAGTCATTGTCTTTTCCTTCATTGCTATGAGAAGTTATTTTAGTAATCACACATATGTGCTTTTTCTCTCATTTAAAACTATCACAGAACTAAATACAACAGTTTGATTATGGTGGTTAACTCCCAAGAATATTACCGCCGGTAATCTGTATCTATTCTTCTTATATGTGGTGTTAAATACTAGCACATCCCCGAACAGATCGTAGTCCAACTGACATTGGCCATCACACCAAAAAAGTTACCAAAACACCCTTTTTGTGTCCTTCTCAACACTATAGAACAATTTTTGATCCCTTGTTGGTAGCGTTTCCAAGTAAGCCATTGCAAAGTTTAAATCATCAGGTAATTGTCTTCTTTGCTTTGTAACTTGATTGTGTATATCCTTAATTGAAAAATTAGCATTCTCATACCCACCACACTGGCTAGATAATGACCTAAATATATTTGGTATGCTGGTCTCCAACTCTTTTATATGGTTCCTTTGACGAATGTCAGGCTCCATCATTTTTTTGTGAGATCTTAATATTCTTGCTAACTTTGGGACAACAAACTCATGGTTGTGTTCATCACAAAAATTTTTCACTACCCAACTTTTAATTACCGCTTCCATGAAAATATGAAGTTTCCTCATACAACCACATCTTGTCTCTGGTTTTGACTCCCTAACTCAATTTTTTATATGGTTCAATTTTTCTAATCTATAGCCTTCACAAGAACAAACATATGCTTTTTCTCTAACTTTTTCATTAACTTTTCTGCTCCTATTTTTTCGTACACTGAAGCCCCTCATATTGGCATATGAATTATAAAATTCAAATGCCAAGCCAAGATCAGCAAAGTAAAATTGATAAATATTTTCTATAGATAGATCCGAAAAATCGATCTTACCAACATCTTCCCAAGAGTTTATATGATATTGATCCATATCCACTGCATCAGATCATCCACATAATCACTAACATTATTCGTATTTTCATCCATTGTATGTCTTTGACTATTTGATGCTACCTGTAATTTATGGTGACTTAAGTTAATTACTTAGAAAAATAGCACAAATTAGTCAGAATTTATAATTAAACAATTAAAACTAACCCGTGGCCACTGAATTTGAAAACATAATCACAATACTAATTTCTAAATTCGCAAATAGACTAAAAAAAATCAAACGGTAGTAACAAATAAAACATAGAACAAAAAATAGAATTAAAGCATCATCGACAAAAACATAAACACAAAAATTGAAATCCAAATCATAAAAATAAATTCTAAAATTTTTTAACCCTCATAAATAAAACCGAAAAAAATTCAAACAACCAAATAAACATAACAGAAAAATTAATTGAACGAAAGCAATGAAACAAATTCATACAAAAAATCTTAAATGAAAAATAAATAGAACAAGAAAAAATAATTGAATGAGTTCAACGAAGGAGATTCATATAACAAGAACATAAAAAGAACAAAAAAGGTGAAATCAACGAAGCAAATTCATAGTTGAGATTGAGGCTCCATTGAAACTCTGGAAGTGGAGGATGAACGAAGAGACGGAATACCGCAAAGCTGACGCGACTCGAAGAGAAAAGAGAGAATGATAGCAGAGAAATACTGAGAGAGAGAGAGAGAGAGAGAGAGAGAGAGAGAGAGAGAGAGAGAGAGAGAGAGAGCCTAAAAGCGATGCCGAGAGATGGGCTGAGACCAGCAACGAGTTGCTGGATTAGACGGTGACAGTAATAACAGAAACCAGAAAAAGGTAGAGTAGGTGATGATAGTTTTGTAAATAGATTGAAGAGTGTGATGAATTTACAAGAAAAAGAAATTAGGATTTTACTAGATAAATTTAAAAAATATTTGTGATAAATATAAAAAAATAATAATTATCATTAAATTTTTATATAAAACATATTTTTAAATTATTTTTTGTGTATATTAAAAAAGCTCAAAAAATTTAAACTTTCTAAAGAATAAGGATAGACCCGGGAAAAAGGGCTACCAATTTCAATTGTTTTTGCACATCAAAGTGTAGAAATTTAAAACTAATTAAAGAAATGAATTTGAATCGGAAACCAATGCTGGTGTATGTACCCTTCATTAATAAGCAACATTCCATCCCTACGAGTACCCTATGCAACCTCTCTGTCTCTCTCTTACTCTCTCGTTCTGCTTCTCTGCAACTCTGTTGTGTGCTGTTCACTCTATATTCTAAAAGAATTAGCATCAGATCCAAAGCAATTTCAAGTTTTCAACCCCCCCCCCTCCCTCTCTCTCTCTCTCTCAAAAACCAATATTACCACACCACACCACACCACGTGCAAGTCTTCTACTCTCATCATTTTTCTTCTTTTGTTTTCTTGTTCATTGTGGGATTTCTTTAATGTCCCATATTCTTTTATGTTGTTATATTATATAAAAAGGGAATAAGATGGGATGAACATTGGAAGGCTGGAAACTATGCACATTTGGATCCATGATGGCGTAGATAACGCTTTTTCTTTTTCATGTGAGAGAGAATGTGAGAAGAGATGAGTTTTACGCTGGTATGGTTTAAACAACTCGGTACTTTCGATTTGTTTTATTTTTTAAATTAACAATCACAAATCAGACGGTTTAATTTGTAATTTTGAAAATAAAAAAGTTTTTAATGTTAAAATCGGACCATTTGATTTTTATTTTAAAAATAAAAAAAAATAAAAAATACAAATCGGACCCTCTGATTTGTAATTTATTTTTTTCTTTAAATAAATCGGACCTTCCGATTTATAATTTATTTTTTTTTTCAAACAAATCGAATCGTCCGATTTAAATAAAACACCATATAAAAAAACACCAAATCTTCTAATAACAACTTATTACACATATATTTAATCAATATAAAAAAAATTAGCCCATAGATAAAGGTGGTGTTGCACTTGCTTCCATTTTGGACACGTGTGTAATCATGACATGACATTCTACATGGGAGAACCTATGGACTATGGACCCTGTTCCTTTTGCTTCCTTCTCATCACTCTCATTCACAACGAATATTATGTCACGTCTATGTATACTTTTTCTGAGCAACCGTTAAACAAGAAGCAAAACTGCAAAAGTGAAAAATAAAGGAAACAAACAAAACTAACAATAAATAAAGGTACTTTCCTTTTCCCTCTTTGTTCAAACGGATAATTAGCTCTCCATGGCAGCACTTGTTAATTTTGCTTGATTCATACATTATAATGACAGTGTCATGTGAACCGTCAAGCCTTCACTTTCAATTTAAGGCTTCTGATAATCACTTTTGGTCTTTTTATGTTAATGATAGTATCAAGTACATAAACGTTTAATTATATGAATCGTATACACTAAGAAACTATAAAGACCACTCAAAATGAGTTAATAACACTTCCAAAATTGGGAGATTCTCACCTACCCTTATATTTTCATTATTAAAAGAATGATTCTACCAGTAGAACAATTATTAATGCATATGAGATAATGATTAATGAGAACATGGTTTCTTCCACAAATTAACCGGAAGTTGCAGCTGCATAATTTTGGGTATAGCCGTATAGGCTTGGTTGTTATAAAATATGGTAAGGGTGTAGGTTGGGTGGTCATTGTAAGTGGTTGTTAATTTTGTGCATGTTGGTAAGCTGATACCATCAATCATTAACCCGCGGAGAGCTGAGGAAAAAGACGAGTTAATTGGTTAATGCAGTCATTTCTTTATGTGCCTGGCACATGGTCCCCGCACCAAATAAGGGAATCATTACTTGTGATGGGGAGGATATTCCAAAATGGCCTAAAGGTTTATCGTAAAGAAATTAAAAGTAAAAGGAAGCCATAAAATAAAAAAGCGGTAATGTTAAAGAAAAAAAAAATTATTTTATTTAATATTTACTAATTGTTATAATAATATTAGAAAAAATAACTAAAACTTATTTTTTTAATAATTAATAAATATTAAAAAAATAAATTCTGATTATTTTTAATTAATTATTTTTTATTACCAAACATTTCTAATAAAAAAAAAAGGTAAATGAAGCTATGGAAAGCTGAAAAGGAAACAGCCAAAAGGAAGCTCGAACAAAAGACACTTTTCATAGAAAATTACCAAATAAGAATTAATGTCATCTCTATCCATGAATTCTTCCAATAATGAGTAATAAAACAGCCCTAAGAATTAGCTGAACAGACGGTCTCAAACTACAAATTCTAAAACATTAAGCCACTAATTCACTATGGGAATTTCTGTGCTCTTTGTATATTTTTTTGTTTTCCCACTTAACCCAGTTCCTTTCTCTCTTTCTCTCTCTTTTTCTCCCTACAAGTTCTATCTATGATCGCGAAGGTTGCGTTATTGCAGAAAGGGAATAATTAAGGAATAAAAGTAGCCAGCTTGTTGTACTAAACAGTTATCTGTACACAAAAAGTAAAATTAAAAAACCAACCAAACGCACCACGCGCCGCCAACACCAGCCATCACCGTCTACCCGGAGCAACCAGAATTTGCAACCTCAATTTCGTGTTACATCCTGTCATGTTAATTAGCTTCTTTCTTCCACTACACAGCACTATCCACTACACTCTACAAATAAACTCAGAATCAGTGACACTCTCTCTCTCTCCCCCTCTCTCTCTCTCTCTCTCTCCCAAGGCATTCACTGTAAACGAACCCACTGGTACCGACCCTCCAACGGCATATCTGCAACAATATCAAAGTTGTACCTACACGCAAAGCAAAGTTGTTAGTTAGTTAGGGTTCGATTCTTTCTGGCAACTGCTAGAGTGCGACCTCGCTCACATTCCTTATCCTGCACACTCACAAAAATAGAAAGAAAAAACAACAGCACTATATTACATTATCACTCCCAGTACTTACTTCTCAGCGAACCGTTTTTGTTCGTACTTCTCAGCCATTGCGAAGAACTCTTCAATCTCCACCTCTGGCACCTTCTCCTTCTTCGCTGCCGTAGATTTTTGCTCATGCTGCCTCACCACAGCCGCCGATTCTTCCGAGTCTCCACACTGCTCACTCAACAAACTAGAACACCGAAAACGCAGAAGAAAAAAAAATGTAGGTAGTGCTGTTTGAATAATGTAGCTATATTTTTCGTTTGAGAGAATAATAGAACGTGTAAACGGAGAAAGAGGACTAAGAATAAAAAATTGAGAACCTGATGGATTTGAAATTGTGGAACGTTGAGTCAACAGTTACGAAACCCTTGGTCTGAACCTGAAGGATCACATTAATTCGCCAATGTTATTCTCAATAAATTAAATTTTAAAAAAATTAAGTACGTTAATAATTTGAAAGTTGAAACTGCAAAATTGAACAATTTGTGGCTTAACGAAGATTATAACATAACAGAAATTGAAAAAGTAACTGAAGAATGCGAAAACGAAAGCGTATCACAGAAGCAGAATTTCGAAAACTGAACCTCCAGATCTAACGGCGTCGTATCGAGCTCCTTCGCGACTTCAAAGGCGGAGCTACAGAAAGAGTGCGGAGAGCGATCCGAGCAGAATTCGAAGGAAACAACCGTGCCGGAGGAATTGAGCGAACCTTCCGGCGATACGGTGACGTCGTTGAACCTAGCCGCGGCGAGAGAATAACCGAAGCTAGGAAGACGCTGGCGGTGCGGCGCATCCGAAGTAGAGGTTAACAAAAACTCATACGAAGTGGTGGTCTTCCTTTTCTTAGAAACATTATCTTCGCTGGAAGAAGAAGCTTCCATGGCAGAAGCTAACGGAACACAGCGTTTACAATCGCTCATTATCTTCTTCCACACGCTCTCTTTCTCTTCCTCTTTCTCTTTCTCTTTCTCTTTCTAATTTTGCTATTTTGAGTAGAGAGAGAGAGAGAGTGAGAGTGGGGGTTTGAGTGAGCTTAAAAAGAGGATGATCGCAGAGGAATATTGATGAGCGCACTGATTAGATGGACGGTTGAGATTGAATTTAATAAATCAAAAGTGGGACCCTTTGTCCCCTACTCCCCTTGGATCAACAGGAGAGGGATAGGGGTAAAACGTCATCGTTACGACCATGACTTGCCAGTGATAGTGCTGGCTGTATATTATAGTGCCAATTTGTGGCTCTATGCTATGGTATCAAAGAATTTTAATTTATTTTTTGCCCCATAGCCCCTACTGGTGGGGCCCACAGTGCCAATTGTCCATTCTACTAAAACGTTATTCCCTGTGCAGTTTTTCAACATCCCATGTGAAACGCTTCTTTCACTAGTAGTAGTACCCCCAAGGCCCCAAATAAAGCTCTTTCTTTATTATCTTAATAGTAGTAATAATTCTTTCTATTTTATACAAGATAGTTTTTTGAAATAATTTTTATAGCTTTTAGTACACGAGAATTATTTACAAATAATTATTAAATTATAATTGATTTTATGTTTCTATATGATATAAAATGTATACATATATATTTATATATACAACCAAGCCTAATATATAACTTGTACATTCCTTTACATGCAGTGGCTGAAGTATTTGAGGATGCATTATCCATTTTCTTATGTGGGCTGTGACCATCCTGTATGCCTGAATCATTGACATTGATTTAAAAATTAGTTCATCATCTTTCATTTCTTCGCTCTAAAAGTACTTTTTGTTCCGTGTGCTAACCAAATTCGAGATGCCACCATGATCAAAATTTTCACTATGTCGCTATCAAAGAAGTAAAAGCTCTCTTTTTGCTTAGTTAGTTATTTTTAGAAGTTTGTTTATCCACTTTAAAGTTCAATAAATTCATGAGCTCTCATTCAGGGTTTTGCATATACTTTAGGAAGGAGCTAACTAGGTAACAATAATACATGATAAATGTACATAATTATTGGCATGCGATTACTTGCCTTGTTAGAAAAGTTTCTCTTTCTTTTATGGGCTCAAATCGGAATATGCATGCACTTTTGAGGAAAAGTCATAATAAAAGGAGTAAAATAGAATTAAGCCCCATTTTGGTCCTTAGATTGGCGAGTTGCACTGATTTAGTCTTCCAGATCCTGATTGCACTAAATTAGTCCCCCAGATTCGAAAAAATGCACCACATTAGTCCTTATCATATTTTCCGTCACCGGAGCACTGACGTCGTTAGTGACGTGGCCAAATATTGCCACGCTGGACACTATGAAACGGCGTCGTTTTTTATTTGGCGCTAAAAAACCCCTTTAAGCGACATCGTTTGTATGTGATGGAAAACAAAACGTTTGCATATTCCTTTTTTGTCTCCACTCTTCGTCTTCAACTCCTCCATGAGTGACGCAGTGGAAAAACGTTTCTCTTCCATGAGTGACTCAAAATAGGAACGGGTAACTGCAATAGGATTTCTGGAGACTGTTGGATTACGAGTGAACACTGTACAGTTGTCTGAGGAGTTGGTTTGCCGCTACAAGGAGCTTCTGTTCCATCACCGAGGTTAGTGAAGAGATTAAAATTTTATTTTTTCAAAATTTAGGGAATGCGTTGATGGTTGTTGATCATAGTTTATTGGTTTGAATATTGTTATTCCCTAAGGTTTGTAGTGAATTTTGTGCTAGGGTTTTATTTCGATGTTGTGTGGTACTATTTTTAGGGGTTTGTCTTCATGCTTTGTTCTAATGGTGGATAACTGTGTTTTATTTTGATATATCTCTCTGCCATGTATGAATGTAGTTGATGAAAACTATCTTAAAGTGATCATTGTGTGAAATTGGTGATGAAAATAAATTTTTTTGAATCATGCAGATGGATGTGCAGTTAGATATTATGTTCCACCATGGGAAAAGTTTCAGAAAAATGAAAAAGGGATAACTATATATTATCCTGATAAGAAGGCATGCATTGGTGACATTGATGTAGATACTTTAGATGTATTTTGGGTGAGAAATTATTATAAAGAACTAGGATATGATAGGTTAGGAGAATGTTGGTGGCATGTTCCCGGGAGGAGTTTAGACAGTGGTTTAAGAGCTCTGAATTATGATGATGAGTTGAGAGAGATGTGTTTCATGGCTGAAAAGAATGATGGGTTAGTTGATGTTTAATTTGAGCATGCAGTTTCAACACCAGAAATTCTTGAGGGGAATGAGATTGTTGTGTATGTTGAGGATGACCATGATGAGCTCAGAGTGGTTAGTGATGAACCCGACAATGAACTCCTACCAGACAAGATCCCAAACCAAACTAATATACCCATTGCCCCTGCTGATGAGACTCCATTCTCCAACAACAATGAACCAATGCATAATACCTCACCACCCAAAAGCACAAAACCAACAGATCCTGGTGCTAGTAACCCAACACCCCCAAAAACAATGGCTGTTTTATTTGTTGCCAAAAGAAGTGACAATATTTATGGTATCACTCTAGATGATCTAAAAGTTCAAAATGTGACTTGTTTCTCTTCAATGGAATCTGAAAAATGGATGTGGCATAAGAGGTTAGGACATGCTAGCATATTTCAAATCTCTAAGCTTGTAAGGAGAGGCTTAGTTAGAGGTCTTCCTAATATAAAATTTGATAAGGACATCATTTGTGATGCTTGTCAAATGGGTAAACAAATTAAAACCTCTTTCAAACCCAAGGAAGATGTCTCTACTAAGAAACCATTGGAGTTGTTGCATCTTGACCTATTTGGACCAACTAGGACTCAATGTCTTGAAGGAAAGAGTTATGGCATGGTAATTGTGGATGACTATACTAGATTTGACTGGGTGTTCTTTCTTGCTCATAAACATGAGGCTTTTTTCTGTTTTTGAGAAATTCAGCAAAAAGATTCAAAATGAAAAAGGTTTAAAAATTGTTTCAATTAGAAGTGATCATGGTAAAGAATTTGAAAATCAATTCTTTGAATCTTTTTGTGATGAACAAGGCATATCACATAACTTCTCTTGTCCAAGAACACCTCAACAAAATAGTGTAGTTGAGAGAAGAAATAGAAGTTTACAAGAAATGGCTAGAGCTATGTTATGTGAATATGAAATCCCCAAGTTCTTATGGGCTGAAGCTGTGAATACAGCTTGCTATGTTTTAAATAGAACCATCATTAGAAAGTTTTTGAAGAAAATTCCATATGAACTTTGGAAAGGGCATCTTCCCAATCTTAGTTATTTTCATGTGTTTGTCTGCAAGTGTTTCATTCTGAATATCAAAGAAAACTTAGGAAAATTTGATCCTAAAACACATGAAGGCATTTTTCTGGGTTATTCCACAAGTAGCAAGGCCTATAGAGTCTATAACAAAAACTCCAAAACTGTTGAGAAAACCATGCATATCACTTTTTGTGAGTCTAACAATGTTCCCAGTATTTGCAATGATGATAGTCCAGGTTTTGAAGCTGATTTGTCCAAGAATGCTGAGTCAGTTCCTCAAAATTCAAGTTCTAATGAAGTTGCACCTGTTAGCAACAAAAACTCAAATTCTGCAGGAGACAATTTGGAATTATCTCCTGTCGCTGCAGAAAACACTAATGCAAAGGCTATTGTTGATCAAGAGGAACCTGAATCCTCAACTCAACTAAGAAGGCCCAGAGAATGGAAGTTTCTGAAAAACTATCCTTAGAAGTTCATAATTGGTGATCCCTCCAAAGGAATATCAACAAGATCATCTTTGAGAAGAGCTGAATCGAAAAACTTAGCTCTTATATCAAAGATTGAACCTCAAAACATCCAAGAAGCGCTTGCTGATCCATCTTGGGTGTTAGCTATGGAGGAAGAATTGCAGCAGTTTGAGAAAAATCAAGTCTGGACATTAGTGCCTCACTCAAATATGGGAAGAAAGTCACTGGCACTAAATGGATTTTCAGAAACAAGTTGGGTGAAGATGGAACCATTGTCCGAAACAAAGCTAGATTGGTTGCTCAAGGCTATGATCAAGAAGAAGGGATTGACTTCGATGAATCCTTTGCGCCAGTAGCTAGAATGGAAGCCATCAGATTGCTCCTTGCTTATGTAGCTCATTGTGGCTTCAAGCTATTCCAAATGGACGTAAAGTGTGCTTTTCTTAATGGCATAATAGATAGAGAGGTTTATGTGGCTCAACCACCTGGGTTTGCAAACAAATCTTTTCCTAACCATGTTTTTAAACTAGCTAAAGCTCTATATGGTTTGAGACAAACTCCTAGAGCTTGGTATGAGAGGCTTAGCTCATTTTTATTGAAAAATAATTTTCAAAGAGGAGCCACTGACACCACTTTATTTATTAGGAACTATCATGATCATTTTATTCTTGTGCAAGTTTATGTTGATGATATAATTTTTGGTTCGGCTAATGAGGATTTGTGTGCAGATTTTGCTAAGCTTATGACTAATGAATTTGATATGAGCATGATGGGAGAACTCAACTTCTTTCTAGGCTTGCAAATTAAGCAAACTGTAGAAGGCATATTCATCCATCAAGAAAAATATGCAAAGGAACTTGTCAAGAAATTTGGGCTGGACTGTGCTAAGCCAATGGGAACTCCCATGCATCCTAATATCAAGCTTGATAAGGATGACCATAGTAGAGATGTTGACGAGACACGCTATAGGGGGATGATTGGATCCTTGATGTATCTAACCTCCTCAAGGCCTGATATCATCCAAAGTGTTGGAGTTTGCTCAAGGTTTCAATCAAAGCCTAAGGAGTCCCATCTCTCAGCTGTCAAGAGGATTATCCGATATGTACTTGGTACCACTGATTATGGGTTATGGTTTCCTAAGACTGATTCCTTTCAATTAGTAAGTTTCTGTGATGTAGATTTTGCTGGGGACAGAATTGATAGAAGAAGCACAAGTGGCATGTGCTGTTTTCTTGGGCAATCTCTCATTGTTTGGTCTAGTAAGAAGCAAGCTACAGTGGCACTCTCAACAGCTGAAGTTGAGTATATTGCAGCCTCCTCTTGTTGTTCTCAATTATTATGGCTGAAAACTCAACTAGCTAACTATAAATTGAATGTCTCTAATATTCCATTATTTTGTGACAATATGAGTGCTATTAATATTTCCAAAAACCCAGTTTTGCACTCAAGAACAAAGCACATTGAAGTTTGATTTTATTCTATAAGAGAACATGTGCAAAATAGAAATTTAGATATTCAGTTTGTTAACTCTGAAGGTCAGCTAGCAGATATTTTCACCAAACCATTGATAGAGGAGAGGTTCTGCAAGTTACGAACTGAACTGGGCATTCTTGCTTCATCTTTGTTTTCTTAATGACTCTGATAATGAGATCTTTTGTGTTTTGTCTCATAAATCGCGGTGAGATTTTTTGGCAGATGATGAGTAAACTTCATTAAGTCACTATGAAGCTACTAGATTCATAACTGAACTTTGCGTGATGGACGTCAAGTGCTGAAGCAGTCTCCTCTTTATTGAAAACTCTGGGGCTTTTTCAATTTTTTTTGGGATTTGAAACAAATTTTTGATGAATAAGCCTTTATGAAAAGTGGGCTTTCAAAATTTTTCAATTATGGTTAAATTCAATTTCAATTTCTTTTCTTCATTGAGATCACTGGGCTAACTTTAATTTTTTTGGCAGTCTCAAATTTTTGGCATTTGCACTTCGTTTTGTTTGGGCTTCATTTTAATTGCATCCTTTTATTAATTTCCATCTTTTGTTTGCTTTTCATCCTTATTTCAAACGTACGAAGGTTACAGCTGTACCTTTCAAAACGTTTTCAAAGTTTGGATTTTTATCTTTTCAAGATGCAACCTTTACACTTCTCTAAGCCTATATTAACTTACCACTTCATGCACCATTTTACATACACTTCTCTCCATTCCTTTACCCAATTCTTCACATTTTGAATCTGACCAATGTTCTACAATGGTTTCTAAATCTAATTCTTCAAAGATCAGAACTTAAACTGAAATTGTGAAAGATGTGTTTCAAAAGTCTGTGATATTGTCTGATCTTCTTTGAAGCTAAGAAGGAATGGCTGAAACTGCGCTCAAGAAGACAAATAGCCGCATTTACATTCTCAGAAATTATGTGGAGAAAATTGAAAGCTGAGTGAACCACCACTGACAATGACGATGAGGATGAAGGCTCCAATGAGTCCAACTCTGATGCCTAGCTACTCTCATCTCTAATCTAACACTTTGCTTTGTTACTACTTCAGACTGCATGTGCTCAAACACTAACAAAATTTTTGCAGGGTCTTAGATTTCCCTCCTTGATGACAAAAGGGGGAGAAAATAAAAGAAAAGTTAGATTTGGCTTAGGTTTTGGATGATGATGCTTAATGACATGTGTTGCTTTGCTGTGTTACTTTGCTTAACTTTAATTGCTCTATGCTCTGTGTTATTATTTGCTGTGTTATATTGCTTTGGTAATTGTTCTTGGTTGCTTTAAGTTATTTCTATTTCAAGAAGTAAGCCATGATCAAGGGGGAGTAATGTTGGCATTGAGGGGGAGCAACTCACAATCCAAAGGTCATCAAAGGAAAGTGTTCTTAACTCATTCAAATTAGTTTTTAATTTCCCTATTTTATCATGTTTGTCATCAAGGGGGAGATTGTTGAGCCTAGTTTGATTTTGGGTTAATTTATGATGACAAACATTTATTTGGGTTGAAAGCCCAATATTGTTTAATGTGTGGTTTAGTGATGCAGGCCCATATGTCCAAGTTTATATTGCTTTAGTCCAAGTCCAGCAAGTGCTTTAGCAATGAAAAAGAGCCAAAGCTCATCCTCATAGCAACGTTCAGAAATAAAATGGTTATATGTTTTGCTAAATGTTAAAGGAGGACAGCTGTATCATGCAAGGACAGGTGTGGCTCTGTAAAAGTAAGAAAGGACACTAGGGTAACCACTAACCCAAGGACATCAGCTGAGCAATACTAGGATTGTGGTTGAGCAAAACACAAACGAGCAAAGAGCACAGAGCAGCAGCAGCAAGGAAATGGAGCAGAATGCAAAAGAAGAGCATGCCAAGGAAGAAAGCAAGGAAAAGGACCACAGAGGTGGTGGATGAGCTCCTCCAGCAGCAGGGGTAGTGGAGCATGATGAAGAAGGACAGCTTGCTAGCTGTGCCAGCTCCAACGGATAGTAAGGATAAGCAAAAGAATGAAGCTACAATGAAGCCAAGTTGAAGATATATAAGAAGCTTCACTCCACCATTTCAAATCAAGAAAAAGAGAGCACACATACAGAGCACCATCTCATACATTAAGCTGGAATCTTTTTCTTCTACTCAAGCTTAATTCTGATCTTTGTGTTATGGCTATCTTGCGTTATTTTCTATTTTGAAAAGGCAATTATGTGAGGTTCAAAAGCCAAGAGAGAAAAGGCAAGAGTGATGCAAAATAGCCACTGATTTCTGATGTAATTTGGGTTTATGAACTAGGATTAGTTTCCCTTGCCAAGTTGGGTTAGCACTTGGTGAGATTGAATCTGTTTAGATTCCCCTTCCAAGTTGGGACAACACTTTGGGGTTGCTAAGCTTTAGTGAAGAAAGCTTAGGGGTAGATACTAGTTGAATTAGGGAATAATTCAATAGTATTGGTGTATGTAGCCTGAGAATTATAGTGAGAATTCTACCATGGTTTGTGGTGGAGACTGGACGTAGGATTCATGGCACTGAGAATCCAAACCAGGATACATGCTGGCCTCTTTCTCTTCTTCTCTGCTCTTTTTATGTTCTGCGTATGAGATAATTTCAAATAATCTCCTGCAACTCGAGCAACAGCAAAAACAGAGTTAGAAACTTTAAGTTTTAAGCTAACTTGATTCAACCCCACCTTCTCAAGTTCAACTAGAACCATCAAAGTCTAAGTGTGACCTCGTGTTAAATAGGAATTCAATTTCTAGAGCCTTGGCAGACGCTAAAGCTGTGGTATATGGAGACGAGAAGGCCCAATATGCAATGGTCTGGGACTATGGAGAAACACTCTTAAAGTGTAATCTAGGATCAACAGTTAGAATTGGCACCATCCCACAACCAGATGGAGAGGTGATCTTTCAAAGGATGTATGTATGTCTTAGTGGGTGCAAGAATGGTTTTAAGGCAGGTGTAGGCGACTGATTGGTTTAGATGGGGCATTCCTTAAAACACAAACTAGAGGCCAGATTTTATCAGCAGTGAGTCAGGATGCAAATCATCACATATATGTTATAGCATGGACAATTGTGGATGTCGAGAACACGGAGAATTGGAGGTGGTTTCTGGAGCTACTCCATGAAGACCTTGGAGACTATAAAGAAAACAAATGGTGCTTCATGAGCGACATGCAAAAGGTAAACCTTGCCCTTTCATAATATACTCTATTATTACAAAAGTTATTAAGGTTTAGCCTAATGCTAGTTAATGTAAATTGTTTGTTAATTTGTTGACATGTTGGCCTGAAAAGCTATGTATTGACTGATGGAAATATTTGTTTACAGTATTCTTTATGGGTAATGTGACAGAGGGACAGAAATTGGAAACAATTTATATGTAGGGGACCATGGGTTCATTAAACAAAAGTTAGGGACTATTATGGGTACATTTATCGTATCTCAAGGACTATAATGTATCACGACATGTATTGTGTTCACATGCAGGGCCTGTTTTCTGCAGTTCAGGAGGTTATGCCTCATGTCCACCATAGGTTCTGCGTGTGGCACTTATGGAGAAATTTTAACAAGCAGTGGAAAGATTTTGAGTTAAGGGGTTACTTTGGGAATGTGCAAGATCAACCACTTATCAAGATTTTTCTGAAAACATAAAGAAGATTAAGAAAATTAATGAAGTGGCCTGGAATTACCTGAACAAGTGGCCTAGGGACTCGTGGACAAAGTCAACATTTAGTCATGCTCCTAAACTTGATAATATCTGCAACAACGCATGCGAGGTCTTTAATGCAAGAATCAAAGAAGCAAGGGCCAAGCCAATCATCACGCTACTTGAAGAGGTTAGAATGTTTGTCATGAGAACAATCGCTAAAAACAAAGTTAACCTACCCAACTGGTGCGCGAAATTGTGATCCCTGATAATGGCTTCAAAAACTTGGTGCTCAAATCTTAATTCATAATTTGTCACAACTTCGATACAACTAACCAGCAAGTGCACTGGGTCGTCCAAGTAATAAAACCTTACGTGAGTAATGGTCGATCCCACGGAGATTGTTGGTATGAAGCAAGCTATGGTCATCTTGTAAATCTCAGTCAGGCGGATATCAAATGGTTATGGAGTTTTCGAATAATAATAATAAATAAATAGAAAATAGGATAGAGATACTTATGTAATTCATTGGTGAGAATTTCAGATAAGCGTATAGAGATGCTTTCGTTCCTCTGAACCTCTGCTTTCCTGCTGTCTTCATCCAACCAATCCTACTCCTTTCCATGGCAAGCTGTATGTTAGGCATCACCGTTGTCAATGGCTACATCCTGTCCTCTCAGTGAAAATGGTCCAATGCGCTGTCACTACATGGCTAATCATCTGTCGGTTCTCGATCATACTGGAATAGGATCCATTGATCCTTTTGCGTCTGTCACTACGCCCAGCACTCGCGAGTTTAAAGCTCGTCACAGCCATCCCTTCCCAGATCCTACTCGGAATACTACAGACAAGGTTTAGACTTTCCAGATCTCAGGAATGGCCATCCATGGGTTCTAACTTATACCACAAAGATTCTGATTAAGGAATCTAAGAGATACTCATTCAATCTAAGGTAGAACGAAAGTGGTTGTCAGGCACGTGTTCATAGGGAATGATGATGACTGTCACGATCATCACATTCATGTTGAAGTGCGAATGGATATCTTAGAAGCGGAATAAGTTGAATTGAATAGAAAAACAGTAGTACTTTGCATTAATCTTTGAGGAACAGCAGAGCTCTACACCTTAATCTATAGTGTGTAGAAACTCTACCATTGAAAAATACATAAGTGAAAGGTTCAGGAATGGCCGAGTGGCCAGCCCTCCATGATCTAAGAACTAGACGTCCCAAGATGATCCGAAGATGTAAATACAATAGCAAAAAGTCCTATTTATACTAGACTAGCTACTAGGATTTACAGAAGTAAGTAATTGATGCAGAAATTCACTTCCGGGGCCCACTTGGTGTGTGCTTGGACTGAGCTTGAAGTTTACACGTGCAGAGGCTTCTTTTGGAGTTGAACGCCAAGTTGTAACATGTTTTTGGCGTTGAACTCTGGTTTGTGACGTGTTTCTGGCGTTTAACTCCAGACTGCAGCGTAGAACTGGCATTCAACGCCCTTTTGCGTCGTCTACATTTGGGAAAAGTATGGACTATTATATATTTATGGAAAGCCCTGGATGTCTATTTTCCAACGCCGTTGAGAGCGCGCCATTTGGAGTTCTGTAGCTCTAGAAAATCCACTTTGAGTGTAGGGAGGTCAGAATCCAACAACATCAGCAGTCCTTCTTCAACCTCTGAATCTGATTTTTGCTCAAGTCCCTCAATTTCAGCCAGAAAATACCTGAAATCACAGAAAAACACACAAACTCATAGTAAAGTCCAGAAATGTGAATTTAACATAAAAACTAATAAAAACATCCCTAAAAGTAACTAGATCCTACTAAAAACATACTAAAAACAATGTCAAAAAGCGTATAAATTATCCGCTCATCACAACACCAAACTTAAATTGTTGCTTGTCCCCAAGCAACTGAAAATCAAATAGGATAAAAAGAAGAGAATATACAATAAATTCCAAACTATCAATGACACATAGCTCCAATCAGATGAGCGGGACTTGTAGCTTTTTGCCTCTTGAATAGTTTTGGCATCTCACTTTATCCATTGAGGTTCAGAATGATTGGCATCTATAGGAACTCAGAGTTCAGATAGTGTTATTGATTCTCCTAGTTTAGTATGTTGATTCTTGAACACAGCTACTTTATGAGTCTTGGCCGTGGCCCTAAGCATTTTGTTTTCCAGTATTACCACCGGATACATAAATGCCACAAACACATAACTGGGTGAACCTTTTCAGATTGTGACTCAGCTTTGCTAAAGTCCCCAAATAGAGGTGTCCAGGGTTCTTAAGCACACTCTTCTTTTTCTTTGGACCTTGACTTTAACCGCTCAGTCTCAAGTTTTCACTTGACACCTTCACACCACAAGCACATGGTTAGAGACAGCTTGGTTTAGCCGCTTAGGCCAGGATTTTATTCCTTTAGGCCCTCCTATCCACTGATGCTCAAAGCCTTGGGATCCTTTTTATTACCCTTGCCTTTTGGTTTTAAGGGCTATTGGCTTTTTGCTCTTGCCTTTTGGTTTTAAGAGCTTTTGGCTTTTTCTGCTTGCTTTTTCTTTTTCTATTTTTTTTTCGCCAATTTTTTTTTCTGCAAGCTTTGTATTCACTGCTTTTTCTTGCTTCAAGAATCATTTTTATGATTTTTCAGATTATCAAATAACATGTCTCCTGTTCATCATTCTTTTAAGAGCCAACATATTTAACATTCTAAAACACCAACTTCAAAAGACATATGCACTGTTCAAGCATTCATTCAGAAAACAAAAAGTATTGTCTCCACATCAATATAATTAAACTAAGTTCAAGGATGAATTCGAAACCATGTACTTCTTGTTCTTTTATTTTTAAAACATTTTTCATTTAAGAGAGGTGATGGATTCATATTCACTACTTTAAGGCATAGACACTTAGACACTAATGATCATGTAATAAAGACACAAACATAGATAAACATTTAACATAAGAAAACAAAAAATAGAAAATTTGAGAACAAGGAATGAGTCCATCTTAGTGATGGTGGCGTTTTCTTCTTGAGGTACCAATGATGTCCTTGAGCTCTTCTATGTCTCTTCCTTGTCTTTGTTGCTCCTCCCTCATAACTCTTTGATCTTCTCTAATTTCATGGAGGATGATTGAGTGCTCTTGATGTTCCACCCTTAGTTGTCCCATGTTGGAACTCAGTTCTCCTAGGGAGGTGTTGATTTGCTCCCAAAAGTTCTGTGGAGGAAAGTGCATCCCTTAAGGCATCTCAGGGATTTCTTGGTGATGAGCTTCTTTATGCGTCTCTTGAGATCCATGAATAGGCTCTCTTGTTTGCTCCATCCTTTTCTTAGTGATGGGCTTGTCCTCATCAATGAGGATATCTCCCTCTATGTCAATCCTAGCCGAATTGCATAGATGGCAAATGAGGTGAGGGAAGGCTAACCTTGCCATAGTGGAGGACTTGTCAGCCACCTTGTAGAGTTCTTGAGGTATAATCTCATGAACCTCCACCTCTTCTCCAATCATGATGCTATGGATCATGATGGCCCAGTCTATAGTAACTTCAGACCGGTTGCTAGTGGGAATGATTGAGCGTTGAATGAACTCCAACCATCCTCTAGCTACAGGCTTAAGGTCCTGTCTTCTCAGTTGAACCGGTTTGCCTTTTGAGTCAATCTTCCATTGAGCTCCTTCCACACATATGTCCATGAGGACTTGGTCCAACCTTTGATCAAAATTGACTCTCCTTGTGTAGGGGCGTGCGTTTTCTTCCATCAGTGGCAAGTTGAACGCCAACCTCACATTTTCCGGACTAAAATCTAAGTATTTCCCCCGAACCATGGTGAGATAATTCTTTGGGTTCGGGTTCTTACTTTGATCATGGTTCCTAGTAATCCATGCATTAGCATAGAACTCTTGAATCATTAGAACTCCGACTTGTTGGATGGGGTTTGTTAGAACTTCCCAACCTCTTCTTTGGATCTCATGTCGGATCTCTGGATACTCATTTTTCTTGAGTTTGAAAGGGACCTCGGGGATCACCTTCTTCTTGGCCACAACATCATAGAAGTGGTCTTGATGGGCTTTGGAGATGAATCTTTCCATCTCCCATGACTCGGAGGTGGAAGCTTTTGTCTTCCCTTTCCCTTTTCTAGAGGATTCTCCGGTCTTAGATGCCATCAATGGTAATGAAAAAACAAAAAGCTTATGCTTTTACCATACCAAACTTAGAATATTGCTCGCCCTCGAGCAAGAGAAGAAAGAAAAGATGAAGAAGAAGAAATGGAGGAGAGGGAGAGAGGTTTGTGTTTCGGCCAAGAAGAGGAAGAGAGGGTTGTGTTGTGTGAAAATGAAGAAGAATGGAGGGGTTTATATAGTAGAGGGAGAGGGGTTAGGTTCGGCCATTTAGGGTGGGTTTGGGTGGAAAAGTGATTTTGAATTTTGAAGGTAGGTGGGGTTTATGAGGTAGGTTTATGGAGAAGAGTGGATTGATGTGAGTGGTGAAGGGGTAGTAGGGAAGAGAGCTTGAGGTGATAGGTGAAGGGGTAATTTGGAAGAGAGCTTGAGGTGATTGGTGAAGGGTTTTGGGGAAGGGTGTTTATTGGGAAGAGAGGATGAATGAGAAGAGGGAAGAGTATGAGTGGAGGTAGGTGGGGATCTTGTGGGGTCCACAGATACTGAGATGATCCTGTGGGGTCCACAGATCCTGAGGTGTCAAGGAATTGCATCCCTGCACCAATTAGGCATGTAAAATGCCTTTGCATGCAATTCTGGCGTTTAAACGCCGAATTGGTGCTTGTTCTGGGCGTTCAGCGCCCAGATACAGCATGTTTCTGGCGTTCAGCGCCAGCCTTCCTCAGTGTGCATTCCTGGCATCTGAACGCCAGGATGCTGCTTGTTTTGGGCGTTCAACGCCAGATCCATGCTCTGTTCTGGCATTGAACGCCAGCCAGATGCTCCTTACTGGCGTTTAAACGCCAGTAAGCCCTTCCTCCAGGGTGTGATTTTTCTTCTGCTATTTTTGATTCTGTTTTTAATTTTTGTATTTATTTTGTGACTCCACATGATCATGAACCTAATAAAACATGAAAGAACAATAAAATAAAATTAGATAAATAAAAATTGGGTTGCCTCCCAACAAGCGCTTTTTTAATGTCAATAGCTTGACAGTGGGCTCTCATGGAGCCACACAGGTGATCAGGTCAATTTTATAGACTTCCCAACACCAAACTTAGAGTTTGGATATGGGAGTTCAACACCAAACTTAGAGTTTGGCTGAGGCCTCCGAACACCAAACTTAGAGTTTGACTGTGGGGGCTTTAGTTGACTCTGTACTGAGAGAAGCTTTCTATGCTTCCTCTCCATTGTTACAGAAGGAGATTCTTGAGTTTTAAACACAAGGTTGTCCTCATTCAGTTGAAGGATCAATTCTCCTCTGTTTACATCAATCATAGTTCTTGCTGTGGCTAGGAAGGGTCTTCCAAGGATGATGGATTCATCCTCTTCCTTTCCAGTGTCTAGGATTATGAAATCAGCAGGGATGTAAAGGCCTTCAACCTTTACTAACACGTCCTCTACCTGACCATAAGCCTCTTTTCTTGAATTGTCTGCCATCTCTAATGAGATTCTAGCAGCTTGCACCTCAAAAATTCCCAGTTTCTCCATTACAGAGAGTGGCATGAGGTTTATTCCTGATCTAAGGTCACATAGAGCCTTCTCAAAGGTCATGGTGCCTATGGTACAAGGTATTAGGAACTTTCCAGGATCCTGTTTCTTTTGAGACAATCTCAGTTGATCCAATGCATTTAGTTCATTGGTGAACAGGGGAGGTTCATCTCCCCAAGTCTCTTTACCAAATAAATTGGCATTCAGCTTCATGATTGCACCAAGGAACTTGGCAACTTGCTCTTCAGTAACATCCTCATTCTCTTCAGAAGAGAAATACTCATCAGATCTCATAAATGGCATAAGGAGGTTCAATGGAATCTCCATGGTCTCTAGATGAGTCTCAGATTCCTTTGGTTCCTCAGAGGGGAACTCCTTATTGATCACTGGACGTCCCAGGAGGTCTTCCTCCTTGGGATTCACATCCTTTCCTTCCTCCTTGGATTCGGCCATGATGGTTATATCAATGGCCTTACACTCTCCTTTTGGATTTTTTTCTGTATTGCTTGGGAGAGTACTAGGAGGGATTTCAGTGATCCTTTTACTCAGCTGGCCTACTTGTGCCTCCAAATTTCTAATGGAGGACCTTGTTTCATTCATGAAACTTAGAGTGGCCTTAGATAAATCAGAGACTAAATTTGCTAAGCTAGATGGATTCTGCTCAGAATTCTCTGTCTGTTGCTGAGTGGATGATGGAAAAGGTTTACTATTGTTAAACCTGTTTCTTCCACCATTATTAAAGCCTTGTTGAGGCTTTTGTTGATCCTTCCATGAGAGATTTGGGTGATTTCTCCATGAGGGATTATAGGTGTTTCCATATGGTTCACCCATGTAATTCACCTCTGCTATTCCAGGATTTTCAGGATCATAAGCTTCTTCTTCAGAAGATGCCTCTTGAGTACTGTTGGATGCAGGTTGCATTCCATTCAGACTCTGAGAAATCATATTGACTTGCTGAGTCAATATTTTATTTTAAGCTAATATGGCATTCAGAGCATCAATTTCAAGAACTCCCTTCTTTTGAGGCGTCCCATTACTCACAGGATTCCTCTTAGAAGTGTACATAAACTGGTTGTTAGCAACCATGTCAATAAGTTCTTGAGCTTCTGCAGGCATTTTCTTTAGGTGAATGGATCCACCTGCAGAAGTATCCAATGACATTTTAGCTAATTCAGACAGACCATCATAGAATATATCCAGGATGGTCCATTCTGAAAGCATGTCAGAAGGACACTTTTTGGTCAGTTGCTTGTATCTCTCCCAAGCTTCATAGAGGGATTCACCTTCTTTCTGTCTGAAGGTTTGGACATCCACTTTAAGCTTACTAAGCTTTTGAGGAGGAAAGAACTTGGTTAAGAAAGCCTTGACCAGCTTATCCCAAGAGTTCAGGCTATCTTTAGGTTGTGAGTCCAACCATGTTCTAGCTCTGTCTCTTACAACAAACGGGAAAAGCATAAGCATGTAGACCTCGGGATCAACCCCATTGGTCTTAACAGTATCACAGATCTGCAAGAATTCAGTTAAGAACTGAAAAGGGTCTTCAGATGGAAGTCCATGAAACTTGCAGTTCTGCTGCATCAGAGAAACTAATTGAGGTTTCAGCTCAAAGTTGCTTGCTCCAATGGTAGGAATTGAGATGCTTCTTCCATGTAAATTGGAATTAGGTGCAGTAAAGTCACCAAGCATCCTCCTTGCATTATTATTATTTTCGGCTGCCATCTCCTCTTCCTGTTCGAAAATTCCTGTAAGGTTGTCTCTGGATTGTTGTATTTTAGCTTCTCTTAGGTTCCTTTTCAGAGTCCTTTCAGGTTCAGGGTCTGCTTCAACAAGAATGTTCTTGTCCTTGCTCTTGCTCATATGAAAAAGAGGGGAACAGAAAATAATAATAGGGATCCTTTTTACCACAGTATAGAGGTTCCCTTCTGAATAGAAGAAAAGAAGAAAGAGAGTAAAAAAGAGAAGAATTCGAACTCAGAAGAAAAGAAGGGGTTCGAATTTTTGGGTGAGGAGAAGTGTTAGTAGATGAATAAATAAATAGAAGGATATGAGAGAGAGAATTTCAAAAATTAAATTTTGAAAAAGAGTTAATGATTTTCGAAAATTAAAGGAGAATTGAAATTAAAATTAAAATTTAAACAATTAATTAACTAAAAAGAATTTTTGAAAAAGAGGGAGGTATTTTCGAAAATTAGAGAGGGATAGTTAGTTAGGTAGTTTTGAAAGAGATAAGAAACAAACAAAAAGTTAATTAGTTAGTTGAAACAAATTTTGAAAATCAATTTTTTAAAAGATAAGAAGATAAGAGTTAGAAAAGATATTTGAAAAAGATATAATATGAAAAGTTATGATTAAAAAGATATGATTTTGAAAAAGATAAGATAAAAAGATATTTTTGAAAAGATATAATTGAAATTAGTTTTGAAAAAGATTTGATTTTTAAAATCACAATTAATGACTTGATTCACAAGAAATCACAAGATATGGTTCTAGAACTTAAAGTTTGAATCTTTCTTAACAAGTAAGTAACAAACTTGAAATTTTTGAATCAAAACATTAATTGTTGATGATATTTTCAAAAATATGATATAAAATTAAGAAAAATATTTTTGAAAAATATTTTTAAAATTTTCAAAAATAAATAAGAAAAATGAAAAAGATATGATTTTTGAAAAAGATTTTGAAAAAGATAAGATTTTTAAATTAAAAATTTGATTTGACTCATAAGAAACAACTAAATTTTAAAAAGTTTTGAAAAAGTCAACTCAAATTTTCGAATTTATGAGAAGAAAAGGGGAAGATATTTTTTTGATTTTTAAATTTTTAATGATGAAAGAGAAAAACATCAAAAAGACTCAATGCATGAAAATTTTGGATCAAAACATGTGATGCATGCAAGAACACTATGAATGTTAAGATGAACACCAAGAACACTTTGAAGATCATGATGAACATCAAGAACATATTTTGGAAAATTTTTTATGCAAAGAAAACATGCAAGACACCAAACTTAGAAATCTTTAATGCTTGGACTCTAACAAACGAAAAATGCATATGAAAAACAGGAAAAGACACAAAACAAGAAAATTTAAAGATCAAACAAGAAGACTTACCAAAAACAACTTGAAGATCATGAAGAACATTATGAATGCATGAATTTTTGAAAAATGCATAAATTTTTAGAAAAAATGCAATTGACACCAAACTTGAAATTAACTCAAGACTCAAACAAGAAACACAAAATATTTTTGATTTTATGATTTTATGATTTTTTTGTATTTTCTTTTAAATTTTTTTTCGAAAAACATATAGGAAAAAGAAAATAAGAAATTCAAAATTTTTAATAAGAATTCCAGGAATCTTTCAATGTTAGCCTAAAGCTCCAATCCAAGGGTTAGGCATGGCTTAATAGCCAGCCAGCTTTAGGATATAAATCAGGCATGCAACAGCTGATACTTCATCCAACTCTATATACATGCCTTTTATGTTGACAAGTGGAAGCCTCAATCCAAAAGAATTTGGATATGGCTTTACAGCCAACCAGGCTTCAACATGCTTCATGAAACACTAGAATTCATTCTTAAAAATTTAGAATAATTTTCGAAAACAGATGAGAAATTTTTGAAAGATTTTTGAAAAATTCTTGAAAATAGGACAAAAAGAAAATTACCTAATCTGAGCAACAAGATGAACCGTCAGTTGTCCAAACTCGAACAATCCCCGGCAACGGCGCCAAAAACTTGGTGCACGAAATTATGATCCCTGATAATGGCTCCAAAAACATGGTGCTCAAATCTTAATTCATAATTTGTCACAACTTCGATACAACTAACCAGCAAGTGCACTGGGTCATCCAAGTAATAAAACCTTACGTGAGTAAGGGTCGATCCCATGGAGATTGTTGGTATGAAGCAAGCTATGGTCATCTTGTAAATCTCAGTCAGGCGGATATCAAATGGTTATGGAGTTTTCGAATAATAATAATAAATAAACAGAAAATAGGATAGAGATACTTATGTAATTCATTGGTGAGAATTTCAGATAAGCGTATAGAGATGCTTTCGTTCCTCTGAACCTCTGCTTTCCTGCTGTCTTCATCCAACCAATCCTACTCCTTTCCATGGCAAGCTGTATGTTAGGCATCACCGTTGTCAATGGCTACATCCTGTCCTCTCAGTGAAAATGGTCCAATGCGCTGTCACTGCATGGCTAATCATTTGTCGGTTCTCGATCATACTGGAATAGGATCTCGATCATACTGGAATAGGATCCATTGATCTTTTTGCGTTTGTCACTACGCCCAGCACTCGCGAGTTTGAAGCTCGTCATAGTCATCCCTTCCCAGATCCTACTCGGAATACCACAGACAAGGTTTAGACTTTCCGGATATCTGGAATGGCCATCCATGGGTTCTAACTTATACCACGAAGATTCTGATTAAGGAATCCAAGAGATACTCATTCAATCTAAGGTAGAACGGAAGTGGTTATCAGTCATGTTTTCATAGGGAATGATGATGACTGTCACAATCATCACATTCATGTTGAAGTGCGAATGGATATCTTAGAAGCGGAATAAGTTGAATTGAATAGAAAAATAGTAGTATTTTGCATTAATCTTTGAGGAACAACAGAGCTCTACACCTTAATCTATGGTGTGTAGAAACTCTACCATTAAAAAATACATAAGTGAAAGGTTCAGGAATGGCCGAGTGGCCAGCCCTCCATGATCTAAGAACTAGACGTCCCAAGATGATCCGAAGATGTAAATACAATAGCAAAAAGTCCTATTTATACTAGACTAGCTACTAGGATTTACAGAAGTAAGTAATTGATGCAGAAATTCACTTTCGGGGCCCACTTGGTGTGTGCTTGGACTGAGCTTGAAGTTTACACGTGCAGAGGCTTCTTTTGGAGTTGAACGCCAAGTTGTAACATGTTTTTGGCGTTGAACTCTGGTTTGTGACGTGTTTCTGGCGTTTAACTCCAGACTGCAGCGTATAACTGGCGTTCAATGCCCTTTTGCATTGTCTACATTTAGACAAAGTATGAACTATTATATATTTCTGGAAAGCCCTGGATGTCTACTTTCCAACGCCATTGAGAGCGCGCAATTTGGAGTTCTGTAACTCTAGAAAATCCACTTTTAGTGCAGGGAGGTTAAAATCCAACAGCATCAGCAGTCCTTCTTCAACCTCTGAATCTGATTTTTGCTCAAATCCCTCAATTTCAGCCAGAAAATACCTGAAATCACAGAAAAATACACAAACTCATAGTAAAGTCCAGAAATGTGAATTTAACATAAAAACTAATAAAACATCCCTAAAAGTAACTAGATCCTACTAAAAACATACTAAAAACAATGCCAAAAGCGTATAAATTATCCTCTCATCACCAACCATGTGAGAAAGCTACCACCAGTGGTTCAAAGTAGGTTGGAAAAGATCAGGAAGGAGTCTAAAAGTTGGATGCCAATCTGGACTAGAGATGATGAGTATGAGAAGTTTGAAGTGCATGGTCATCCAACTAACATGGTGGTGGATTTGGGCAAGCGACTGTGCACATGTCAATTTTGGATGTTAACAGATAATTAACCAGCCTTTAGATCCTCTTTATTTGTGAATAATTAAATACTTTAATAACACATTACTTTGTTAATTACTTCAGGAATGCCTTGTGTGCATGCGTGTGTAGCACTCGCAAGAGTGAATAAGAGACCTGAAGATTTCTGTCATAAGTGGCTCACCATGGATGCATATAGAGACACTTATGAATATTATATAAATCCATTGCCTGGATAATCTCTTTGGGAGAAATCTGAGCAGAATGGGCCACATGCTCCAAAGAAAAAGAAGAAGACCGGACCACTCACAAAGAAAAGGAGAAAGGATGCAGATGAGGGTAATGGAGAAAGCAAGAAATCTAAAATGAATGGGACTCTAAAGAGATAACTTAAACCCTTTATTTGCAGATACTGCCTACAGAAGGGGCACACAAAGAGGGGTTGTCTAAAAAAGAGAGCAGCTGATGTTGCTCAAGCTCTTGCTGTTGCAGCTGCAGCTGTCACTGCTGCTAAGACAAAATCCAATGCACAAGGAAATGCTGTTCATGCACCTACTCAAGCTCCTCCAGATGCACCTGCTCAGGCTCCTCCAGAAGCACTTGCTCAAGCTCCTGCTGAAGCCCCTGCTCAGGCACCTGCACCGATTGATGCCTAGGTGGTTGAGATCGACCTCTCCCAACCAAACTACTTGGATGCACAACAATTCTAACATAGTCAAGAGGTAGTTGAATTTAGTTTCACAAACCATAGTTAATATTCATATGCACATTCAACTAAATTTGTGTCCTATTTAAATGAAACAGGATCTACTTGCGAGGCCATCCAAGTTACAGACCAGAAGGAGGTCCTCACCATCACCATCAGGATCGGTCACTATGGATCCACTATAAGGAGCAAGCTCAGCCACATCTTTCAGATTGGCTAACTTCCTCAAATTTGTCCCAACACCTGGCTTCAAGCCACCGAGGAAGAAGAAATGAAGATGTACTTGATCTGTGCAGCCTATTTTGGATGAAACTGTGAATCTTTTTGTGAATCATTTTTTTGTTTTGTGGCCTGAATTTATGGAAGTAGGCTATTTATATATTTGGATACAATAAAACAATGATGGCACTCTCTGTCCTTTAGCATGGGTGTATTTTGAATTTAGAACAAGTCTTTACTTTTCTAAGAGAGTTATCATTAATATGGCAGGGGTACTGTTACTTTTGTTGAAACTTATTGATATGGTAACATATTATTATTATTATTATTATTATTATTATTATTATTATTATTATTATTATTATTATTATTATGATAATTTGTTCCAGCTTTAATTATGCTACTTCAGATTTCTTTCTTACAATTTTTTTCAACAACTTAATTGGATGACAGAAAACAACTTGCTTCACGTTTATGCAATGACTGAAAACTTGAAAATTTGAGAAGGAGACTTTTTCTTTCTTCTACTACACATTAATTCTGACCATAGTAAAACAAAATCATCTTCAAGCTTTAACTACCAACATAAAACCAGCAACAAACACTATAAACAAAGCCAAAAATAAAATGTACATTTTTTGGGTTCTAACTTTACCCTCTAATTTCCCAATTCTCTAAGCCAAATTTACCCTAACTTGGTCACCATCCACAGTAGAAATTACCCTTCCTCTGAGGTCTTCTTCTCCAATGTCAGCCCAGACAAACAAACCACACCACCTCTTACCACTAACATTGTAGTTAGGGCACCCAAAGAATGGTTTGTTAGGGTTAGCCTCTGTTGTGGACCACCGAAGAATAGGACGGCACCCACACCCACACCACTGTGAAACACCCGATGCTCTACTTCGATTGGAACTCCTTGTGTTGGACCGCATGAAACTCTGGCTCCCACTTGCAATCATGATGGTAAACTCGGAAGGGAGTAGGAGACGAAGAACCAGAGAAAAATGGGAAGAAGAAGAAGATGATGATGAAGCCACGAGATGAATTCAGGTTTTAAAAAGGGGGATAAGGACTAAATTAGAGCTAATCAAATTTTAAGCCACGTCATCTAACCGTTAGTGTGTCCAGCGTGGTAATATTTGGCCACGTCACTAACTGCATCAATGCTCCGGTGACGGAAAATAAGATAAGGACTAATGTGGTGTATTTTTTTGAATTTAGGAGGACTAATTTAGTGCAATCAGAATCTGGAGGACTAAAATGGGGCTTAACTCGAGTAAAATAAGAAATCCCAGAATTGAATCTCTATACCGGTTTAAAAGTAACTATTTGATTATTATAAGTTTATAACGCACGCTTTTAGTTAAGGTTATTCAATATGAAAATTATTATGTGAATAAGTTTATTTATTCTTAGAATGGTAGGATGATAAGTGCAAGAATAAATGGTCATGCTTGATATAAAGTATACTTTTAAAGTTCATTTCCATGCTATATATGGAAGTGGGTTATTTGATAGTTTAATTATTCTGTTAGTTTCTATAGTTTTATTGATTTTTTATTAAATTTTTATATTTTTTTATTAAATTCTTATATTATATCAAATTTTATAAATAAGTTCCTGCTGTAACAAAATTATTAGAATTAACCAAATATTTTATTAAACAAAACAAATATACTTAATACTTAACTAAATATTTTATATAGTATAAAATAATATTCCATTAATAAAAATATTTTTGTCACAGTAGGAACTTAGTTAAAAAATCTGATATGATATAGGAGTCTAAATAAAAAGAAAAAAGTATAAGAATCTAATTAAAAATTCAATAAAATTATATGGACCGACAGAATAATTAAATTTTTTTATTTATAAAATAATAGTAACGAAAATGAAAAATGTTATATACATTATTTCTATGTACACCTTTCTTATAAATTTTTTTAATATTAAAAATAATTGATAAAAATAAAAAATAAAAATTTATCTTTAAACCATATAAATAATTTTAGTCATGTTGACGGTCATGTCGTTAGTATTGTAAACAAAGTAACTCGATTATTTGATTAAAATTAAACCGATTCAATTTAATTTAGTATCCAACAAGTAATCGGATACAATTTTATTATATTTGTTCTTATTTATATGGGATATCAAATTCAGTCTTGTGAAAATCGATCCAATCTGAATACCCGGTTATCCTGTATATTTAATTAAAAAATATAATTTGTAGCATTAAATTTTTTTCATGTCAATTTATGATTAAAAATGCTATTTATACACTAAATTTAGTCACTAAAATTAATCATAAATGTATTTATGTTGTTTCACTTGATTTTTGATAACCTCGACAGGATTTCTCGACAAGGTATCGAATCAAGTTTGTATCAAGATCTCAAGTATCACGCACTAGATACGACTCCTCCAAAAAAAAAAAAAAATAGACTCGATCCGGAAATTACTTAACGTTCATGTCGAAATGTATGAGATGCTTGAATTGTGACAAATAATAAAAAATTGCAATAAAACAGATAAAACTTTCAAAATGAAATAAAAAGAACGTAAAAATATATAAAGAAGAAAAGAAAAAATAAAATGCATAAAGCAAATAATAAAAAGAAAACAAATAAATGAAAAGAAACGGAAAAAAGAAAATAAAATAAGAGTAAATAAAAGTGAACTTCCAACACTTACATGCGCTAGTGCTCTATGGTTTATCTGTGATGATCTAGTGTTTTTGAAAAAGTTCCAGAACCCTTATGAGTTTCTCCTATTTATAGACTAAATAGACTTGCCATGGAGAATCTTAACCCGCCACGATCATACTTCTTTCTTTTTTTCAGCCATGACCTTACCTTGACCATGAAAAATCTTGACTCTCAAGTTTTGACACCCACATATTCCTTGGTCTTCAAGTCCTACGTTTTCTTCAGCTTGCTTTTCAAATTTTGCAATCATATTCTCCACTCAACTTGAAGGTCGAGTAGCAAGCCTTGATGCTCAACGAAAGGCAATAACTACCTTTCGACTTCGACGCTCTTTGCATCATCTTTCTTCGACTTCAGCTTATCCGTTTCTGCTTCTGTAGTCAAAACACCACTTTGTAGTTGAAACTATTGGCAGTCAAATGCCCTCTTATCGACGAAAACTTCATTTTTTGTACCAACAAATTGCCCCTTTAAAAACTTTTTATTTTGTTCAAAAAATACAAATTTTAAATTCCTAATGCCGGGCATGTGCAACCTTTTCAAATTCTCAAATTTGAAAGAACAGTTACTCATCATTTAAAATGACGTGCACTTTTCTAGGAACACATAACGTTCCCTGGAGCTCATATGTTGACTTCTCAGATTCTTCCTATCGAATTACCTCATGAATTGACTTGGAATCTTAAAAAGAAACTAGTCTTTTATTCTCCCTAGTATGTAGCCTAACAATTCGGCTTAACCCAAACCTTACCTTTTTCTTTGTCTCTCGACTCTAAGACTCAAATGATTCACTATGACGTGTCGGAGACAAAAGAATTCGACAAGATGTTAGAGATGAACCACCGAAAGATGTCAACTCAATACCAATATCTGAATACCAATCATTGTTTTTTGTTGACTCTTGATTTTCATGAATGGTGGTCAAAGTATTTTTCCACTCATTGTACATCTGTGGATTAACCTTTCTCGAATCTGGTTTTTTCTACTACGCAAATAACATCAAAGAGAACCAAAGGTGAGTATATAGGAAAAATCCTCAATTTCTTTTTAAGTACTTTGTACTTTTTAGGCATTACCCTAATACTCGACTCACCTTGCCTTTTGATTTCTTTAGTTACTCGACAAACACCTATCACTCAAGTTGCTGCTGACCTATAACCAATTGAGAAAAACTAGGATATTGATGAGGACGCAGCAGCTAAGACAAACACCAAACAAAGGGGAGGTCGGGGCAGAAGAAGGTCGAGTGGTGCAACCCAATCCTCAAAGAAACATGGTCTTATTGATATTCTGATAGGAGTTGAACCACCCAACTTTCAAAGAGTCCAACCTGCAACCTCAAAGGTATGTACTTAACGATATCTGTCGCAACTGTTTTCACCTTGTACTTGCAATTTTTTATTTTTTATTCTAATATATTGCAATCGAAGCAATCCCAGAAACGGACTTCCTCTTAAGTTGCTAATATCAACGATCTTTTTGATCGAGGAGTGGATCAGTCAGTTCGTGCTGAAATAGAATTTCTTCAGCCTGTTCAGACTACTCAGACTTTTAGTCCATCTACTGCTGAAACAGTAAGTTTGTGACTTGGCAAATCCCTTTATTTGTCGACCAGTAAACATGGTTCCTTGATCTGTAGTAAATGTTTAGAGAATGCCAAATCTATATGAATGATCGACTCCTCAATAAAGTTGATTATCTTGGCTTGGGTAACGTCTTCCATGGGCACAGCTTCCACCCACGTTGTAAAGCAGTCGACTGCCACCAAGATAAACTGATGCCCCTAAGTCGAAGGAGGACAAATTATTCCTATTAGGTCAAGAGCTCAATTTCTAAATGGCTAAGACCTGATTATAGCATGTAAATCAGAGGCAGAAACTCCCTGAATTGGTGTATGCCTTTGGCATTGATCAAAATGTCGAGCAAAATTGATACAATCCTTCATCATTGAAGTCCAATACAATCCTTGTCGATGTAGGGTCCAATGCATCTTTTGACTCACTTGATGAACTCCACAAATACCTTCAGGTACCTCTGCCATAGCTACATATGCGTCTTGCATACTTAAACATTGGAGCAAAGAATCATCGACACTTTTCTTGAATAGATCCCTTCCAAACAATACAAAACTCAATGCTAAGTATTTAATTTTTTGATCTATTATTTGATTGGGATTTTTTAAGGAAGTTGATGATCTTATATCTCCAATCATTCGAATCGAGAGTGTTTGTGCAGCAAACCCTTCTTACTTCTAAAGGAGTTAAGTTAGTTTCAATTTCACTAAACTCCTTTATCAACTTAGGAGATATTTTATAGCCAGAAGCCATTTGAGTTAGCTCACTAGCTTCCTGATTCGACTCTTTGAATATGTGCTTTATTGAAATTGAGTTGAACTCAGCTGAGAGTCGAATGGCTACCACAAAATATTTGGATAAATTTTGACTAATAATTCGATAGTTTCTAGCCAACTGTTGAATTACAAATTGTGAATCTCTCAGGATTTTGACTGTTCGAGCTCCTTTTTCAATTAAGAGTTCTAGGCCATTTATTAAAGTCTCACACTCTGCTTCATTATTTGACAGTTCTGGTGATTCACCAAAATTTGCCTCTCAACAAATTTTCTACCAGCAAGTGCACCGGATTGTCGTCAAGTAAAAATTCACTGTAGAGTGAGGTCGAATCCCACAGGGATTGGTAGATTGATCAATGTTAATTGGAGAATTATGCTAGTTGAGCTAAATCAAAATTGAATTGGAATTGCAGAAAGTAAAATTGGCGGGAAACTTAAATTGCAAGAATTAACTGACAGAAATTAAATTTTGCATGAAATTAAATGACAGAAACTTAAATTGCAAGAAATTAAATGGGAATGGGGATTAAGCATGAAATTAAGGAAGCCGAATTTAAAAGAATGGGTAGATCAGAGATGGGGAAGCTCATTGGGGTCAGGAGATGTGAGAATTCTCCGGATCAAATTCATTTTCATCTCTTCCTCAATCAATGCATTCATTGATCTCCTTGGCAATCTTAAGTGATTAGATACCAATTCTTTGGCAATCTAATCTCTCTAAGCATGAACAGTTGCCCAATTCCTTAATTTAAGTGCTCATGGAAAGAGATGAAGTTTGGTCACTGATTATACCACATAAATTCATAGATCAAAGTGTTGGTAGGATTACATGTCACTATATCCATCCAAACCCCAATCTAATTCAATGTGAGAAAGCATTTCTAGCATGATCTCCTCATTCCTCTTCCAAGGGTTCGAGGAGATCCAATTATTCTTTCCCAAGATAACTATCCAATTGGATGAAGAACGAAAGTTTTCTAGTAAATCAAGAGAAAAGAAAGAAGAAGAAGAATAAGAACTAGTATTGATCCATTGAATTTACACAGAGCTCCCTAACCCAATGAAAGGAGTTTAGTTGTTCATAGCTCTCAAAATGGAAATTCGAATTGAAAGATACATTCTCGAAATTCAATAGAAAAATGAAAAGTGCAGTCAAGTAACAGTGAACTCAAAAAAAAGAAAGGATTCATTGCTGTTATAATCTTCATGGCTATGGCTGTGTGAGATTTGGATGCTGTAAGGAACGAACCGATCTCTTCGTTAGGATGGCTTGAAGGAAATAGACCGCTTGAAGAAGGATTCTTGCACGTGGCTGAAATTTTGAGGGCAAAATTTCCTTTTAGGAGGGTAGAATGTAACAACCCTAATTTTCGAGTACGCGAAATCATTTCTGAAGACACGGATTTCTCCGAAAGATAAGTAAAGGGAATACCTCTTCTGTATCATCAAGCGTCTCAATCCTCATTGTCATTATATTATCTTTAACTCAGGACCTTAGTTGAGACAAGCCCGACAACGCAACCGCGAAGAACCTAGTTTTTGAACCGTATCGGTTAGGAGTTCTGATTCTAGTTTTCATAAATAGTCTCATTTTGACGAACCAGACTTGACTCATGAGAGAAGAGAGATAATAGTATAATATTATCATTACATTAGTATTAGAAGATGCTTGAATGATATTATAAGGTTACCTGGTCTGTTTTAGTTAAAAACAGGAAATCGGTTTAACCGGGTTCACAGTTTACTGGTGCAGCTTAGAACCAGCACTCTCTATTGAATTTAGCATGCTAAGGACTCATTATACATGTTTTATTCTCATAATAAATATTTTTTATATGTCATTTATGCTAGTAGCTCAGAAAATAATTTTTGGATATGTTTTTACAAGTGTTCCGATACATCTAGTTTCAGTAGTCATACACCTGAGATATTTTAATATTATTTTAACCCACCTCCAAGCCAACCAATCACAACTCACCTTACACCCCCAAGACACTCCAAGGCTGGTCATTTACTCCCTTTGGCCGAAATTGAAAGGAGAGAAAAGAGAGAAAACTTCATGAACACTTAGTCTTCAAAGGTTGATTTCTTCTGAACCAAAACTCAAATCAAAACTCCGATTTCACCAAAATGATCCTCTCTTCTTCCTCTACATAACCATGTAACTTATCAAGGCTGGAAATAAGGTGAGATGGCTGTTCCTTTCCCCTTTCAATTCGGTTTTCAAGGAAACATGCTTAAACATGTGTTTTCTTGATGTTCTTCTTTAGGAATCATGCTTAGCTTGACTTGAGGGCCAAGAAACGTGACTTTCCAGCAAGTCTAAGGTTAGAAATCACTTGCTAACATGCTGAGGGAGATTTGGTTAGTTGAGGTTTTTTGATTTAAAGTTGTTCTTGATGTGATTTAGGAGGAAAAAGTGCTAAAGGACCACCTGAAAGTCTAACTGGATTAGGAGCAGCAAAACCAGGTAGGGTGTGACGAATTTAATCTTGATTGATTGTGTTTGAGATGTGTGATTATGATATGGTTTGGTTATGCTTGAAATTGATTGCTTATATGAGTTATTCTTGGTGAAAGTTTGTTGAAATTTTGATGAAATTTGATGATATTTAAGCTATGAATGTTGTTCTTGAGTGCAGCTGGAAAAACGAACCCTAATCCTTAAATTGAGGTTCAATTTATGTTGAAATCATGTGGAAATGATGGGGTTTTAGTGGCTGGGAATTTATTATGAATTTTGGTAAAAATCGGTAGCTAAAAAGACTGAAAAACGGGTAAAAACAGAGAAAGAATTTGAAGAATATACGAAGAACATGAAGAACACTTTGAGTGTGGTGAAGAACATTGAAGAACACCTTTTAGATCTTAGAAAGGGCAAGGAAGTAAAATTTTTGGTGTTTAAGGGGTTATATGGTAAAAGTGGAAATATTAAAAGTTACGAGTGGTAAAAAGTGAATTTTAAAGGTTAAAAGTAAAAGGTAAGTTAATTTTCGAAAATTTAGTAATAAAATAATAAATAATAATAAAATATTAAATAATAATATTTAATTAAAAATAATATTTTAATAAAAATAATAAAATAATGCGGAAAAGGCAGTTTTCTGTAAAAGCTTTAGAAAGACAACTTTAAGTGCAGAATCTCATAATTACCTTCATAAAACACTTAGGGAGTGATAATAACATGATAGTGAGGCAAAGATAAAGAAAAGATAAAAAGTTAAAGAAAAGATAAAAACCAAAGAAAAAGTCTGTAAAATTTTAATGACAGAAAAATATATAGAGACTAGTGAACGAACTAGGGCAACTTAGTTAGTACTTGAGTTGCGACTAGGGTTAGGTGTTATATGAAAAGTTAAACTGTTTCAGTATAGACTTAATGAACCTATAACTGGGACAGGCTAACTATTCATACCGAAATTTACATAAGCTTTAAATACACATGTTAAACAGAGAAATCAGAGCAGAATAAAGTAACACAACGCACAGAGTAACCAGAGTAAAGTAAAGAGATACAAAGAGAAAAGAATAATATGATAAAGAGAAATGGTTTGAGCCAGGATATTGTAAAAGTGAAAGATGTAAAGTTTGTACAATTTGATTGAACAGAGAAAGAAAGAGGTACTGCATAAGAATGTGAAAATGATGATGAATAATGAGAATGATGATGAATGATGATAATGAGAATGATTATGTAATGATCTGCTGCGTGAAGGCAGTCAGATAGATAGTGGTACGACCACAGAACGTTTTCCAGTGTTACACAGCTATTGAGAGCTGTACTTGCAACTAATAACCTGGGATCACTTGCAGAGGATATTAATTCATACACGGCTAGAATGCCGCACCTGTAACGCAAGGATTGCTTACAGAGTATATGATTTCATACATGGCTGGAATGCCGCCACCTTTAAGGCAGAGTTTGCTTACAGAGGATATGACGCATACGTCGGTTAGTGAGAACTGTACCTATGCTGACTGGAAAACCATACCCGTTTCAGCTGCTTCGGGTTACGTCGGGAGCGGGTAGAAACCGACAGATGAGCTCATTACTTGCGCTAGGGCTAGACATGCATCATACTTGGTTGTGCATTTCCTTTGTTATGATTGTGGTATGAATGTATGCTTTCCTTGTTGTATTCTATTCTCTGTGTCTGTTTTGTATTTTCTTGTATCCTTCTGTTTGTATTCTGTTTTCTATTTCTCTATTTCTTCTATTTATCTTCATCTTCTATTTACTGCTTTCTGTATTTTGCCATTCATTTGCAAAACAACATATAATTAATGAACTTAACTAATCACCCCGACCCTACTAAGAACTCCCCAGTTCTTACCCCTTCTCTCTCCCTTCCCCTTTCAGATGGAAGTAAGAGTTCCTTTCCGTAGTTCGCTGACGACCATTTGCAAAAAGAATTCCGCTCTAGGTAGTCTTCTGAGTCTAGAGTGAATCCCATTCTCTGTTTATATGTATATACTGTGAGACCAGCCAATGTCTGTACCGCGTTTGTATGCGAACTTTAACTTAAATCCTGTGTATGAGACTCCTGTTGTGTGGCTACTTGATGAGGTACCAGAGAGATGTCCTATGGCAATGTCTGATCGTGCAGAGGAGTAGCAGATGATGTTCTACCTTTTGGTGATGTTCCACCTGATTTGAGTTTTGAAGACCTAGAACGTACTTTCCCTCGCTTTAGTAGTTTAGAGGGACTAGGTGAGTATAGAGTCTAGGCTAGCCTAGGTGCCAGCTTAGGGACCTCTTGAACAGGTCAGGACCTGGGATGTTCTATGTATATATATGTATATAGATATTATATATTTAGCTATATCTAGGGGTGTTCTAACTAACAGTCTATATTCTAATAAAGGCTGAATCACCGAATGTTGTCAACTACTTGTGATGCATTTATGTGTGGTTGTGTATAACTGTTTTATCTGCTATTATTTGTGAATTGATTATAAATGATTCTGTTTATTAATCCAAATTTTGTCAAAAAAAAGTACCTCGCTAACTAACTACGCTTCTAACAACGAATCAGGCTCATATAATAAATAATAGATAATAATTAGGATGACAAATTGGTAGCACTCAGTTTCTGGTATGTCCTAGGCGTACTGAAAAATTGGGTCGTTACAATTTGGTATCAGAGCAGTTCGTTCCCAATAGAGCCTGGGGAGTGGACTGACTATGCTTTTCTGCATACTCTGCTTGTGTGTCTCATGCTGTTAGGGTATCTTTAAGATACATTGGGCATGAATGTCTATGAGTGCTCATTTTGGGAATGTTCGTGCTTAACATGAGATATTAAGACTGATCACCTTAATATTGATTGTTTGGTATGGATAAGACCTCAACGACTGTGAATAGGCATAGTTAAATCGAGCTCCTAACGACGAATCGATGTGAGCCGCATCTATCTTCATTGCTGTTATGATCTTCATGGCTATGGCTGTGTGAGATTTGGATGCTATAAGGAACGAAGCGATCTCTTCGTTAGGATGGCTTAAAGGAAATAGACCGCTTGAAGAAGGATTCTTGCACGTGGCTGAAATTTTGAGGGCAAAATTTCCTTTTAGGAGGGTAGAATGTAACAACCCTAATTTTCGAGTATGCAAAATCATTTCTGAAGACACGGATTTCTCCGAAAGATAAGTGATGACAAGTCATCTTAGCCTAGTTTCACTAGCCTTTTTCTTTTGTTTTCAATTGAATTATGCACTTTCTTGAGCCATAAGCAAGCCAATTGGGTAGATTTTCATGCTTCCTTCGATTTAATCAACCATAGATGAATTAATGCAATTTCATGAGGTTTTATGCTAATAATTGTCACATATTATGAAAGAATGAATATCTCATGATTTTGAGCATAGCTTTGATGTGTTTGGTTGATTAATGATAGGTGAAGAAAGCTTGGAGAAAGGTTGAAGCAAGGAGGAATGGCTAGGAGGAAGAGAGGACAAAAAGTTTGAGCAAAAGTTTGCCTCAAACTTTAGCTCAAACTTTTGGAATAAGTGAAAATGAACCAGGGAGCAAAAAGCTGGACCAAAAGTTTGCCTCAAACTTTTGTGCAAACTTTTGGGCAAAAAGCTGGAGCAAAAGTTTGCCTCAAACTTTTGTGCAAACTTTTGGGCAAAAATCTTGAGCAAAAGTTTGCCTCAAACTTTTTGGCAAACTTTTGGCATCACAAATCAACACCCTGGAGAGCAAAAGTTTGCGCCAACGTTTGCCTCAAACTTTTTGGCAAAAGTTGGCGCATGAACAACACACCCTGGAGAGCAAAAGTTTGCGCCAACGTTTGCCTCTAACTTTTTGGCAAACGTTTGCGCCATGAGTGTGCAAGGGGAGGCGAACGTTTGAGCAAAAGTTTGACCCCAAACTTTTGCCCAAACGTTGATATCAGAAAAAGAGGGTGGCTGATGTGAAAAGTTTGAGTAAAAGTTTGCCTCAAACTTTTACTCAAACTTTTACTCAAGCTTTCATGATTCCAAATTCGGTTCAATTCGGTTCTTCTCCAAACTCCAAGAGCAATCAACCAAGGCCTCTATCAACCCAATTCCATCAAGAGCAAAGGCCCAATTGAAGGCTTGAAGACCATTTGAAGAAAGTGTATAAATAGCATAGGATTTAAGTTTTTCAGGGAGTTTTTCCTTTAAGTTTTTTTAGAGAGCTTTCCTTTTAGTTTTCATAGAGAGTTTTCGGAGAGCTTTGGGTGTTGAGTGAATTTTAATTTCTAAGTCTTGGGGAAGGAGAATTGAATTCCCTTCCTCTTAGTTTTCTTGCTTTCAATTTCAATTACAATTGTCTTGGATCTTGGTTTGGAGAATTGAAGGAATTCTGTTTCAATCTCATCCTAAGATCTCTCTGTTTCATTTTACTGCACAATTGAATTTCCATTTCTATTAATTGCTTCTTCATCTACTTTCTCTGCAATTTACATTTCCTTTGCAATTGTTCTTATTGGATCTAGGAAGGCATTGAGATCTAGACTTGGTTATCTAGTCTCTTGGGCCCTGAGATCCGGATTTCCCATTTTTAATTCTCTGTTTACTGCTTTCAAGCTCATTTTACATTTCTGTTTTAAGATCCGGTTCAATTCAAGTCATCCTTTACTTCTCTGCTTGTTGCAATTTTACTTTTCCTTGTTTAATTTCTGCAAATCCAATTCCCAATTCCCTTTACAATTTAAGCCATTTACATTTCTTGCACTTTAAGATTCTGCAATTTACATTTCTTGCGTTCTAAGTTTCTGCCATTTAATTTCTTGCTCTTTAAGATTCAGCACTTTAATTCCTGTTCTCTTTAATTTCATGCCAATTACCCATTCCCTTTACTTTCCATGCGATTTAAATTCTGCAAATCACAAATCTCTCAACCAAATCTTGATTCGCTTGACTAAATCAACCACTAAACTAAAATTGCTCAATCCTTCAATCCCTGTGGGATCGACCTCACTCCCGTGAGTTATTATTACTTGATGCGACCCGGTGCACTTGCCGGTGAGTTTTGTGTCGGATCGTTTTCCGCACATCAAGTTTTTGGCGCTGTTGCCGGGGATTGAAATAGATTGACAATGATTAAGTGAAGTGGAGATCTAGATCTAGCATTTTTATTTTCCGTTTCTCTAACTTTGGACTAATCCACTAACTGTTTGAATTTTTGCTTAAGCTAACTCAAACTTCATTCTAGCAATAGATTGAAGTGTCACTGGTTTTTGTATGTTTCTTGTGTTTTGCTTGTATGTCAGATATAAGAAGAGAGATCTCTACCTTTCATGAAACTGACGAAAGAATCCTCCGAAGGCTAAGAAGAGAAGCAAGAGAAGAAAATGTTGCTGGAGAGGAAGAATCAGATGAAGAATATCATGAATTGGAGGAACACTCAACAAATCCAACAAATCCACCAGTGAGAATGGCCAACAACAATGGTCAACCCCAGAGGAGAGTCTTGGCTTCATATACACTTGCTAATCCAAGGCATTGTGGGAGTAGCATCCTTACCCCAAATGTCAATGCAAATAACTTTGAATTGAAGCCCCAACTCATCACCTTGGTGCAGAACAACTGTTCTTATGGAGGAGGCCCCTTGGAAGATCCAAACCAGCACCTATCCACCTTCCTGAGGATATGTAACACAGTGAAGACCAATGGTGTACATCCTGACAGTTACAAATTGTTGTTGTTTCCATTTTCCCTGAGGGACAAAGCCACTCAATGGTTGGAGTCATTTCCAAGAGAAAGCATCAACAATTGGGAGGATCTAGTGAGAAAGTTCTTAGCAAAGTTTTATCCTCCTCAAAGGATCATCAGGCTCAAAACAGAGGTTCAAACATTTACTCAGATGGATGGAGAGTCATTGTATGAAGCATGGGAGAGATACAAAGCTTTACTCAGGAAGTGTCCACCAGAGATGTTTAATGAATGGGATAAACTCCAAAATTTCTATGAAGGACTAACAATGAAAGCTCAAGAGGCACTTGACTATTCAGCAGGAGGCTCAATGCAACTCATGAAGACAGCTGAAGAAGCTCAGAACCTCATTGACATGGTGGCTAACAACCAATATTTCTTTGGCCATCAGAGACAACGCCAACCATCACTAAGGAAAGGAGTGTTAGAAATGGAAGGGGTTGACACCCTCCTAGCTCAAAACAAGATAATGCAGGAGCAGATTCAACAACAATTTGAGCAGATGGCTAAAAAGATTGATAGCTTGCAAGTTGCAGCAGTGAATACAAGCCAACCATCAACCACATGGGACAAAATAAAGAAAACCAAGAAGATCAGCAGCAGGAACAACCTCAATATGTGCACAACCAAGGTTCAGGCCAAAATGAGGTTTATGGTGACACCTACAATCCATCCTAGAAGAACCATCCAAATCTCAGATGGGGAGATAACCACACTCAAAACCAACAACCATGGCAAAGGAATTCAAACCAAAACAACTCAAGAAGCAACCAGAACAACAACCAGCAAAACATAACCCACAATCCATATAGAAAACCCCAAAATGACCACCCAAATTCCAGCTATTATCCACCCAATAATTCAGTCACTAATCAAAACAACCATCATCCACCTTCCACATCCACATTCCACCCACAAAATAACCCCACAAATAGTTCGAACAACTTCCAGTAACAACCATCTCACTTTACACAACCACAACTAAATCCAGACTCCCAAAGAATCTCTAGTCTAGAGAAAATGGTGGAGAAACTCATAAAAAATCAAGAGATGGCAAGACAAGATCAGGAAGCAGCACGGAGGGATCAAGCCATAACAAGTAAAAATCTTGAGAGGCATATGGAACAAATGGCTAAACGAATTGCAGAGATGGATGAGAAGCAATCAAATGTATCCCCTAGTGCCACTCAAGACCACTCAAGGGACAAAGGAAAAGCTACAAAGTGGGAGGAGTGCAAGGCAATTATGGTGGAAAGTGAGAAGAAAGCCATCAATAAGGAAGAACACAACAGAGAAGTTCCACAAAAAGAGACAGAAGAGAGAAGTGAAGAAGATCAAGGAATCAAGAATGCAAAAAGCTCAAAGAGAGATAAGGACATCCTTGAAACACACTTACAAGAGAAGAAGGAAGGGGTGAAGCCATATATCCCCAAACTTCCATACCCTCAGAGGTTCAAAAAAGAGAATGAGGATAAGCAATACTCAAAGTTCCTGGACATATTCAAGACCCTCAGCATCAATATTCCTTTCTTAGAAGCACTTGAACAGATGCCAGTGTATGCCAAATTTATGAAGGAAGTGCTAACAAAGAAAAAGTCCCTAAAAGAAGGACAAATTGTTGAGATGACAATGGAATGTAGTGCTATTCTCCAAAGAGAGTTACCAGAGAAGAAAGATGATCCTGGGAGTTTTTATATACCTTGCACCATAGGAGACATAACAATTGAAAAGTCATTCTGTGACCTTGGTGCAAGCATAAACTTAATGCCTTTGTCTCTAATGAGAAAACTTCAAATTTGTGAGCTGAAATCCACACGAATACTCCTTCAAATGGCTGACAAATCCATCCAGCAAGCAGTTGGAGTTGTAGAGAATGTACTGGTAAAAGTGGGGAAATTACTTCTCCCAGCTGATTTTGTCATTCTGGATATGGAGGAGGACCCTAACACCCCCATCATCCTAGGGAGGCCTTTTCTTGCTACGGGCAGAGCATTGATAGATGTTGAAAAGGGGGAATTGTTGCTAAGAGTACATGATGAGCACCTAGCATTCCATGTTTTTAAAACCTTGCATGAGCCAATTCAAGAAAAAGATTCTATGAAGGATAAAGCCAGAGATCAAAGTTTGAAGGAGGTAGTCAATGAGTCAGCTCCAAGACTTCTAAACCCATGCTTGAAAGCAGTAGAGATGGTGCAACAAACCAAAGAAATCAAGAAGGAACTAGATCCAAAACCTCCAAATGAGAAAGTCAACATCTCAGAAAAGGAACCACCAAGGCAGGGAGTATCTTTTGAGAAAGAAAAGAAGAAGAGGCCAAGAGGGTGGAGAAACAAGAAGATCCCTACCGAAGGCTTTTCACCAGGGGATAAAGTAGTGTTAAACACCCAACCAATGAAGATGTCCCCACAATCATCTGAATACTACACTGTAAACCGGGTCCTTTCACTTGAACACCTAGAGATCATCAAAAAGGAGACTGGAAGGAAGTTCACAGTAAGAGGAGAAAAGCTGAGGCACTATGATTTTCAACCCCCATGATCTAAGAGGATCGATGTCAAGCTAGTGACAATAAAAGAGCGCTTGTTGGGAGGCAACCCAACCTGAGGTAGTTTTCTTTTCATAGCCTTTTCAATAAAAATGTTGAATAATTGATATGCATTGCAAGGAGCTAAGTTTGGTGTTGCACACCAAAACAATAGGGAGAATGAAGGATTCTAAGTTTGGTGTTCCACCAAAACCTCATTTAAAAGCACACCTTCACTTCCTGCACAACACTAGCTCCAAGCAATCTAACATGATTAGTCAACCATTTAACTGTTTTCTAGTTTTAACTCCATAACCTTTGGCAAGGACACAAGACATTACATATTGTTAACCTGTTGCATCAGAGGAAGTGGCAAGGAATTAAGTTTGGTGTTCCCACATCAAACTAACTCCAAAAGCCACACTCAATTCAATTGTACTAATCAGTCACCTAAGGGCTTGAGAAGCAAGCAACTTTTGAGAATTATGCAGGGAATTCACCACCATTTGAAGACACTATGCATCCTAACTCAAAAGGGCACAATAGAAGGAAGGACAAAGGAACTGCAAACCACTAGGTTGTATTTACACTTAACTCTTACTGTTGAAAAATGTTTTGACTTGTGTTTTGTTAAAGTGTTCATCTAATACAAGTAGAATCACTCTTAGAATAAGTAAGCTAGTCTATGTGTGTGCTTGTGTGTTTACTTTCACTGAACAAAAAGCATGCTTTGTCCCCTGCATTTTCAATACAATAAAAGAAATGTTTGAATGTGAAGTGAGATAGTTCTCTGTTAGATAGAAGTACAATAAAAGTAAGTGGTGGTGTGTGTGTGTGATTGTATAATAGCTCACTTTAGTGAATAAAAAAAAAACTAGGATGTCTCCTTCTAAGTATAAAGTGGCCTACTGTCTATGAATCTCAATCAAATAAAAGTCCTTGGTTAGACAGAAAAACAAAAAGACAGAAAAAAAAGGGAGAAAAAGAAATAGCCAAAGAGTGGCAGAACAAAAGAAAAACAAAAAGAAACAAAGATGGACACCAATAGCTTGAACCTTAGAATATATGCCTGTGGTGTCTTTGTATTAGGATCTGCTTGGATTATTAAGCTCTTTGGAGTGCATCAACACTTGATGACTTGGGTTAACTAACCCAGGATCATCAGCTGAAAGTCCACTATCAAGAGCAACCTAACTACAAGGCATTTAGTAGCCCAAAGAGGTGCTGGGCATCAATGTTCTAAGAAGGAATGTGAGCCAAGTGTCTATAGTGAATAATGTGTCAAGTATAAAGAAAAGGAAATGAACTTGCTACACATGACACTCAAATAAAGCTTATGAACAAAATAATAGCCAAGGATAAAGAAATAATGAGAGGTCATAGCAGTATGTTACTTGAAGCTTGAAGGAGACTTTCTAGGCTTAAGAGTCAATAAGAGGTGAGTGTTTACATATCCACATAAAACCCCATGAACTACCAATAACACTCTACTAGCATGAACATCCTCTTCCATTTCATTCTTTCTTCTCAATAAATCATTTCTTGCTTGGGGACAAGCAAGCTTTAAGTTTGGTGTTGTGATGACAAGTCATCTTAGCCTAGTTTCACTAGCCTTTTTCTTTTGTTTTCAATTGAATTATGCACTTTCTTGAGCCATAAGCAAGCCAATTGGTTAGATTTTCATGCTTCCTTCGATTTAATCAACCATAGATGAATTAATACAATTTCATGAGGTTTTATGCTAATAATTGTCACATATTATGAAAGAATGAATATCTCATGATTTTGAGTATAGCTTTGATGTGTTTGGTTGATTAATGATAGGTGAAGAAAGCTTGGAGAAAGGTTGAAGCAAGGAGGAATGGCTAGGAGGAAGAGAGGACAAAAAGTTTGAGCAAAAGTTTGCCTCAAACTTTAGCTCAAACATTTGGAATAAGTGAAAATGAACCAGGGAGCAAAAAGCTGGACCAAAAGTTTGCCTCAAACTTTTGTGCAAACTTTTGGGCAAAAAGCTGGACCAAAAGTTTGCCTCAAACTTTTGTGCAAACTTTTGGGCAAAAAGCTTGAGCAAAAGTTTGCCTCAAACTTTTTGGCAAACTTTTGGCATCACAAATCAACACCCTGGAGAGCAAAAGTTTGCGCCAGCGTTTGCCTCAAACTTTTTGGCAAACGTTGGCGCATGAACAACACACCTTGGAGAGCAAAAGTTTGCGCCAACGTTTGCCTCTAACTTTTTGGCAAACGTTGGCGCCATGAGTGTGCAAGGGGAGGCCAACGTTTGAGCAAAAGTTTGACCCCAAACTTTTGCCCAAACGTTGGTATCAGCAAAAGAGGGTGGCTGATGTGAAAAGTTTGAGTAAAAGTTTGCCTCAAACTTTTACTCAAACTTTTACTCAAGCTTTCATGATTCCAAACCCGGTTCAATTCGGTTCTTCTCCAAACTCCAAGAGCAATCAACCAAGGCCTCTATCAACCCAATTCCATCAAGAGCAAAGGCCCAATTGAAGGCTTGAAGACCATTTGAAGAAAGTGTATAAATAGCATAGGATTTAAGTTTTTCAGGGAGTTTTTCCTTTAAGTTTTTTTAGAGAGCTTTCCTTTTAGTTTTCATAGAGAGTTTTCGGAGAGCTTTGGGTGTTGAGTGAATTTTAATTTCTAAGTCTTGGGGAAGGAGAATTGAATTCCCTTCCTCTTAGTTTTCTTGCTTTCAATTTCAATTACAATTGTCTTGGATCTTGGTTTGGAGAATTGAAGGAATTCTGTTTCAATCTCATCCTAAGATCTCTCTGTTTCATTTTACTGCACAATTGAATTTCCATTTCTATTAATTGCTTCTTAATCTACTTTCTCTGCAATTTACATTTCCTTTGCAATTGTTCTTATTGGATCTAGGAAGGCATTGAGATCTAGACTTGGTTATCTAGTCTCTTGGGCCCTGAGATCCGGATTTCCCATTTTCAATTCTCTGTTTACTGCTTTCAAGCTCATTTTACATTTCTGTTTTAAGATCCGGTTCAATTCAAGTCATCCTTTACTTCTCTGCTTGTTGCAATTTTACTTTTCCTTGTTTAATTTTTGCAAATCCAATTCCCAATTCCCTTTACAATTTAAGCCATTTACATTTCTTGCACTTTAAGATTCTGCAATTTACATTTCTTGCGTTCTAAGTTTCTGCCATTTAATTTCTTGCTCTTTAAGATTCAGCACTTTAATTCCTGTTCTCTTTAATTTCATGCCAATTACCCATTACCTTTACTTTCCATGCGATTTAAATTCTGCAAATCACAAATCTCTCAACCAAATCTTGATTCGCTTGACTAAATCAACCACTAAACTAAAATTGCTCAATCCTTCAATCCCTGTGGGATCGACCTCACTCCCGTGAGTTATTATTACTTGATGCGACCCGGTGCACTTGCCGGTGAGTTTTGTGTCGGATCGTTTTCCGCACATCAATAAGTAAAGGGAAAACCTCTTCTGTATCATCAAGCATCTCAATACTCATTGTCATTATATTATCTTTAACTCAGGACCTTAGTTGAGACAAGCCCGACAACGCAATCGCGAAGAACCTAGTTTTTGAACCGTATCGGTTAGGAGTTCTGATTCTAGTTTTCGTAAATAGTCTCAGTTTGATGAACCGGACTTGACTCATGAGAGAAGAGAGATAATAGTATAATATTATTATTACATTAGTATTAGAAGATGCTTGAATGATATTATAAGGTTACCTGGTCTGTTTTAGTTAAAAACAGGAAATCGGTTTAACCGGGTTCACAGTTTACTGGTGCAGCTTAGCACCAGCACTCTCTGATGACTTTAGCAATTCTAAGGCCTCATTATACATGTTTTATTCTCATAATAAATATGTTACTAGTGTCATTTATGCTAGTAGCTCAGAAAATAATTTTTGGATACATTTTTACAAGTGTTCCGATACATCTAGTTTCAGTAGTCATACACCTGAGATATTTTAATATTATTTTAACCCACCTCGAAGCCAACCAATCACAACTCACCTTACACCCCCAAGACACTCCAAGGCTGGTCATTTATTCCCTTTGGCCGAAATTGAAAGGAGAGAAAAGAGAGAAAACTTCATGAACACTTAGTCTTCAAAGGTTGATTTCTTCTGAACCAAAAATCAAATCAAAACTTCGATTTTACCAAAATGATCCTCTCTTCTTCCTCTACATAACCATGTAACTTATCAAGGCTGGAAATAAGGTGAGATGGCTGTTCCTTTCCCCTTTCAATTCGGTTTTCAAGGAAACATGCTTAAACATGTGTTTTCTTGATGTTCTTCTTTAGGAATCATGCTTAGCTTGACTTGAGGGCCAAGAAACGTGACTTTCCAGCAAGTCTAAGGTTAGAAATCACTTGCTAACATGCTGAGGGAGATTTGGTTAGTTGAGGTTTTTTGATTTAAAGTTGTTCTTGATGTGATTTAGGAGGAAAAAGTGCTAAAGGACCACCTGAAAGTCTAACTGAATTAGGAGCAGCAAAACCAGGTAGGGTGTGACGAATTTAATCTTGATTGATTGTGTTTGAGATGTGTGATTATGATATGGTTTGGTTATGCTTGAAATTGATTGCTTATATGAGTTATTCTTGGTGAAAGTTTGTTGAAATTTTGATGAAATTTGATGATATTTAAGCTATGAATGTTGTTCTTGAGTGCAGCTGGAAAAACGAACCCTAATCCTTAAATTGAGGTTCAATTTGTGTTGAAATCATGTGGAAAAGATGGGGTTTTAGTGGCTGGGAATTTATTATGAAGTTTGGTAAAAATCGGTTGCTGAAAAGACTGAAAAACGGGTAAAAACAGAGAAAGAATTTAAAGAATATATGAAGAACATGAAGAACAGTTTGAGTGTGGTGAAGAACATTGAAGAACACCTTTTAGATCTTAGAAAGGGCAAGGAAGTAAAATTTTTGGTGTTTAAGGGGTTATATGGTAAAAGTGGAAATATTAAAAGTTACGAGTGGTAAAAAGTGAATTTTAAAGGTTAAAAGTAAAAGGTAAGTTAATTTTTGAAAATTTAGTAATAAAATAATAAATAATAATAAAATAATAAATAATAATATTTAATTAAAAATAATATTTTAATAAAAATAATAAAATAATGCGGAAAAGGCAGTTTTCTGGAAAAGCTTTAGAAAGACAACTTTAAGTGCAGAATCTCATAATTACCTTCATAAAACACTTAGGGAGTGATAATAACATGATAGTGAGGCAAAGATAAAGAAAAGATAAAAAGTTAAAGAAAAGATAAAAACCAAAGAAAAAGTCTGTAAAATTTTAATGACAGAAAAACAGATAGAGACTAGTGAACGAACTAGGGCAACTTAGTTAGTACTTGAGTTGCGACTAGGGTTAGGTGTTATATGAAAAGTTAAACTGTTTCAGTATAGACTTAATGAACCTATAACTGGGACAGGCTAACTATTCATACCGAAATTTACATAAGCTTTAAATACACATGTTAAACAGAGAAAATAGAGCAGAATAAAGTAACACAACGCACAGAGTAACCAGAGTAAAGTAAAGAGATACATAGAGAAAAGAATAATATGATAAAGAGAAATGGTTTGAGCCAGGATACTGTAAAAGTAAAAGATGTAAAGTTTGTACAGTATGATTGAACAGAGAAAGAAAGAGGTATTGCATAAGAATGTGAAAATGATGATGAATAATGAGAATGATGATGAATGATGATAATGAGAATGATTATGTAATGATCTGCTGCGTGAAGGCAGTCAGATAGATAGTGGTACGACCACAGAACGTTTTCCAGTGTTACACAGCTATTGAGAGCTGTACTTGCAACTGATAACCTGGGATCTCTTGCAGAGGATATTAATTCATACACGGCTAGAATGCCGCACCTGTAACGCCAGGATTGCTTACAGAGTATATGATTTCATACATGGCTGGAATGCCGCCACCTTTAAGGCAGAGTTTGCTTACAGAGGATATGACGCATACGTCGGTTAGTGAGAACTGTACCTATGCTGACTGGAAAACCATACCCGTTTCAGCTGCTTCGGGTTACGTCGGGAGCGGGTAGAAACCGACAGATGAGCTCATTACCTGCGCTAGGGCTAGACATGCATCATACTTGGTTGTGCATTTCCTTTGTTATGATTGTGGTATGAATGTATGCTTTCCTTGTTCTATTCTCTGTGTCTATTTTGTATTTTCTTGTATCCTTCTGTTTGTGTTCTGTTTTCTATTTCTCTATTTCCTCTATTTATCTTCATCTTCTATTTACTGCTTTCTGTATTTTGCCATTCGTTTGCAAAACAACATATAGTTAATGAACTTAACTAATAACCCCGACCCTACTAAGAACTTCCCAGTTTTTACCCCTTCTCTCTCCCTTCCCCCTTCAGATGGAAGTAAGAGTTCCTTTTCGTAGTTCGCTGACGACCATTTGCAAAAAGGATTCCGCTCTAGGTAGTCTTCTGAGTCTAGGGTGAATTCCATTCTCTGTTTATATGTATATACTGTGAGACCAGCCAATGTCTGCGCCCCGTTTGTATGCGAACTTTAACTTAAATCCTGTGTATGAGACTACTGTTGTGTAGCTACTTGATGAGGTACCAGAGAGACGTCCTATGGCAATGTCTGATCGTGCAGAGGAGTAGCAGATGATGTTCTACCTTTTGGTGATGTTCCACCTAATTTGAGTTTTGAAGACCTAGAACGTACTTTCCCTCGCTTTAGTAGTTTAAAGGGACTAGGTGAGTATAGAGTCTAGGCTAGCCTAGGTGCCAGCTTAGGGACCTCTTGAACAGGTCAGGACCTGGGATGTTGTATGTATATATATGTATATAGATATTATATATTTAGCTATATCTAGGGGTGTTCTAACTAACAGTCTATATTCTAATAAAGGCTGAATCACCGAATGTTGTCAACTACTTGTGATGCATTTATGTGTGGTTGTGTATAACTGTTTTATCTGCTATTATTTGTGAATTGATTATAAATGATTCTGTTTATTAATCCAAATTTTGTCAAAAAAAAAAGTACCTCGCTTACTAACTACGCTTCTAACAACGAATCAGGCTCATATAATAAATAATAGATAATAATTAGGATGACAAATTGGTAGCACTCAGTTTCTGGTATGTCCTAGGCGTACTGAAAATTTGGGTCGTTACAATTTGGTATCAGAGCAGTTCGTTCCCAATAGAGCCTGGGGAATGGACTGACTATGCTTTTCTGCATACTCTGCTTGTGTGTCTCATGCTGTTAGGGTATCTTTAATATACATTGGGCATGAATGTCTATGAGTGCTCATTTTGGGAATGTTCGTGCTTAACATGAGATATTAAGACTTATCACCTTAATATTGATTGTTTGGTACGGATAAGACCTCAACGACTGTGAATAGGCATAGTTAAATCGAGCTCCTAACGACGAATCGATGTGAGCCACATCTATCTTCATTGTTGTTATGATCTTCATGGCTATGGCTGTGTGAGATTTGGATGCTGTAAGGAACGAAGCGATCTCTTCGTTAGGATGGCTTGAAGGAAATAGACCGCTTGAAGAAGGATTCTTGCACGTGGCTGAAATTTTGAGGGCAAAATTTCCTTTTAGGAGGGTAGAATGTAACAACCCTAATTTTCGAGTACGCGAAATCATTTCTGAAGACACGGATTTCTCCGAAAGATAAGTAAAGGGAATACCTCTTCTGTATCATCAAGCATCTCAATCCTCATTGTCATTATATTATCTTTAACTCAGGACCTTAGTTGAGACAAGCCCGACAACGCAATCGCGAAGAACCTAGTTTTTGAACCGTATCGGTTAGGAGTTCTGATTCTAGTTTTCGTAAATAGTCTCAGTTTGACGAACCGAACTTGACTCATGAGAGAAGAGAGATAATAGTATAATATTATCGTTACATTAGTATTAGAAGATGCTTGAATGATATTATAAGGATACCTGGTCTGTTTTAGTTAAAAACAGGAAATCGGTTTAACCGGGTTCACAGTTTACTGGTGCAGCTTAGCACCAGCACTCTCTGATGACTTTAGCAATTCTAAGGCCTCATTATACATGTTTTATTCTCATAATAAATATGTTACTAGTGTCATTTATGCTAGTAGCTCAGAAAATAATTTTTAGATATATTTTTACAAGTGTTCTGATACATCTAGTTTCAGTAGTCATATATCTGAGATATTTTAATATTATTTTAACCCACCTCCAAGTCAACCAATCACAACTCACCTTACACCCCCAAGACACTCGAAGTCTGGTCATTTACTCCCTTTGGCCGAAATTGAAAGGAGAGAAAAGAGAGAAAACTTCATGAACACTTAGTCTTCAAAGGTTGATTTCTTCTGAACCAAAACTCAAATCAAAACTCCGATTTCACCAAAATGATCCTTTCTTCTTCCTCTACATAACCATGTAACTTATCAAGGCTGGAAATAAGGTGAGATGGCTGTTCCTTTCCCCTTTCAATTCGGTTTTCAAGGAAACATGCTTAAACATGTGTTTTCTTGATGTTCTTCTTTAGGAATCATGCTTAGCTTGACTTGAGGGCCAAGAAATGTGACTTTCAAGTAAGTATAAGGTTATAAATCACTTGCTAACATGCTGAGGAAGATTTGGTTAGTTGAGGTTTTTTGATTTAAAGTTGTTCTTGATGTGATTTAGGAGGAAAAAGTGCTAAAGGACCACCTGAAAGTCTAACTGAATTAGGAGCAGCAAAACCAGGTAGGGTGTGACGAATTTAATCTTGATTGATTGTGTTTGAGATGTGTGATTATGATATGGTTTGGTTATACTTGAAATTGATTGCTTATATGAGTTATTCTTGGTGAAAGTTTGTTGAAATTTTGATGAAATTTGATGATATTTAAGCTATGAATATTGTTCTTGAGTGCAGCTGGAAAAACGAACCCTAATCCTTAAACTGAGGTTCAATTTGTGTTGAAATCATGTGGAAAAAATGGGGTTTTAGTGGCTGGGAATTTATTATGAATTTTGGTAAAAATCGGTTGCTGAAAAGACTGAAAAATGGGTAAAAACAGAGAAAGAATTTGAAGAATATACGAAGAACATGAAGAACACTTTGAGTCTGGTGAAGAACATTGAAGAACACCTTTTAGATCTTAGAAAGGGCAAGGAAGTAAAATTTTTGGTGTTTAAGGGGTTATATGGTAAAAGTGGAAATATTAAAAGTTACGAGTGGTAAAAAGTGAATTTTAAAGGTTAAAAGTAAAAGGTAAGTTAATTTTCGAAAATTTAGTAATAAAATAATAAATAATAATAAAATATTAAATAATAATATTTAATTAAAAATAATATTTTAATAAAAATAATAAAATAATACGGAAAAGGCAATTTTCTGTAAAAGCTTTAGAAAGACAACTTTAAGTGCAGAATCTCATAATTACCTTCATAAAACACTTAGGGAGTGGTAATAACATGATAGTGAGGCAAAGATAAAGAAAAGATAAAAAGTTAAAGAAAAGATAAAAACCAAAGAAAAAGTCTTTAAAATTTTAATGACAGAAAAACAGACAGAGACTAGTGAACGAACTAGGGCAACTTAGTTAGTACTTGAGTTGTGACTAGGGTTAGGTGTTATATGAAAAGTTAAACTGTTTCAGTATAGACTTAATGAACCTACACCTGGGACAGGCTAACTATTCATACCAAAATTTACATAAGCTTTAAATACACATGTTAAACAGAGAAATCAAAGCAGAATAAAGTAACACAACGCATAGAGTAACCAGAGTAAAGTAAAGAGATACAAAGAGAAAAGAATAATATGATAAAGAGAAATAGTTTGAGCCAGGATATTGTAAAAGTGAAAGATGTAAAGTTTGTACAGTATGATTGAACAGAGAAAGAAAGAGGTACTGCATAAGAATGTGAAAATGATGATGAATAATGAGGATGATGATGAATGATGATAATGAAAATGATTATGTAATGATATGCTGCATGAAGGCAGTCAGATAGATAGTGGTACGACCATAGAACGTTTTCCAGTGTTACACAGCTATTGAGAGCTGTACCTGCAACTGATAACCTGGGATCACTTGCAGAGGATATTAATTCATACACGGCTAGAATGCCGCACATGTAAGGCAAGGATTGCTTACAGAGATTATGATTTCATATACGGCTGGAATGCCGCCACCTGTAAGGCAGAGTTTGCTTACAGAGGATATGACGCATACGTCGGTTAGTGAGAACTGTACCTATGCTGACTGGAAAACCATACCTGTTTCAGCTGCTTCGGGTTACGTCGGGAGCGGGTAGAAACCGACAGATGAGCTCATTACCTGCGCTAGGGCTAGACATGCATCATACTTGGTTGTGCATTTCCTTTGTTATGATTGTGGTATGAATGTATGCTTTTCTTGTTGTATTCTATTCTTTGTGTCTGTTTTGTATTTTCTTGTATCCTTCTGTTTGTGTTCTGTTTTCTATTTCTCTATTTCCTCTATTTATCTTCATCTTCTATTTACTGCTTTCTGTATTTTGCCATTCGTTTGCAAAATAACATATAATTAATGAACTTAACTAATAACCCCGACCCTACTAAGAACTCCCCAGTTCTTACCCCTTCTCTCTCCCTTCCCCCTTCAGATGGAAGTAAGAGTTCCTTTCTGTAGTTCGCTGACGACAGTTTGCAAAAAGGATTCTGCTCTAGGTAGTCTTCTGAGTCTAGGGTGAATCCCATTCTCTGTTTATATGTATATACTGTGAGACCATCCAATGTCTGCACCCCGTTTGTATGCGAACTTTAACTTAAATCCTGTGTATGAGACTCCTGTTGTGTGGCTACTTGATGAGGTACCAGAGAGACGTCCTATGGCAATATCTGATCGTGCAGAGGAGTAGCAGATGATGTTCTACCTTTTGGTGATATTCCACCTGATTTGAGTTTTGAAGACCTAGAACGTACTTTCCCTCGCTTTAGTAGTTTAGAGGGACTAGGTGAGTATAGAGTCTAGGCTAGCCTAGGTGCCAGCTTAGGGACCTCTTGAACAGGTCAGGACCTGGGATGTTATATGTATATATATGTATATAGATATTATTTAGCTATATCTAGGGGTGTTTTAACTAACAGTCTATATTTTAATAAAGGCTGAATCACCGAATGTTGTCAACTACTTATGATGCATTTATGTGTGGTTGTTTATAACTACTTTATCTGTTATTATTTGTGAATTGATTATAAATGATTTTGTTTATTAATCCAAATTTTTTCAAAAAAAAAGTACCTCGCTAACTAACTACGCTTCTAACAACGAATCAGGCTCATATAATAAATAATAGATAATAATTAGGATGACAAATTGGTAGCACTCAGTTTCTGGTATGTCCTAGGCGTACTGAAAATTGGGTCTTTACAAAATTCAATAGAAAAATGAAAAGTGCAGTCAAGTAACAGTGAGCTTAAAAACTAAAAAAGAAAAGTCCCCATAACTTAAATTCTAAGCTATTTATACACTTTCTTCCATTGATCTTCAATCTCTGAATTGGGCTTTTGGCCTTGATGGAATTGGGTTGAAATGGCTCCAATTGGTTTCCCTTACTGTTGAGAAGAGATCTGTTTGAATTGCAGAGTTCTGGTGCTCAAGTTGGAGTCAACGTTTGAGGGCCAACGTTGACTCAAATGCCTTTCAATAAAACCAGATGAATTTACTGTCATTGGCGTTTGACTCAACGTTGGGGGCCAACGTTCTGCTACCCATGCGTACGCGTGCTTTGCGCGTTTGAGCACAAGGGTTAAAAATGCTCATCCACGCGTGCGCGTGCTGCACGCGTGCACGTGGATGCAAAAATTTCATTTTCCAGTTTTAAAATCATGCAAGGGATCGTTGGCCTCCGCGTTGGTCCTCCAACGTCCCCTCCAACGTTGGCATATCCACGCGTGCGCGTACTCCACACGTGCGTGTGGATTCTCAAAAACTAGGCCTAAGCGTACGCGCCATGGATGCGTACGCGTCGTTGTGCGTTTTCAAATTCAGATTTTGGAGTTCACCATTGCCCACGTTGGCCTTCAACGTTGGAGGTAGCGTTTGGGGTCCAACGTCACCCATCCACGCATACGCGTCACCCACGCGTTCGCGTGGATTGCCAGAATTTCCAATCCACGCGTATGCGTACAGTGCACGTGCGCGTCGCTATAGTTTTTTCAAAATTTCCAGAAAGCTCATTTGTTCACAACGTTGGGGTTAACGTTGGATGTCCAATGCTCCCTCCAACGTGAGCATCAACAATTATGCAGACAATTGCTCTGCCTCCCTTTCAATGTTTGAGGCAACGTTGGTGGTCCAATTTTGCCACCAACGTTGCTTCTTCTTCATCTTTTCCAGGCTCCTTCTTAAACCTTCCTCCATGCTTTCTTTCACCTATCATCAACCAATACATGCATCAAAGCCTTGCTGAAGTCATGAGAATTCTCATCATTCTTAGCATACAAGTAACTATAGCATAATTCTCATGAAATTGCATCAAATTAATCATGGTTAAATGAATCTTGGCATACATGAATTTCTAACCTAATTGCTTACTTATTGCTCAAAAAATGCATAAAACCTATCAAAAACAAAGAAAAAGGATAGTAAAACTAGCCTAAGATGCCATGGCATCACAACACCAAACTTAAATCTTGCTTGTCCCTAAACAAGTACTGAATTATTAAGAAGAAAGAATGAAACAAAGAGTGATGTTCATATCAGCAAGTGATTATCATTAGTTCATGGGTTTTATGCAGAAAATGTTGCAGCTCACTTCTTATTGATCTTTAGGCATAGACTGTCTCCTTTAAGCATCAATTAACACACTGCTATGACCTCTTATTATTCACTCATCCTTGGTAATTGCTCTTTCTTTATTTTCTTTTTCTGTAAACTTTTGCTCAGTGTCATGTGTTGTAGTAATTTCTTAGCTTATTTGTATTCAACACATATTCACTACAGACACTTGGCTCACAATTCCTCTTAAGACATTGGTGCCCAGCACCTCTTTGGGTTACTAAATGCCTTGTAACTAGGTTGCTCTTGATAATAGAATTTTGGTCGATAATCCCGGGTTAGTTAACCCAAGTTACCAAGTGTTAAAGCACTCGATAAAACCTAATCATCCAAGCAGATCCTAGTATAAATACACCACAGGCATATGTCCTAAGGTCCAAGCTATTGGTGTCTAGCCTTATTCTTTTGCTTACTTCTGTTTTTGTTGCCACTTTTGGCTTTTCTTTTTCTTTCTTTTTATTTGTTTTTCTTTCATCCAAGGACTTTTATTTACTAAGATTCATAGACAGCATGTTAGTTTACACTAAAAGGGGAACGATCTATCCTTTTATTCATTATAAGGGAGCTACTACTCAATCAAACATATATACCACCACTTACTGTTATTTCACTTCTTGCTAAAAAGGAACTAATCCACTTCTTGTTCAAACGTTTCTTTTATTTAAATTGAAAAGACTCAGGGGATAAGACAAGCATCTAAACTGGTGAAAGTGAAAGCACACACACCTAGGCTAGCATACTTATTGCATAATTAAACACATGGAATGCAAAATGACTTAAACTAAAAGTTGCTATCAACTAAAACAAACATGTTCTTTCTTTATTGAATGGAATAACCAAGGAGCAAGTCCACCTTTCATTTTTTATCTTGTTTGCCTTTCTTCTTCTTCTCGCTTGCTTACTTACTAGTTTCTCCCTTGCCTTTTCCTTTTAGCTTTGTCCAGAATCCAGCTTTCTTCAATGTCTCTTCCACTCTATTTTTAAGGCGTATTGCTTTGTCTATTTCTATGTCACTCCTTTACTTGAAGTATTGATTATAAATTGGAAATGTTGGGTCCATACTATATAGATGTTCCGCAATGTAGTTGAGCTTAATTTGGCCATTTATGTTATAATCAGCTTGAACTCCATATCTTGCATTCTGAAGGGTCGTGAACTCCTTGAAAGCTCTCATGTTATCAACTTGAAGTTGGGCCAGCTGGTTGAAAGATTCTTGAAATTGTAAAGCTTGTTCTCTTTGCATAACTAAAGATGTTGACTCATAATTCCTCTGTTGACTCATCATTCTCAACTGAAGCTCCTCTTGTCTTTGTTGAGCTCTCATGTACTGTGAATGGAATTCTTCTTGCTTCTCTTGAACTCTCATGTACTGTTCGGATAGCCTTTCAATTGCTTCTTGCATCAGCCCCATGTCCATGTTGTTTTGTGGTTGGAATTGTTGCTCCTCTTCTTGTTCTTCTTGTTGTTCTTCTTCCTCCCGTGATTCTTGATAAACCCCATTTGTAAGATTTATCTTGTGATTGATTTAGGGGATTTTACAACCTTTTACCCACATTTATTCAATGAAATAGCATGGTTTCAAGATTGTCTCCCAATTTGTGCTTAAGTGTGAAATTATACTTTCTAGGTCCTTAATTGTTGATTTTAATTCACCTTTGATTCCATTAGATGCCTTGATGTGTTTGGTAGTAATTTCAGGATTGAAAAGGGCTAAGAATGGATCAAAGGAATGGAGAGGAAAGCATGCAAAGTGGAGAAATCATGAAAAGCCAAAGATTTGGGAAAAGCCCATGGATGTGCGCATACACTATGCGCCTACGCGCTGATTGCGAAATTCTCCAGGGACGCGTACGTGCACTGTGCGCGTACGCGCTGAGGGCTGCACGTGATTTTTAAAGAAGAACTCATGCCTGGCGATTTTGGAGTGTTTCTGGCCCCATGTGGAGCTAAGTTTTTGGCGGGAAAAGCTTTAAAAGACCAAGGATTGAAGGGGAACACATCATTCACTCATTTTCACTCATTCACACAAATTAGGATTAGTTTAGAGTTAGTTTATAGAGAGAGAAGATCTCACTTCTCTCTAGGATTACGAGTAGGTTTTAGATCTAGATTAGGAATTCTTAGATCTAGGTTAATTTCATGCTTTGATTTACTTTTCTCTTTGTAATTCTTCTCCTTCTACCTTTCCTCTCTCTAGTTTTGCTTTTAATTCTTGTAATCCTTTACTTTTATGTTGATGCATTTTTGTTCTTCCATTTTCCTTTGATGCAATTTATGATTCAAGTTCCTTTATTGTTTATTTGATTTGTTGTAATTTAATTCCTTGCAATTGAGTAGTGTAGATTTACTTTCCATGCAATTATACTATGCTTTCCTTTTATGCCTTCCAAGTGTTTGATAAAATGTGTGATTGGATTTTAGAGTAGAATTTTATGCTCTTGGCTTGGGAAGGTAACTTAGGAATTCTTGAGTTGCTAATGTCCAAGTGATTGACGATTGGGAGCCATTAACGCTAGATCTCACTAATTGATTTGGTGGAGAACTAGGACTTATAGTCTTGGATTGACATAGCTCACTTGACTTTCCTTTATTAGTTAGAGGATGACTTAGTGGGGTTGATCCTTGCCAATTCTCATGTTGTGGTTAGTGATTAGGATAGAGATCCTTGACCACCAAACATTGCCAAGACCTTTTTAGTTGTTAGTTTATTTTCATTGCCATTTACATTTCATGTCTCTTATCCCAAAAACCCCAAAACATAACTCATAACCAATAACAAGACACTTTATTGTAATTCCTAGGGAGAACGACCCGAGGTTAAATACTTCGGTTTATAAATTTAGGGGTTTGTTACTCGTGACAAGCAAATTTTTGTATGAAAGGACTATTGTTGGTTTAGAAACTATACTTGCAACGAGCTTTCATTTGTGAATTCTAAACTGTCAAAAGTCTAATCATCAATTCTCTCTAGGATTAGAATTATGATTAGGTTTAGTTCTTAGATCTAGATTTAATTCATGCCTTGATTTATTTTTCCTTCACAATTTCTTGTTCCTCTACTCTTCCTTTCTCTAATTTTGTATTTCATTCTTGTGATTGCTTACTTTGTTGTTGATGCACTCTTTCTTCTCCTATTTGCTTTTAATTCAATTTGAGGTAATTCATGTAGATCTTATTTTCTTCAATTGATGTTGTTAATTCCTTACGTTCAATTGTTGTTAGATTCTATTCATGTTATCAATTTACTATGCTTTTCTTTTGTGCCTCCCATGTGTTTGATGAAATGCTTGGTTGGATTTTAGTATAGAATTTTATCCCTCTTGGCTTAGGTGGAGTAATTAGTGACGCTTGAGTTATTTAAATCCTTTGTTGATTGATAATTAGAAGTTGCTAATTGATTTGGATACCACTAACAATATTTTGATGATTGGACTTTTGACGGTTTAGAATTCACAAATGAAAGCTCATTGCAAGTATAGTTTCTAAACCAACAATAGTCCTTTCATACAAAAATTTGTTTGTCACGAGTAACAAACCCCTAAATTTATAAACCGAAGTATTTAACCTCGGGTCGTTCTCCCTAGGAATTACAATAAAGTGTCTTGTTATTGGTTATGAGTTATGTTTTGGGGTTTTTGGGATAAGAGACATGAAATGTAAATGGCAATGAAAATAAACTAACAACTAAAAAGGTCTTGGCAAGGTTTGGTGGTCAAGGATCTCTATCCTAATCACTAACCACAACATGAGAATTGGCAAGGATCAACCCCACTAAGTCATCCTCTAACTAATAAAGGAAAGTCAAGTGAGCTATGTCAATCCAAGACCATAAGTCCTAGTTCTCCACCAAATCAATTAGTGAGATCTAGCGTTAATGGCTCCCAATCGTCAATCACTTGGACATTAGCAACTCAAGAGTTCCTAAGTTACCTTCCCAAGCCAAGAGCATAAAATTCTACTCTAAAATATAACCAAGCATTTTATCAAACACTTGGAAGGCATAAAAGGAAAGCATAGTAAAATTGCATGGAAAGTAAATCTACACTACTCAATTACAAGGAATTAAACAACAACAAATCAAATGAACAATGAAGGAACATGAATCATAAATTGCATCAAAGAAAAATAGAAGAACAAAAATGCATCAACATAAAAGTAAAGGATTACAAGAATTAAAAGCAAAACTAGAGAGAGGAAAGGTAGAAGGAGAAGAATTACAAAGAGAAAAGTAAATCAAAGCATGAAATTAACCTAGATCTAAGAATTCCTAATCTAGATCTAAAACCTACTCGTGATCCTAGAGAGAAGTGAGAGCTTCTCTCTCTAGAAACTAACTCTAAACTAATCCTAATGTGTGTGAATGAGTGAAAATGAGTGAATGATGTGTTCCCCTTCAATCCTTGGTCTTTTAAAGCTTTTCCCACCAAAAACTCAGCTCCAAATGGGGCCAGAAACCCTCCAAAATCGCCAGGCACGAGTTCTTCTTTAAAAATCACGTGCGGCCCTTGGCGTGTACGCGCACAGCGTGCGTACGCGTCCCTGGAGAATTTCGTAATCCGCGCGTAGGCGCATAGTATGCGCGCACGTCCATAGGCTTTTTCCAAATCTTTGGCTTTTCATGATTTCTCCACTTTGCATGCTTTTCTCTCCATTCCTTTGATCCATTTTTAGCCCTTTTCAATCCTGAAATCACTAGCAAATACGTCAAGGCATCTAGTGGAATCAAAGGTGAATTAAAATCAACAATTAAGGACCTAGAAAGCATGTTTTCACACTTAAGCACAAATTGGGAGACAATCATGAAACCATGCTATTTCATTTAATAAATGTGGGTAAAAGGTTGTAAAATCCCCTAAATCAACCACAAGATAAATCCTACAAATGGGGTTTATCAGTTCTTCTCTCCTTCACCTCCTTTGGGGTCTTCTACTTTTTTGTGCCTCTATGACATTCATCATCCTTTCGAGGGTCATAGGCATGCCTGGATGCAGCCATGTTGGGTTTGCATCCTCTATTGGCACTCTGGCATTCATGAATAACCTCATAATGGTGCTTGGGTAATGGAGCCAAGCTTCTACAGAATTTTTCTCTACAACCTTTTGAATATCATTTGCAATGATCTCGTGAACTTTTATCTCTCCTCCCAGCATTATACAGTGGAGCATGATAGCCCTTTTCTTGTTAACTTCTGAAGTGTTCACTGTATTCAAGATTGACCTTTTTATCAGCTCATACCAACCTTTTGCTTTAGGGTTGAGATCTTCTCTTTTCAAGAACTTGTGCCCTCCTTGATTTTCCCTCTCCCAGTCAGCATTAAACACATAGATATCACTAGAGATTTCATCATAATCTGGCTTCTCATTCACTCTTTCTTGGTACCCAGGCTCATCAAAATTTGCTGGCCTTAGTCCTAAGACCTTCATAATGGTCTTCAGACTAAAGTCTACTTCCACACCTCGTACATAACTCTTGTACGTTGGGGCTTCGGTCATATCCAACCTTGCAGTGTTAGCGTAGAACTCCCTTATGATGTTTGCATTAATCCTGGTGATTAGTGAGGTTAGCTCTTCCCACTTTCTCTTTTTGATCTTGGCTTTTATTTCTGAGCATCCATCCTTAGGTAACTGGAAAGGGACTTCTGGATATATCTTTTTATCATTCATCCACCCAAGTTGCATTTGGTGATACCATGATCTGAACTTCTATTGATCATAGTCATTTTCAGCTTCCTTAGTAATAGGTTCCTTCCCTTTCCTTCTTTTGGAACTTGAAGAAGATGCCATACTTTCCTGATGAATACCCGAGTTGGGGTTGAAGGCTTATGAAGATGGGAGGTTGGTGTGATACACTCTCGGTGGAAAAGTGTTTGAAGATAAGGTAGTATTATGGAAGCAAGTGAGAAAGGATGCTTTGTTGCACAAAGAACACGGTTATTGGGCTTTGGTTTTATAGAATACAAGAGTTGAATTTCTGGAGTACAAGAAGTGTGAAACTTTAGTTCACATGCACGGTTCAAGTGAGGCCATTTATAGTAAGCTTTAATGAAGAATGGATGGCTAGGATTCTTTGGGACAAGTGATGAATGAAGGGTGTGCATGCAAGGTTGAATGAAGACAAAAGTTGCCTCTTCATTAAGCATATCTCTTTGGTCTTCGAAGGGCTTCTTCCAAGGATGTGCAGAATCACCTTCCAAGCCATGTGATCTACTTTTGTCTTCATGCTAGCTTTACCCTTCCTTGTCTTGTCCCTTTCATTAAATAGTTCTTTGCTTACCTAACCATCATAACAAGACAAAAGAAGTAAGTACTAACAAGTGGCGGCAAGAGAATAATTAATATTTAAAACAAAAAATTTGACTAGCATTCCTCATGCTTGTTTAACCAACCGTGACTCTTTCTGGTGCTAATGACATGTCATCATGTCATGTTTTTCTATACTTTTTCATACAAGAAATTTATAACTAGTGCTTAAATATTGCATTCTTTTGTGTTTAAATGGTAGATTTTCTTGATCTTTTGATTTTATAAACTTTGTAGGAAATAAGAAGAAAAAGAAGCAAAATAGCACAAATAAAAGAAGAAAAGAAGGATTTTGGGTACACTTTGAAGTTGAGCACGCTTTGGAGACTTAGACCTCGCTTTTAAAAGCGTGGCCCATGACCATGAAACCGTGGCATTTAGTAATGCCTTATGTATTCATTAAAGCATGCATGCATTTTGCCAATCAAGCTTTACGCATTACTAAGTAAAATTGGCATTATATATTCATTGGCTTATATGTTCAGTAAATGAAAGCATGTGGTATTAGTAATGTCATGAAAGCCGTGCATGTATCATTGGCTTAGTCATACTAGTATCATTGGCTTAATTCATTAAATAAATGCCACGGCCATGCATGCATAAAACATTTAATCATTAGTGCTAATTGGAAATGAATGCATTATTTAATCAATGCCAAGGCGTTAAAGTAAAGCATGCATTTAATTTAATTATATCATCATGAACCATGCATGCATTGGCATCATTATTTAATGGATGGAATGAGAGCTCAAGCAAGGAGCAGCGTTCATCCAAGGGAGAGCTACGTTTGAAGATGTAACGGAGCGCTCATACAAGGAATCAAAGAAAGCAAGGCGCTATGTTAACTTAGTTGCCTTTTTCGTGGGCCTCAGCAAAACAAAAACAGGGCATGCCACCAAGTAATGAGGCCACCAGGATTCGAACCAACCACCTAGGGAACAAGGAGGAAGCGCTACACAAGGAAGGCAAGGGCGCTCAGTTCCTTTACTTAACTGAGCGCTACTTCACTAAATGCTTGGCACAAAATAATTGCCCACACAATGCAACCAGGAGGGATCGAAGGTGGGAGCTCTCTCCACACAAAGGGGTGCTGCGTTAATTCCCTTAACTGAGCGCTACAATGTTCACAAAGGGAATTGGCCAAAATGAAATTACCGTAGTTCGAAGCCTGGGACAAAGCCAGTGAGCGCTACGTTTGCTCACTTAACCGAGCGCTCCACTGGAGGTGGCCTTGGTTCACATTTTCAATCAAAAGTCAATTTGGATCCAATTGTTCACCAATTTGAAAAGTCCAAATCCAAATCAATCCACTCTTCTTCAAATCCAAAGCAAGCAAAGCCCATTATCATCACTCAAAGGCACAAGAGATAATTAGATTAGGAATTTCATTTAATTGTAATTTATTTTTAATTTTAATTTCATTTTTATTTTTGTAAAGCCTATATAAAGGTATCAATTTCATTTTGGTAGGGAGGCTGGCTCTGCTAGAGAGCATTAGGAGTAGAGTAGAATAGAGAACTCTCTTTTACATTTTCCTTGTTGAATTTGAGAATTGAAAATCACATTTGGGTTTCTTTTCTTTTTTGTTTTATTCTCCTTCTGCTGCAAGTTTTCCTTTCTGAAAATTTGCATGAGTTTAATGTGGGCTTGATTTACAATTCTAAGCAATTTAAATTTCCTACACCTCAATTCTCTGTTCCATTGATCTCAATTTACTTTTATGCAATTTAATTCCTCTGCACTTCACACTTGAGTTTCTTGTGATCTGATTTACTCTTTCTGTAATTTAATTTTCTGCAATTATTCTGAGATCGATCTATTGCTTTCTTTAATTTCCAGCACCCAGCCCCCTTTACATTTCATGCAATTTACATTTCTTGTCATTTAAGATTCTGTCAATTTACATTTCTTGCTCTTTAAGAGTCAGTCACTTTACTTTCTGCAATTTAAATTCCTTGCCATTTACTTTTTGCTGCTTCAAATTTCATCTAATTCACCAATGTTAGCTTGACTAAACTAATCACCCACTAAAGTTGCTTGATCCATCAATCCCTGTGAGATCGACCTCACTCTAAGTGAGTTATTACTACTTGATGCGACCCGGTACACTTGCCGGTGAGTTTTAGTGTTGGAAATTCCATTTCAACCCATTAAGTTTTTGGCGCCGTTGCCGGGGATTGATTTTGATTAACAATGATTAAGTGGGTGAGAAGTCTAGATCAAGCATTTTCTTTATTTTTGTTTTCTATTTTAGATTGAAACCAAGGTGTTTGAGTTATTGCCTCACTAAGAAATTCTTCTCTGAGACATGAATTTCAATTTTCCTTGGTGTTGTGTTTTCCAAAATTCAAATAGAGTTCAACTCATCTTATGATCGAACAAATTTTATGGGATATTACCCACCATCAGTAATCTCTAATGGTGGCTGGAAATATCACCAAGAAAATACAAATTCTGAGCATCCAATCTATGGAGATTTGCTTCAGAGACATAAGATTAGCAAGAGAATCATATGGGATATTTTCCTCCACCACAAAATGATGCAAGTCATTATTCTAATGGTGGCTGGGAGTATCGCCAAGAAATGATAAATGATCCAGAAAATCACATGAGATTTTGTCCAGAACCACAAAATGATTTATGTCATTATCCTCATGATAGCTGGGCATATCAACAAGAGTATAAACAATCAAGTGAAATAAACTATTTTCCAGAGCCACAAAGTGACTCATATTGCTATGATACTGACATAAATTATGGCTGGGAAGGGAATTTCAATATTTTATCTTCTGTTCATCAAGGAACATCATCATTTGATTGTGCTGTCAATGCATACATGGAAAATTATTCCCCAATGACACATGATGATTCATACTGTGATGAATTCAACAATTCTTCAAGTTGTGCTTGGGAGAATCAAAATCAGAAAGCATTTGACAATTCATACTCCACTTATCAAGAGCTATCATCACTTGAGCAAATCATCAATTTATTCATGGAAAGCTGTCAAACCCCACCTCCCAGTTTTTCATCTGAAAATTCTTCATCACTTAACTATCCCTTGACAAAAATTTTCTTCCAAAACTCACAGTCCACACAAACTTCCATGAACCAAAGCCTTTCAAGGCTTGAAACCATGCTTGAAAGATATGAAAGGGAAGCACAGAGGTCCTGGAATGACCAAGAGAACTCTCTCAAAAACATGGAAGTGCTATTAAGTCAAATGTTGAGTGCAAGGGAGGAAGTGGAAACACAAGAACAAAAGGTCCCTGTGTCAAGTGAAATTACAATGAAGGATGAGGAACATGAGCCAAGGATTTTACATTTACAAAAGCTAATTAAAGTGAGAATAGAACATGAAGATTCCCTCCCAAAGGACTTAATGGAAAGCCATAAAAAAGAAATGGAGGAAGACAATAAAAGAAATTCACATTCAATTGAAGCAGAGAAGTACATAGATGAAGGGCTCATTGAACCACCAATTCAAAAGGCTCTTGATGAAGAAAACACTCTAACAATCACACAACCAGCAACTCTTAACCTCCAAGAAGTGAAGGCAACTAACAAGAGCACCAAGAAGAGGATTGTGACCAAGATATCAAGGACAGCATTCAAGAAAAGGTCAACTGCACACAATGCTCCCCCTGATCCAGTAAGCAAGTTAAATTCAGCAAACAACAAAAGGAAGCTTGTTGAGGAGAGGCCAAGACAAGGGACACTAGCTGAATCTTCTCCCCCTTTGAGGTCATTCCTCTTAACAAACTGGTAGAAGAGGAACAAAGTGAAGAACATGTCAACCGTAGGTAACATTTCTTTGCTTTGTTTAAATTTCAATAAATTGGCATATGGTTACATTCTAAGTTTGGTGTTGCCCTGCAACAATTTGTTTTCAATCCTTCTGAATGATTGCATCAAATCATAAATTTGAAAGTGTCACACAAAGATTCTAAGTTTGGTGTGCCATTTATTTTTTTTATGCAATTCATTCAGCAACACCACTTGTCTGCATAATCATAATACCTTGCAGTGTTATCTTTCTTTTAGTTAGACAATTTTAGTTTTCTCTTTGTTTTAGTCATTTTCTTGTTTTTAATGCTTTCTTCCATTAACTATTTTTGTTAATACATCACCAAGAGATCCTTATTCATGACATATTCTTGGCTTGGTGATTGTACTTAACATATAACAGTTTCATTTGCTTAGTTTTAATTCAAATAAATTGACATATGATTGCATTCTAAGTTTGGTGTTGCTATGCAACAAAATTTGGTTCCAATCTTTACTAGATACTTGCATCAATTCCAAGTGAAAGTGTCATACTAAGTTTGGTGTGCCACTTATTTTCTCTATGCAATGTATCATGTACACCCTCTTATGTTTGCAATCACAATGTCTCTGTCTCTTGTGCTTTGATTGTTATCTCTAAATTTGCTTTCTTGAAACACATGTACTGCTAACATTTCATTGTGTAAGATATTCATGATCCATCTTAGCCCCATAGCCATTGTTCTAGTTGTTTCTTGAGGATGAGCAATCATTCTGAGTATTGGTATGGGAAGAAGGAAGAATAGAAGGAAAATGACAACAGTAGAGAAGATGAATTACAAGGTTGTAAAGTTCATTTTCCTCTCCTTTGTTTCCAGCACTTTAAATTGCATGATTGTCTTCATCTTCTCTGTTTACATGTGTGTATGAATAAGCATAGCCTGCATCTTGATTTGTAACATGTTTCCATACAATTATAACTACCAACTTGAGTTTTGTAAAGTTCAAAGCAGTAAAGTATCATGATCATAAACAAACAAGGAATTAAAGAAGAAATTAGCATGTGAATAAAAGTTTTGGAAAGCTAGTATGGTTAATTGTTGCTCAATTGTATTAGACTTTATTTAATTGAAGTTTTCATCTAGGACATTTTATGAAATCTTTTGAAATCATGAAAACCTTGAAGAAGCAATTGCAAATTAAGGCAAAAAAAGAAAAAGGGAAAGAATGAGAAAGCTGAAGGCTCTGAGTACCAATGACAAATTCATTGTTAAGTACTTGTGGTGTTTATGTATCAAGCAAAAAGCTTGAAAACAAAACACTTAGAAGTCAAGGTTAGGCTCAAAGTGCGAAAAGCACTCCCTCAAAGCTCAAGGCTCTGAGTATCAATGATTAGAGAGTCAAGAAAAGAAACAAATGAGCTTAATGAAGTCCTCTAATTAAATTCTTGTGGTACTTATGTATCAAGTGGTAATAATTGAAAACAAAGCATTTAGAGTCTTAGTTTTGTTATCAACTCATGGGGCAAAGCACCCAAAAGGAGAAGCTAATAAGAAAATCAAAAGCTTGTTTCAAGGAAGAAATATAAGAAAAAGATTTCATAAATTGAGCTGGATAGAAGCATCAATCATTTACATTTCTTTTGTGTTGTGGCATGCATAGAAAACTAGCCAACCATGAACATTGAGTTGTTATTCTTCTTTCCTTGGATTGTCAATCTTTATTGCATGATTCTTTTCTTGCTTAGGGATAAGCAAGGTTAAAGTTTGGTGTTGTGATGACATGTCATCATGTCATGTTTTTCTATGCTTTTTCATACAAGAAATTTATAACTAGTGCTTAAATACTGCATTCTTTTGTGTTTAAATGGTAGATTTCCTTGATCTTTTGATTTTATAAACTTTGTAGGAAATAAGAAGAAAAAGAAGTAAAATAGCACAAATAAAAGAAGAAAAGAAGGATTTTGGGCACACTTTGAAGTTGAGCACGCTTTCGAGCCTTAGGCCACGCTTTTAAAAGCGTGGCCCATGACTATGAAACCGTGGCATTTAGTAATGCCTTATGCATTCTAGGGGTGTTCAAAACCGATCTAATCCGAACAAAACCGATCAACCGAACCAAAAAAACCGATAACCGAACAAACCGAAAACCGAAAAACCGAAAAAAAATAATTTGTGCAGTTTTTTTGCGGTTCGGTTCGATTTTTGGTTTTGGTAGGAAAACCTGAACCGAACCAAACCGAACTGGTGTTATTAAAAACCCTGCTATAAAAGCAGCCTCCCTCCTAAACCAGCCGCAGCCAATAGCGATCCCTAGCAGAAATCCTAACCCCCTCGAGCCCTCTATCTCAACCTCTGTAGCGCCGAATCTCAGCGGAAGCTCTTCCTTCTTCTTCTCTGCCATCGACACCGCCGGACAGCACCATCGCAGCGGCGTGGCTCTTTTCTCTTCCTCTCTCTTCCTCGTAGCTTGTAGCGCTTCTCTTTCTACCTCAGCCTCGAGAGCTCCCACACCACCTCTCCAGCAGCCGTCACCTCCACGAACCAACAGCTGCTGTCTTCTTCGACGAACCGCAGCAGCATGCACCAGACGCAGTCAAAGCAACCGCCGTTCATCGTCCGTCTCTCGTTCGTCATTGATCTGTCCAGTCTCTCTGGTCTTTGGTTCGTCGTCGCTGCCGTCTCACCATCCTGCATCTCCGTCGTCCTCTGCAATAGAGCCTAAGTCTCAAGTAGTTTTTTTTGTTCCGATTCTATTTTTATTAATTCTGGTTTAGTCTTTTTATTGATTTTAATTTATTGATTCTGATTTTGCTTTTTTAATTTTGAAATTTTTGTTCTGTTTTGATTTAGGGAAATTCTTGTTTAGGGTTGATTCTGATTTTGCTTTTTTAATTTTGAAATTTTTGTTCTGTTTTAATTTAGAAAAATTCTGGTTTAGGGTTGATTCTGATTTTGCTTTTTTGGTTCTATTTCTTGATTTAGTTTGAAATTGGTGCACCATTTTTGCAAAATTTTTGGAATTAGTTTGGTTGTATTTCTTTACTTTCTTGCAAAATTCTGGTATAGGGTTGATTCTGATTTTGTTTTTTTAATTTTTTAATTTTTGTTTTGTTTTGATTTAGGAAAATTCTGGTTTTTGTTGATTCTAAACGTTTTGTTTATTTAATGTTAATGCAGGAAAGAAGAAAGTGAAAGAGGAAGAACTTGTGGAATTGGTGCACCACATGAACATTTTTGGAATTAGTTTGGGTGTATTTTTTATTCAGTTTGGTTCTATTTCTTGATTTAGTTTGGAATTGGTGCACCATTTTTGCAAAATTTTTGGAATTAGTTTGCTTGTATTTCTTTACTTTCTTGATTCAGTTCAGGCTGATTATTGTTCTATCTGTTTCCCATGTTTTTGCAACTTGCTAATGATTTTAATTTGTTGTGCTTCTGCTAATTTGTTAGTAATTTATGAGTCAAGTTGATCATTGTTCCATTGTTCCATTGTTGATTTTGTGAAATTGTTAATTATTTTAGTACCCTAGATATGATTTGATGATTAGAATATGATAGGTTTTCAAAACAATGTAAAAACCGAACAAACCGAACCAAACCAAATCGAATTTAATTGGTTTGGTTTGGTTCGGATGGTCTTAATAAAAAAACTGAACCAAACCGAACCGCATAATTAATATAACATTGGATCGGTTGACTTTTTCTTAAAAAACCGAACTAAACCGCACCGCGAACACCTCCAATGCATTCATTAAAGCATGCATGCATTTTGTCAATCAAGCTTTACGCATTACTAAGTAAAATTGGCATTATATATTCATTGGCTTTATGTTCAGTAAATGAATGTTCAGTAAATGAAAGCATGTGGTATTAGTAATGTCATGAAAGCCGTGCATGTATCATTGGCTTAGTCATACTAGTATCATTGGCTTAATTCATTAAATGAATGCCACGGCCATGCATGCATAAAGCATTTAATCATTAGTGCTAATTAAAAATGAATGCATTATTTAATCAATGCCAAGGCGTTAAAGTAAAGCATGCATTTAATTTAATTATATCATCATGAACCATGCATCACTACAAGAAAAACACCCATTCAGGTACACTTGAAAAGTGTAGCCAAAAGTGAAAAAAATGATGCCTTAAGCTACGGCTACGCTTTTTGGGCTACGGCTACGCTTTTTGGGGTAATTCCTATTCGGCCGTTGCCTATTCTCAAAGGCTACGCTTTTGGCGTTTAGGAATAGGGTGTGCTTTTCAAGTGATGCTGTCCAGGACCAAAGGCTATGCTTTTTAGCTTCCATTTTTACTAGAATAGGCTACGCTTTTCAACGCTACTACATCACTTGTAAAGTGTAGCCACATTGTATACCATATAGCTACCCTATATAAGTGTAGCCTTAGGTCCCTCATGGTTTTTTTTATTTTCTATATATATATATATATATATATATATATATATATTCTAATAATTTTTTTCTATAACCTAATATTTAGTAATATAATTATATATATAATCATGCATTTTTAATCAAATTAGTCAAATATAAAATAAAAATAAATACACAATAATACTATATAATATTCTTCAAATAATAAATATATTTATAATGAACCAAAAGTATTAGAATGATTATAATTTTGAATACTCATACATCTTATATTAAAATAAAAAAAATAAGTAAAATTAGATTAGCTTCTACAAAATAAATAGAGTTATTCCTTAGCACATCTATAATACACTGCTGTTTATATAATTGTAAACAATTAACAACAAAAATTTTCTTAAACAGAAATATACTAATCCAGGAACTTAGGCTCTCTATCAATTAGTTCTTTCTTTGTCTCTCTAGCATTAGCCTTTCACCAAATATACTCATTGCTATCTACCTAAAAACAAAATAAAAGGACACTTAGCATAAAGAAATATGCCATTTTGTACCAAACCACAAGGGTTTTTAAATCAAAGTCATGAATTCTAGGTACTTGGCAGTGTAAAATCAATTGCAGAAAATAAATGTTGTATAAATATAGAGCAACACCATGCACTTTTGCACCAAATAGAAACTGAAAATAGAGAAAATAAAATAGAAGCCTATGCAACTTGATTCCTTACTTTGAAAGCATGATAAGGAGTGAAGCAAAAAACAGATACTAATCAGCAAGATTGACAAACTTGACAAAGGCATTAGAATAAATGAACACTAAATTTTAGCAATCATAATTATTTATACTCTAACTATATCAGAATTGCAAATTGAGCAAGTAATATAATATAATTTGAAATACTAACAACAAAAACAGCAGAAAGCACTTCTCCAAAAGGACTTTGTACAATAGTCAAGGGCATACACTTGGACAACTGGGGCAAGAACAAGTGCAGAATTTTGGGAGAATGCAGCAGTTTTCGAAGTCGTCTCTACCTTGGAAGCATTTTGATTGAAGACAAGAGCAACTGAAACAGCTCCTCCTCCTCCATTTATAGCACTTTGATCTGAAATAGCTCCTCCTCATCCTTCTCCATTTTGATTGATGGAGGGAAGACAATTGCAGCTGCAACAATTGCATGGCCTGCAGCAGTGATACAAACAAAATTAGAAATCGCTCAGAGTTTCAATCTTCAAAGGTAAACAATATTAACATACTATTCATATGTGAAAATCAAAGAAAGAAAGGCACAGTTACAGCAACAACATTGAAGAGTGTGATAGGATTAAGGTTAATAACTCAGTGTAGTACTACAATTAATAGTCAAGACTTAAATGCTGAAGTAGGTTAGGACATTACAATTAATTTAGAATGTCACGAGAAACTTTTCTGAATTTGATAAAACCAAATTATATACGCATTGAAAAACCTAAGCAATGTGCATTAAGAGATTGCATATCAGATAACCCGTCAATCGTCTGATGACAACAACTAAACACGATAAAGACAACAAGCAATGAATTTTATAAGGAACACATTTAATCAATAATTCTAATTCACTAAACTAACTAGAGATCTGGAACCAGTTAGACAATCACAGACATTTATAAAATTATTATTTCCTCTAACAGCAAGAAATTATCATTAATTCATTTATTGATGGCATCGGTTGAATAAAACAAGCGAAATAGAAACTGCATATCACTGCATCCAGTTGTGTAAATACTACTAAATAGCCAAGTAAAACATTGCACCTGAATCCCGAGGGTCCATTTTCTCTCAACAGGGATCTGTGGTCTCATTCCTACTTGATAGTCCATATAACCTGGAAAGTGCCCAGCAACCGGAGAAGAAACTTCACTGGAATGATTGCATCCTAAACAGTTACATTATAAAACCAAAAATAAGCTTTTCACAATATCCTATTTGAAAAGAGAAAACAAAGAAATCTAATACCAAGAACAGAAAATCTACAACTCCAGCACAAAATCCATAAGAACTCGTTCTAGCTAGAAAGATAGATTCCATCACATGAGAGCTCTGTATTTATTATATAAATAGACCATAGAACATAGAAGAATAAGTGTGTAATTTGAGATTAGCAAATTAATTAAACCATCAGATTTGACAAACACAAGATGAAGAAAAGAAAATTACTTCAATTAAGAATCATACTTCATTGTCTTGAGAATATCATATCAACCATTTAGCCTAGCTTCAGCTTTACTTGCTCCAAAGACCAAAATGGATCTTACATTACCCACATTTTAAATAAGAAAATTGTAGAATGATTTCACTTCCTTTTACTTTTTACACATTTTAGTTCTAGTCTTTTTTTTAATGGAATACGTTTTCTTATAGGTGTAAGGCACCATGCACTAGATCAAATATGATGCAAAAATTGGCTGAATAAAAATTATTTACCTATATTTTTCTTTAAACGAACAGGGAAGAAAAATTGCTATCCAATTAATTAGTTTAATTTAGCACTAAGTTCCTTATCCTTTAGCATTCTGAGTTTTGCAAGAAGCAAGTGGGCCTAAATAATTATTCTCAAATGTAGTTGGATTAGTGTGATGAGTAATAGATTCAGATCCAGAATATGATTCCCCTTTAGTTGGGGTTTGAACATGTGGACCCTGTTTATTTGACCCAACTCAAAGGTAACACTTCCATCTTATTAGTTTCATATACATCAATTAATGATGATTCCATAAGAACTCGTTCTGAGCGATCTCCATGCACTTCTCAAACAAGTCTTTATATAGATAAACAAAAATCAATACATTCAAATAAAGCATCAATACCTTTATATAGATATTTTACCTCTCGAGAGTTATAAGCTGATATAGTTAGGTGAGTGTAGTAATTAACTACCACTTTTCAACAAAAAACCAGCAACTTCAGCTAATTCCTTTGTCTCTTTCATGTTAAAAGCCTTGGTCAGCTCCAAAATATCTCTAAATCAGATTGATTAAGCATGAAAAAGGCAAGTATCAATAGATTATAAACCATGACAGTTTGTCAAAACATTGAATATAAAAAAGGAAATGGGATTCACAAGTTATAATGCAGTCCGGACATAAAATAAAATTAAAAAATCAACATAAAACTTAATTAATTTTCTCCAAAAAGTGCTACAACCTTTGCCAATTATATATCACTACAGATAACTCAATTAGGTTAATAATGTGATTAAGTGTGCTTATGTGGAGAGATTTATTATCAAATATTAATTTAAAATACTCGTTACACAAAATCAACGCTCATATTTGTAATGAACCTTTTTCCTATGCATCATCAATGAATTCTTTGTAGTAATGTAATAAACCATAAGTCCTAAAAGAACACACAGGAAATGATTGAGGACAAGAATCAAAATTAAATCTCAAGACAACTGTAATTAAACTGCGTGCAAATGATAATTAGAATATTTTGACAAAATTTGAATTTATGTCAAGGCCTAAACTAGCTAAATTTAGAGTGCAAAATCTTAAGCCCTGAACTAGCCATGGGAAAAAAACTATGGCAATTATATGGATTCAATCAGCAAAATATAGCAAAATCAATAAACCCTGACGAAGCAATATACAAAATCATAAAGCAAAATGTAAAAGCAAAAAGCAAATTCTAACAAAGGAAGAAAGATTTAATACTATTTAGATTTAACATATAATTTTCAGTACATGTCCTCTAATTATTGCTTTTCTCTTAATCAATACTATTCATATTTAGAATCAATATGTCATCATTCTCTGTTATTCAGATTCACAACACCAACAGGAATAATTAAAAGTTACACAGCAACAACACCAACAATTAAATCACAATAACATAATAAAAACAAGAAAAAAACAATAACAGACGGAATTCGTACTTAGATACAGGACAGAACTCAAACCAAGATGAGGGAGAGGGAGCAGTGGAGCACAGGCGACGGAACTGGAACAAACAACGGCAGTGGAACAGAGGCGACGCAACGCAATGATAAAGAGAAGTTGCGACGGCGGCTAGACCAGATTCGACGGCGGCGACACAGCTTGAAAAAGAGAACAGCGGCTAGGGTTTTTCTTTGAGAGAGAGAAGAACTTCAATGTCTCGGTGAGTGGTGAGCGACGAAGATGAGGAGCGGCGATGTTGAGTGGTGAGCGAAGGTGAAGAAGATGAGGAGCGGCGCGGTGAGTGGTGAGCGAAGGTGAGAAGACGAAAGAGAAGGGCGACGGTGAATGGGGGTGAGCAAATGTGAAGACGAAGGAGAAGGGCGACGGCGAGTGGTGGTGGCGTGAAAACGGCGTGAAGCAGAGAAGGAGCTGAGCAAAGTGCGTGTTTTTGGTGGAGAAAAACGAGGGTTTCTAAAAAGAAAACAAAATTCATTTAAGTATAGGTGAATATCTTAGGCATCATTTTTGAAGCGCACCCAAAACTTAGTAAATAGGCTACCCTCAAAAAACGTTCTTTTTAGTACAAAAAGTGTACCCATAAATATCAACATATGGCTACGTTTTTTAAGTGATTTCTATAATACCTAAGGTTACAATTTTTAAATGATGCCAGAATCGTGTTTCCTTTTCTCTAAAAAAAGGCAACACTGAGAAAAGCGTAGCCTATTCATAGAATAGGCTACGCTTTTCAAATGTAGCTTAAAAAAGTGTGGCTAAATGGGTATTTTTCTTATAGTGCATGCATTGGCATCATTATTTAATGGATGGAATGAGAGCTCAAGCAAGGAGCAGCATTCATTCAAGGGAGAGCTACGTTTGAAGATGTAACAGAGCACTCATACAAGGAATCAAAGGAAGCAAGGCGCTACGTTAACTTAGTTGCCTTTTTCGTGGGCCTCAGCAAAACAAAAACAAGGCGTGCCACCAAGTAATAAGGCCACCAGGATTCGAACCGAGCACCTAGGGAGCAAGGAGGAAGCGCTACACAAGGAAGGCAAGGGCGCTCAGTTCCTTTACTTAACTGAGCGCTACTTCACTAAATGCTTGGCACAAAAGAATTGCTCACACAATGCAACCAGGAGGGATCGAAGGTGGGAGCTCTCTCCACACAAAGGGGCGCTGCGTTAATTCCCTTAATTAAGCGCTACAATGTTTAAAAAGGGAATTGGCCAAAATGAAATTACCCTGGTTCGAAGCCTGGGACAAAGCCAGTGAGCGCTACGTTTGCTCACTTAACCGAGCGCTCCACTGGAGGTGGCCTTGGTTCACATTTTCAATCTAAAGTCAATTTGGATCCAATTCTTCACCAATTTGAAAAGGCCAAATCCAAATCAATCCACTCTTCTTCAAATCCAAAGCAAGCAAAGCCCATTATCATCACTCAAAGGCACAAGAGATAATTAGATTAGGAATTTCATTTAATTTTAATTTGTTTTTAATTTCAATTTTATTTTATTTTTGTAAAGCCTATATAAAGGCATCAATTTCATTTTAGTAGGGAGGCTGGCTCTGCTAGAGAGAATTAGGAGTAGAGTAGAATAGAGAACTTTCTTTTAAATTTTCCTTTTTGAATTTGAGAATTAAAAATCACATCTGGTTTTCTTTTCTTTTCTGTTTTGTTCTCCTTCTTCTGCAAGTTTTCCTTTCTGAAAATTTGCATGAGTTTGACGTGAGCTTGATTTACAATTCTAAGCAATTTAAATTTCCTGCACCTCAATTCTCTGTTCCATTGATCTCAATTTACTTTTATGCAATTTAATTCCTCTGCACTTCACACTTGAGTTTGTTGTGATCTGATTTACTCTTTCTGCAATTTAATTTTCTACAATTGTTCTGAGATCGATCTATTGCTTTCTTTAATTTCTAGCACCCAGCCCCCTTTACATTTCATGCAATTTACATTTCTTGTCATTTAAGATTATATCAATTTACCTTTCTTGCTCGTTAAGATTCAATCACTTTATTTTCTGTAATTTAAATTCCTTGCCATTTACTTTCTGCTGCTTCAAATTTCATCTAATTCACCAATGTTAGCTTGACTAAACTAATCACCCACTAAAGTTGCTTGATCCATCAATCTCTGTGGGATCGACCTCACTCTAAGTGAGTTATTACTACTTGATGTGACTCGGTACACTTGCCGGTGAGTTTTGGTGTTGAAAATCCCATTTCAACCCATCAGGTGCTACCATTTATAGTCTTGGAGGACACCAAACTTAGTGTTTGGTTATATGGTTCAAAGTGTTACTTCCTCCAAGTATTGTCATTGAGATCTCAACGGGATTAGTGTTACTTTTGGTTAAATCATCAGGAAAAACACTTTATTTTTCTATTTTTAAACATGAACTAAAGATTATATAAACATGGTTGCACTTTTATGACTTTCAAAACTCAAAAGACTTTGATTCTCACGCTTCGTTCTTGCAATATATAGAACACTAAACTTAATTTTTGGCTATATATTCCAAGAAACACATGTCAAAATGGCAATATGATCTTTATTTTTGAAAGGTATCTTAGTGTGCCTGTAGGCACATGATGAGTGGATAATTTATACGCTTTTTGGCATTATTTTTACATAGTTTTTAGTATGTTTTAGTCACTTTTTATTATAATTTTATTAGTTTTTATGCAAAAATCACATTTCTGGACTTTACTATGAGTTTGTGAGTTTTTTTGTAATTTCAGGTATTTTCTGGCTAAAATTGAGGGACCTGAGCAAAAATCTGATTCAGAGGCTGAGAAAGGACTGCAGATGCTGTTGGATTCTGACCCTCCTGCACTCTAAGTGGATTTTATGGAGATACAGAAGCCCAATTTGCGTGCTCTCAATTGCGTTGGAAAGTAGACATCTTGGGCTTTCCAGCAATGTATAATAGTCCATAATTTACCCGAGATTTGATGGCTCAATTTGGCGTTTAACGCCAGCCAGAGACCCTTTTCTGGCGTAAAACGCCAGAACTAGAGTTAAACGCCCAAACTGGCATCCAAGCTATCGTTTAACTCTAGAAAAGGCCTATGCACGTGTAAAGCTCAATGCTCAGCCCAAGCACACAACAAGTGGACCCCAGAAGTGAATTTCTGCACTATCTGCACTTAGTTACTCAATTTCTGTAATCCTTAGTAACTAGTTTAGTATAAATACTAGTTTTTCCTATTGTATTCGTACTTTTATCATCTTATGCCATTTTTCACATTTGGAGGCTGGCCACACGGCCATGCCAAGACATTTTTATCTTATGTATTTTCTACGGTGGAGTTTCTACACCTCATAGATTAAGGTGCGGAGCTCTGCTGTTCTTCATGAACTAATGAAAGTACTATTGTTTCTCTTTCAATTCACACATGTCTCTTCTCCAAGATATACTATCGTTCTTAATTTAGTTAAGTCAGAATGAAGGGGTGACCCATGACAATCACCCACTATCTTCATTACTCGCTTAGCTAAGATCCGCGTGCCTGACAACCACAAGCGGTCTACATGATGTTCAACGAAGTCATTCGATGACAGCTGGAGTATAATCTCTTAGGTCTCTGATCCACGGATTTGACTCGCCTCTCCTGACAACAGAGCATTCGAATCCATGAAATTAGAACCTTCGTGGTAGAGGCTAGAACCAATTGGCAGCATTCCTGAGATTTGGAAAGTCTAAACCTTGTCTGTGGTATTTGGTATGCGAAATTGTTACTCATTTTAGGTTGTAAAATTATTTGTTCGTTCTTTCCCTGGCAATGGCGCCAAAAACGGGTGCACAGAACCATGGTCTAAACATAACTTCACAACTTCGCATAACTAACCAGCAAGTGCACTGGGTCGTCTAAGTAATAAAACCTTACGTGAGTAAGGGTCGATCCCACGGAGATTGTTGGTATGAAGCAAGCTATGGTCATCTTGTAAATCTCAGTCAGGCGGATCTCAAATGGTTATGGAGTTTTCGAATAATAAAACGTGATCACAGGATCAAAAATACAATCCAGGATCTTCCAAAGATGTCTAATACAATAGTAAAAAGTCCTATTTATACTAAACTAGTTACTAGGGTTTACAGAAGTAAGTAATTGATGCATAAATCCACTTCCGGGGCCCACTTGGTGTGTGCTTGGGCTGATCTTGAAGTTTACACGTGTAGAGGCTTCTTTTGGAGTTGAACGCCAGGTTGTAACGTATTTCTGGCATTCAACTCTGGCTCGTGACATGTTTCTGGCGTTTAACTCCAGACTGCAGCGTAGAACTGGCGTTCAACGCCCTTTTGTATCATTTAATCTCGGCCAAAGTATGGACTATTATATAGTTTTGGAAAGCCCTGGATGTCTACTTTCCAACGCAATTAGAAGCGCACCATTTTGAGTTCTGTAGCTCCAGAAAATCCACTTTGAGTGCAGGGAGGTCAGAATCCAACAGCATCAGTAGTCCTTCTTCAACCTCTGAATCTAATTTTTGCTCAAGTCCCTCAATTTCAGCCAGAAAATTCCTGAAATCATAGAAAAACATACAAACTCATAGAAAAGTCTAGAAATGTGAATTTAACATAAAAACTAATAAAAACATCCCTAAAAGTAACTAGATCCTACTAAAAACATACTAAAAATAATGCCAAAAAGCGTATAAATTATCCGCTCATCAGTATTCCGAGTAGGATCTGGGACGGGATGACTGTGACGAGCTTCAAACTCACGAATATTGGGCACAGTGACAGTTTGCAAAAGGATAGAGAGATCCTATTCCGACACAAGTGAGAACCGACAGATGATTAGCCGTGCGGTAGTTGTGCCTGGTATTTTTCATCCGAGACGAGAGATCCGATAGTTGATTAGCCGTACAGAAACTGTACCTGGACCATGTTCACCGAGAGAACGGATGGTAGCCATTGACAATGGTGATCCACCAACATACAACTTGCCATGGAAGGGAGCACGCATGATTGGATGAAGACAACAGGAAAGTAGAGGTTTAGAAGCAACAAAGCATCTCCAAACGCTTATTTGAAATTCCCACCAATGAATTACATAAGTATCTTTATTTTAATTTATGTTTTATTTATCTTTCAATTATCAAAACTCATAACTAATTGAATTCGCCTGACTAAGATTTACAGGATGACGATAGCTTGCTTCAAGCCGGCAATCTCTGTGGGATCGACCCTTACTCGCGTAAGGTTTTATTACTTGGACGACCCAATGCACTTGCTGGTTAGTTGTACCAGAGTTGTGAAAAGTGTGATCACAATTTTGTGCACCAAGTTTTTGGCGCCGTTGCCGGGGATTGTTCAAGTTTGAACAACTGACGGTTCATCTTGTTGCTTAGATTGGGTAATTTTATTTTATGTTTAAGCTTTTTATTTTTATTTTCGAAAAAAAAATTTCATAAAATCATAAAAACCAAGAAAAAATTTTGTGTTTCTTGTTTGAGTCTTGTGTCAAATTTTAAGTTTGGTGTCAACTGCATTTTTTTTAATTTAATTTTCTTAAAATTTTTGAAATTTCTTGCATTATGTTCTTCATGATCTTCAAGTTGTTCTTGATGATTTTCTTTGTTTGATCTTTACATTTTCTTGTTTTATGTCTTTTCTTATTTTTCATATGCATTTTCAAATTGTTAGTGTCCCTGGTACAAAAGTTCTTATGTTTGGTGTCTTGCATGTCTTTCTTTTCTTAAAAATTTTCAAAAATATATACTCGATGTTCATCTTGACATTCAAAGTGTTCTTGCATGCATTATTTGTTTTGATCTTAAATTTTTATGTTTTGTTTCATTTTGTTGTTTTTCTCTCTCCTCATTAAAAATTCAAAAGTCAAAAAAAAAATATATCTTCCTTATTCTTCTCATAATTTTCGAAATTTTGAGTTGACTTGGTCAAAAATTTTTAAAATTTAGTTGTTTCTTGTTAGTCAAGTCAAAATTTCAATTTAAAAACTTTATCTTTTCAAATCTTTTTCAAAATCAATTCTTTTTCATTTTTTTATGATTTTCGAATTTCATTCTTAAAATTTTTCAAAATCTTTTTCATTTTTCTTTTAATGTTTTCGAAAATTTTAAAATTAATTTTCAAAATCTTTTTCTTAATTTTATTTCATAATTTTCGAAATTATTGCTAACATTTAATGTTTTGATTCAAAAATTTTAAGTTTGTTACTTTCTTGTTAAGAAAGATTTAATCTTTAAATTCTAGAATCATATCTTTTAGTTTCTTGTTAGTCAAGTCATCAACTTTAATTTTAAAAATCAAATCTTTTTAATTTTTTTCAATTCTTTTTCAAAATAAATTTCAATCATATCTTTTTAAAATTTTAATTTCAAAATCTTTTTCTAACTTCTTATCTTTTCAAAATTTACTTTCAAACCTTTTCAACTAATTACTTGATTTGTTTGTTTTAATTTTAAAAATTTACTATTTCTTATCTTTTCAAAACCACCTAACTACTTTTTCACTTCTCATTTTCGAAAACAACTAACCACTTTTTCAAAATTCTTTTTAATTAACTAATTATTTTAAATTCTAATTTTATTTTATTTCTTTTAATGTTTTTTATCACTAAATAAATAATTAAAATAAAAACAAAAATATTTTTTTCTTTTATTCTACTTAAAAAAAATTTTGAATACTCTCTCTCTCTCTCTCTCTCATATCTTTCTATTTATTTATTTAATTACTAAGACTTCTCTTCTACTCATAATTCGAACTCCTCTCTCTTCTCTCTGTTCGAATTACTCATCTCCTCTCTCTTCTTATTCTTCTATTCTTCTATTCTGATACTCACATAAAGGAATCTCTATACTGTGACATAGAGGATTCCCATTTTCTCTTTATTCTCTTCTTTTTCATATGAGCAGGAACAAGGATAAGGACATTCTTGTTGAAGCTGATCCTGAACTTGAAAGGACTCTGAAGAGGAAGCTAAGAGAAGCTAAAGCACAACACTCCGAAGAGGACCTTACAGAAAATTTCAAAAAAGAAGCAGACATGGCAGCCGAACCCAACAACAATGGTGGAGATGCAAGAAAGATGCTTGGTGACTTTACTGCACCAACTTCCAACTTCTATGGAAGAAGCATCTCAATTCCTGCAATTGGAGCAAACAACTTTGAGCTTAAGCCTCAATTAGTTTCTCTAACGCAGCAGAATTGCAAGTTTCATGGACTTCCATTGGAAGATCATCATCAGTTCTTAGTTGAATTCTTACAAATCTGTGACACTGTTAAAACCAATGGGGTTAATTCCGAGGTCTACAGACTTCTGCTTTTCCCTTTTACTGTAAGAGACAGAGCTAGGATATGGTTAGACTCACAACCTAAAGAAAGCTTGAACTCTTAGGAAAAGTTGGTCAATACTTTCTTGGCCAAAATTTTTCCACCTCAAAGGATGAGCAAGCTTAGAGTGGAAGTCTAGACCTTCAGACAGAAGGAAGGTGAATCCCTCTATGAAGCTTGGAAAAGATACAAGCAATTGATCAGAAGGTGTCCTTCTGACATGCTTTCAGAATGGAGCATCTTAGGTATATTATATGATGGTCTGTCTGAATTGTCCAACATGTCATTGGACCACTGTGTTGGTGGATCTCTTCATTTGGCGAAAACACCTGCAGAAGCCCAGGAACTCATTAAAGTGGTTGCAAATAACCAGTTCATGTATACTTCTAAAAGAAATCCTGTGAATAATGTGATGACTCAAAAGAAAGGAGTTCTTGAGATTGATACTCTGAATGCCATATTGGCTCAGAATAAAATATTGACTCAGCAAGTCAATGTGATTTCTCAGAATCTGACTGGATTGCAAGTTGCATCCGGTAGTACTAAAGAAGCCTCCTCTGAAGGAGAAACTTATAACCCTGAGAATCCTGCAATGGAAGAGGTGAATTACATGGGAGAACCCTATGGAAACACCTATAATCCTTCATGGAGAAATCATCCAAATTTCTCATGGAAGGATCAACAGAAGCCTCAACAAGGCTTCAATAATAATAATGGTAGGAGAAATAAGTTTGGCAATAGCAAACCTTTTCCATTATCTTCTCAGCAACAGACAGAGAATTCTAAGCAAAGCCTCTCTGACTTAGCAACCATAGTCTCTGATCTATCTAAAACCACTCTCTGTTTCATGACTGAAAAAAGGTCTTCCATCAGAAATTTGGAGGCACAAGTGGGTTAGCTGAGTAAAAGAGTTACTGAAATCCCTTCTAGTACTCTTCCAAGCAATACAGAAGAGAATCCAAAGAGAGTGCAAGGCCATCAATATATCCAAAGTTGCCGAACCTATAGAAGAGGAAGAGGCACTAATTTCCAGTGAGGAAGACCTCAATAGATGTCCACTGACCACTAAGGAGTTCTCTAATGAGGAACCAAAGGAATCTGAGGCTCATACAGAGACCATAGAGATTCCACTGAACTTACTGTTGTCATTCATGAGCTCTGATGAGTATTCTTCCTCTGAAAAGGATGAAGATATTATTGAAGAGCAAGTTGCTCAATATCTAGGAGCAATCATGAAGCTGAATGCCAATTTATTTGGTAATGAGACTTGGGAGGATGAACCTCCATTGCTCATCAATGAACTGAATGCCTTGGTTCAGCAGAAATTACTTCAGAAGAAACCGGATCCTGGAAGGTTCTTAATACCTTGTACCATAGGCACCATGACCTTTGAGAAGGCTCTGTGTGACCTGGGGTTAGGTATAAACCCCATGCTACTCTCTGTAATGGAGAAACTAGGGATCTTTGAGGTACAACCTACAAGAATCTCACTAGAGATGGCAGACAAATCAATGAAACAGGCTTATGGACTTGTAGAGGATGTCATAGTGAAGGTTGAAGGCCTTTACATCCCTGCTGACTTCATAATCCTAGACACTGGGAAGGATGAGGATGAATGTATCATCCTTAGAAGGCCCTTCCTAGCCACAGTAAGAGCTTTGATTGATATGGACAAAGGAGAGTTAGTCCTACAACTGAATGAGGACTACCTTGTGTTTAACGCTCAAGGATCTTCTGCTGTAACCATGGAGAGGAAGTATGAAAAGCTTCTCTAAATACAGAGTCAAGCAGAGCCCCCACATTCAAACTCTAAGTTTGGTGTTGGGAGGCCACAATCATGCTCTGAGTATTTATGAAGCTCTGTAAGAAATAACTGTCAAGCTATTGACATTAAAGAAGCGCTTATCGGGAGGCAACCCAATCTTATTTATCTATGTTAATTACTTTTTCATTTTATTTTCCATTGTTATTTTACTTTTCTTTAGGTTGATGATCATGTGGAGTCTTAAAAACAACTGCAGAATTAAAGCGGAATCAAAAATAGCATAAAAAACAGCACACCCTGGAGGACAGGCTTATTGGTGTTTAAACGCCAGTAAGGATAGCAGAATGGGCGTTTAGTGCCTAGTCTGGCAGTATTCTGAGTGTTAAACGCCAGAATTAGCAGATAGACAGGCGTTTAACGCCAGAAAAGGGTGTCTGGCTGGCGTTAAACGCCAGAAAGTAGCATCAGTCTGGCGTTTAACGCCAGAATGGGCAGTAGAGCTGGCGTTAAATGCTAGAAATGGCACATAGAGGGCATTTAAATGCCAGAAAGGTGCAGGGAGCAGAATCCACAGATCCCCACCTACTGATGAGCGGATAATTTATACCCTTTTTGGCATGGTTTTTACATAGTTTTTAGTATGTTTTAGTTACTTTTTATTATATTTTTATTAGTTTTCATTCAAAAATCACATTTCTGGACTTTACTATGAGTTTTTTGTGTTTTTCTGTGATTTCATGTATTTTCTGGCTGAAATTGAGGGACCTGAGCAAAAAACTGATTCAGAGGCTGAAAAAGGACTGCAGATGCTGTTGGATTCTGACCCTGCTGCATTCGAAATGGATTTTCTTGAGCTACAGAAGCCCAATTGGTGCGCTCTCAATTGAGTTGGAAATTAGATATCCTGGGCTTTCCAGAAATATATAATAGTCCATACTTTGCTCGAGATTTTATGGCCCAAACTGGCGTCCAAATCCAGCCTAAAATATCTTGGCGTAAAACGCCCAAACTGGCACCAGAATTAGAGTTAAACGCCCAAACTGGCACCAAAGCTGGTGTTTAACTCCAGGAACATCCTATGCACGAAAAAGCTTCAATGCTCAGCCCAAGCACACACCAAGTGGGCCCCGGAAGTGGATTTGTGCACTATCTGCACTTAGTTACTCATTTTCTATAAACCCTAGTTACTAGTTTAGTATAAAAACTACTTTTAGAGATTTATTTTACATCTTTTATCATCTTTTGACCATCTTTTTGAAGAACGAACGCTATCATAGACCATTGTACACGTTTTGGAGGCTGGCCTCACGGCCATGCCTAGACCTTTTTCACTTATGTATTCTCTACGGTGGAGTTTCTACACCCCATAGATTAAGGTGTGGAGCTCTGCTGTTCTTCATGAATTAATGCAATTACTACTGTTTTCTATTCAATTCACGCCTACTTCTTCTCCAAGATATACTCTCGCACTTAATTCAGTTAAGTCAGAATGAAGGGGTGACCCGTGACAATCACCCAATCTTCGTTACTTGCTTAGCCAATATCCACGTGCCTGACAACCACAAAGCAGTCTACATGATGTTCAACGTAGTCATTGGACGATAGCTGGAGTATATTCTCTTGGATATCTAATACATGGACCGAGTCCGTGAGATTAGTATCTTCGTGGTATAGGCTAGAACAATTGGCAGCATTCCTAGGATCCAGAAAGTCTAAACCTTGTCTATGGTATTCTGAGTAGGATCTGGGAAGGGATGACTGTAAAGAGCTTCAAACCTGCGAATGTTGGGTGCAAGTGACAGTGTGCAAAAGGATCAATGGATCCTATTCCGACGCTAGCGGGAACTGACAGATGATTAGCCATGCGGTAGCCGTGCCTGGTATTTTTCATCTGAGACGAGAAATCTGATAGTTGATTAGCCGTGCAGAAACCTTAGAGGACCATTTTCACTGAGAGGATCCTACAGCTTGCCATGGAAGGAAGTAACGCATTGTTGGAAGAAGGCAATAGCAAAGCAGAGGTTCAGAAGCAACAAAGCATCTCCAAACGCTTATATGAAATTCCCACCAATGAATTACATAAGTAACTTTATTTTATTTTATGTTTTACTTATATTTTAATTATCAAAACCTCAACCATTTGAATCCGCCTGACTAAGATTTACAAGGATGACCATAGCTTGCTTCAAGCCGACAATCTCCGTGAGATCGACCATTACTCACGTAAGGTTTATTACTTGGACGACCTAGTGCACTTGCTGGTTAGTTGTGCGGAGATGTGAAAGGTGTGAATCACGATTTCCGTGCACCACCTACCCCAACTCTTTTTCTCTCCTTTTCACACCTTTCTATAACACTCTTCCCCAAAATAACCTCAACCAATCACCTCCATTTCTCCTCCAAAACCATCATACAACCCACCTACCCCCACCCATTCAAATTCAAACCATCTGATGACAAGTCATCTTAGCCTAGTTTCACTAGCCTTTTTCTTTGATTTTATTTAGTTTTATGCACTTTCTTGCATTCTAAGTAAGTAATTTGGAATGGAAATGCATGGTTTCTTCGAATCAAACAACCACCATTTTATTGATGCTAAATCATGAGGTTTAAGCTAAATTTAATTGATTTTTAATGATTTATGAACCTTGTGAATTTGGTGATACTTTGATTGGTTGTTTTGATTACGTGTAGGTGAAGAAAAGAAAAAAATAAGAAAAGCATAACCTAAGGAGCATGATCTAAGCAAAGAAAGAAAGCGTGGCACAAGGAAAGGAAGCGTGGCTCAAAGAAGGAGAAGCATAAGTGCATTCAAGAAACAAGGGCACAAAGCTCTTGCCAAGAGCTTTAAAGCTCTTGTGGAGAGCTTTCCTTCAAAGAATCAAGAGCCAAGCTCTTGGCAAAGAGCTTTGAAGCTCTTGCCAAAGAGCTTTATCAAGAACACATGAAGAAGGAACCAAGAGCCAAGCTCTTGGCAAAGAGATTTGAAGCTCTTGCCAAAGAGCTTTTTCGTGCATGCCTTGGAGAAAATCAAAAAGGAAAAGCTCACTAATGCACTCACCAAGACTTGAACCCATGACCAAGGGGAGGGGGGCCAGCGCTACTTCACAAGGAAAAAACAAGCCAAAATTAGCTTGTTTTCACTCACCAAGGTTCGAACTAGGCATCTCAAGGAAGCAAGGCCTTGTGCACCACTCATGTGCCGAGAAAAATTGGCTTGTCTTCCTTCACCAAGGATTGAACCGGGCACCTCAAGGAAGCAAGACTTTGGGGGCTTCTCTAGTGCCAAGGAAATTAGCTCCACAAGTGCTCCACCCAAGATTTAAACCAAGGACCTCAAGGACAAGTAAAGCTCTTGCCAAGAGCTTTGTTCTCTTGTCACAAGGAACCGTGCGCAACACATTGGAAGAAAAGGGAACCAAAGCTCTTCGCCAAAGCTCTTGCCAAGAGCCGAACTCTTCCCTGGGAGGTGCACCATGGGCTGAAAATTGAACTAAAAATCCAAATTAATTCATTTCTTCACCAAATCAAAAGCCCATCCAAATTCCAAAATCCAAGAATAGAAAGTGTATAAATAGGAGCTAGTTTAATGTAATTAGGACCTTTTGACACTTTTAGAATTTACTTTGAATTTTTCTTTTGAACTTTCATTTTCATTTTGAAGTTAGATCTTAGAGAATTGGGAAGGAGAATTGATCTCTCTTCTTCCTTGTTCTTGCTTGAGCACTCTTTTATTTTCTTGCTTTTGATCTTGGGTGAAGAATTGAAGAACTTCTGTTTCAATCTCACCTTGAGATCTCTTGTTTACTTTTACTGCATAATTCAATTTCCACTTCTGTTTACTGCATCTTCTTCATCTCCTCTTTGATTCTGCAATTTACTTTTCTTTATTTCTTTTACAATTAATCTTGTTGGATCAAGGAAGGATTTGAGATCTAGACTTGTTTTCTAGTCTCTTCCACTCCTGAGATCTTCAACCTCTTTTATTTTGCTGCAAATTAAGCACCCTTTCTGTTTACTTCTCAAAGAATTTTACCTCTCTGTTTGAGATCTATTTCAATTCAATTCATCTTTTGCTCTTCTGTTTTGCTGCAATTTACTTCCTCTTGTTTAAATTCTGCAATCCCAACTCCCAATCCCTTTTACAATTCAAGCAAATTTACATTTCTTGTACTTTAAGATTCAGTCATTTAAATTTCTTGCAATCTAAGTTTCTGCAATTTACATTACTTGTTCTTTAAGATTCAGCTTATTTACTTTCTTTGCTCTTTAATTTCCTGCAATTTACCCCTCTCCCTTTACATTTCAAGCAAATTTAATTTCTGTCAATCACAAACAACTCAACCAATACTTGATTCGCTTGACTAAATCAACCACTAAACTAAAATTGCTCAATCCTTCAATCCCTGTGGGATCGACCACACTCATGTGAGTTATTATTACTTGATGCGACCCGGTCCACTTGCCGGTGAGTTTTGTGTTGGATCGTTTTCCACACATCAAGTTTTTGGCGCCGTTGCCGGGGATTGATTAGATTGACAATGATTAAGTAAAGTGAGGATCTAGATCAAGCACTTTTTATTTTCTGTTTCTTTAATTTTTGACTAACACACTAACTGTTTGAATTTTTGCATAAGCCAATTAACATTTCACTTCAGCCATGGATTGAAGTGTTATTGCTTTCTGGTGTTGTGATTCTTATGCTTTGGTTGTATGTCAGGTACAAGGAGAATTATACCCATATTTTGTGAACAAGACGAAAGAACCCTCAGAAGATTAAGAAGAGCTGAAAGAGGGAAAACATTATTGGAGAAGAAGAGTCAGAAGAAGAATTCCAAGATATGGAGGAACACTTAACAAACCCACCAAATGGAGCTGAAGGAGCAGCCAATAACAACAATAATCCACCACAGAGAAGAGTTTTGGCTTCCTACACATGTGCAGATCCTAGACATTGTGGGAGTAGCATTCTTACCCCAAATGTTAATGCAAATAACTTTGAACTAAAGCCACAACTCATCACCTTGGTTCAAAACAATTGTTCTTATGGAGGAGGACCACTTGAAGAGCCTAACCAACACTTGTCCACCTTCTTGAGGATTTGTGACACTGTCAAAACCAATGGTGTACACCCTGACAGTTACAAGCTACTGCTATTTCCATTTTCTCTCAGAGACAAAGCCACTCAATGGTTGGAATCCTTTCCAAGAGACAGCATCAACAATTGGGATGATCTAGTAACCAAGTTCCTTGCCAAGTTTTACCCACCTCAAAGAGTTATTAGATTGAAGACTGAAGTGCAAACATTCACACAAATGGATGCTGAACCCTTGTATGAGGCATGGGAACGATACAAAGCTCTAATCAGGAAGTGTCCACCAGGAATGTTTAGTGAGTGGGACAGATTGCAAAATTTCTATGAAGGCTTGACACTGAAATCTCAAGAGGCTTTGGATTATTCAGCAGGAGGCTCTTTACAATTAATGAAAACGGCAGAGAAAGCTCAAAATCTCATTGATATGGTGGCCAACAATCAATATTTCTTTGCTCACCAAAGGCAACGGCAACCATCACAAAGGAAAGGAGTGATGGAGTTGGAAGGAGTGGACTCAATCTTGGCTCAAAACAAAATGATGCAGTAGTAAATTCAACAACAATTTGAGCAAATGGCCAAGAGGATTGATAGCCTCCAAGTTGCAGCAGTTAACACAAGCCAACCATCATCCACATGGGGGTAAAATGAAGAAACTCAAGAGGAGCAGCAGCAAGAACAAGTCCAGTACATGCACAACTAAAATTCTGGGCCAAATGAAGTCTATGGTGATACTTACAACCCTTCTTGGAAGAACCACCCAAACCTTAGGTGGGGAGACAATCACAACCAGAATCAACAACCATGGCAGAGAAACTCAAATCAAAACACTTCAAGAAACAACCAAAACCACAACCAGCAGTAAACTAACCAAAACCCTTAGAGAAAACCCCAAAACAACTACCCCAACTCTAACCATTACCCATCCAATAATCAAACCTCAAATCAAAACACTTACCCTCAACCCTTAACACCCCACAATCAACCAATCTCACAAGAATCTCAAAGGATTAACAACTTGGAGCTCTTAATGGAAAAGATGATGAAAAATCAAGAGATGACATTGAGGAACCAGGAAGCCTCTATGAAAAATATGGAAAGACAAATTGGACAACTCTCCAAGCAGATTGCCATCGAAAGGCCATCAAGCTCACTACCAAATGACACCATTCCTAATCCAAAAAAGGAGTGCAAGGCAATACAATTGAGGAGTGGAAAAATTCTGGTGAAAAATGTAGAAGCGACCAAGAAGCCAAAGGAAAGTGACAAGAAACAAGCTGAAGAAGAGAGAGTCAATGACAAGGAAGAGATAGCAAGCAAGCAGACCTCAGAAGAGCTCAAAGAAAAAGAAGATCAGCCACAAAAATCAAGGAAAGAGAAGGAAGCAATGAAAGAGCCAACCAAGGAACAAAGGCAGGGAGTGAACTTCACACCACCTTTGCCATATCCTCAAAGGTTCAACAAAGAGACTAAGGACCAACACTTCCCAAAATTTCTTGAAATCTTCAAGAAGTTGGAGATCAATATTCCCTTAGCTGAAGCACTTGAGCAAATGCCCCTGTATGCAAAATTCATGAAGGAACTTATCAACAAGAAGAGGAGTTGGCAAGTTAATGAAACTGTACTGCTTACTGAGGAATGCAGAGCACTAATCCAGAAGGGACTTCCTCCCAAACTCGATGACCCTGGGAGTTTCTTTCTACCGTGCACCATTGGCAGTATGACCATCAACAAGGCGATGTGTGACTTAGGAGCTAGTATCAATCTAATGCCTGCCTCTCTAGTGAACAAGCTAAGCATAAAAGAGGTGAAACCAGTACAGATGTCTCTAGAATTGGTGGACAAATCAGTGATATGCCCCAGGGGTATAATTGAAAACCTTCTAGTCAAAGTAGACAGATTCATCTTTCCTACAGATTTTGTGATCTTAGATTCAGACCAGGATGAGGGCGACTCCATTATACTGGGAAGACCGTTCTTGGCCACTGCTAGGGCTATCATAGATATAGAGCAAGGAGAATTAACCCTCAGGATGCATGATGAAAGTATCACTCTGAATGTACTGCCAGAAACACAGAGCAGTAATGAAAAAAGAATGGTACAGAAACGGACAAAGAGAATCTACAGTGGAAGGAGGGAATCAACAAGACAAACAATAACTGTCCTCCCAAGAAAGAGATAGATGATGCAGCTGGTCAAATAGAGAAAGAGACTGTGCAAAATAATGAAGAAGTTCAAGAAGACATTGGAGTAGTGGCAACCAAAAAGAGAAATCTCAAGGGGAAACCTATTGTCAAAGAAGAAAGGTGAACAAAAAGAGGGAAGAAAAACAAGAACAGAAGCAAAAAGGGTTGGAAGAACAAAAAAATTCCAACAGAAGGGTTCTCCAAAGGTGATAAGGTGCAATTAGTTTATCAACAGTTGGGGACTGAGGATCACTATACTGTTAATCAAATACTCTCTCTCGAGCATGTGGAAATTGAGCACCAAGGAACAAAGAAGAAGCTCACAGTCAGAGGGGACAAGCTGAGGCACTACAGTCATCAACCACCATAAAAGAAGGGTTTAATGTCAAGCTAATGACAATAAAAGAGCGCTCCATGGGAGGCAACCCATGATTTAAGATTCCTGCTTGCTTTTAAATTCAATAAATTATGATCACCTTAGCATGATTTTGAATGTACTTGACAGATGCATAAATTGTTTTGAAACATATGCCAGACTTCTAAGTTTGGTGTGCTTGACAGCACATAGAAACTAACTTTTCAAACATATGCTTGGTCACTTCGGTGAAGTATATGACCAAACATTAAGTTTGGTGTCGGCATATGTATCAATTATAAGAAGGATCAACTTTTGTTCAGAAAAGAAAAGAGACAACCAAAATCATGCAGAGATGAATCATGCATCATTTTATTCTAGGAATTTTTGAATTAAAATTCATGATGAAAGTATCAATTGTGACAAATGCTTGTTCTTAACATTAATCTCTTAGCAAGAGACTAGTTTGGTGTTCACCAAATCTTGGTTCACTAAGTAAGGGACACAATTGATCTTTCATGAAAAAAAAAAGAAATAAATAAATAATGCAATCTTTTTTTACCACCGTGCTTCAAGTGTATCCTAAAGCACATCAATTTTGTTTAATTAGAAAGAAAGAAGGCTGAAGCAAAGAGAAGGCAAGGGAACGGTTATGACAAGTCAAGAGAAGGGTCGCATGTGCCTATGGAGGTGTGCCAACTTTGGAAAGCAAAAAAAAAATTCTGCATGCTAGTCACCTTGAGGAACGGACTCCATGCAACCAATGGGAGGAGAATCCTTGTCAACCTTCAAGAGAACATGCAAGCCGTTCATCTCATAGAGTCACTAGGTTGTTCAACTCAATCTCCACCCTTCATAATCTATGACCGAACCATTCCTCAAGTGTAGTCTTCGGCCAACACTTTTCTCATTACCTATAAATGAGTGGAGACATCTCTTGCAGCATATGTACCTACAAACTTTCTTTACAAACACAAATCTCTGCCTCCACCTTTTGCAATTCTATACATATACACCACCTCTCTTATAATAGCAACATTCCTCTCTATATCTCCTGTACATTGCTAAGCCGTGCCTCAACCAATCCCCAAGTCCATCCCTACTTCTCTGCTTTCTCTAAACCCATGGCCTCATCAAGTTCAAGGAGAAGACCAGGAAAAGAACCAATGGTAACAGAACCTCCAGCCTACGATGCAAGGAAATTCAGATCTCAATTTCATGAAGGAAGATACCACAGGCTCATGAAGTCAAAGCGCATTATTTATGAGATGGGCTTCGAGCTAAAGGAAGGGGAATACCCCATAATGAAGCAAATCACTAATGAAAGAAGATGGGAGCTTCTGTGCGATCCTCTCACTGATATTAGTGCGGTGATGATCAGAGAATTTTATGCAAACGTGGTGAAAGGAAGCGAAGACAGTGTCTCCTACAAGAGCTATGATAGAGGAGTTGAAGTGGATTTCAGTCCAGCATCCATTACAAGGGCCCTGAAATTGAGAACCATAAACTATGAAGAGCCCAGCTATGAAGCCAGACTGCGAAGGGAGAATGATCCTGATAAGATCCTACAGGAGATATGCTTGGAAGGCACAGACTGGGAAAGAGATTCAAAAGGAGTCCCAAGCCACTTGAAGAGAATGAATCTTACCCCTGAAGCTAAGGGGTGGTACGAGGTAGTAAAAAGATCCATACTTCCCACAGGGAACACCTCATCTGTTATAATTAAGCGTGCACTCTTAGTATACTGTATCCTACATGGAGGAAAAATCAATTTGGCACAACTCATTGCCAACAGTATCCAAGAAATGGCTGAAAACACAAGCACTTCAAGTAGGCTTGGCCATCCAAGCACCATCCTAAGGCTCTGCAACAAAGCTGGAGTGATCTTTGAAGATGAGGACATGGAGAAAGTAAAGAAAGGGAAGGGAATTACAAAGAGAAGCATGGAAGGCATTAATGAAGAAGATGAGCAAGAAGAAGAACCCCGAAGGAGAAGAAGATCTCAAAGGGACGGAGAACAAACTCTTGGTGCCATAGATTTAAGTCAATTGCAGAGAGCTCTTGAAGAAATATCACCATCTCCCTCCCAAACCCAACCTTTATTACTAGAATTCCCTCTCCACTCCACTCCTATATAAGTCCCTCATCACTCCTTTATTTTCACACATCATTATCACCTAAAACCCCCCTTGGCCGAAACATTCACACACCTCCATCTCCTCTATCTTTTCTTCCTCTAATCCTTTCTTTCTTCTTTTGCTCGAGGACGAGCAAACCTTTTAAGTTTGGTGTGGAAAAAAGCTTTGCTTTTTGTTTTTCCATAACCATTAATGGCACCTAAGGCCGGAAAAACCTCTAGGAAGAGGAAAGGGAAGGCAGTTGCTTCCAACTCCGAGTCATGGGAGATGGAGAGATTCATCTCAAAAGCCCATCACTAAAAATAGGATGGAGCAAACAAGAGAGCCCACTCATAGACCTCAACAAGAGCATGAGGAAGTCCCTCATCAAGAAATCCCTGAGGTGCCTCAAGGGATGCATTTTCCTCCACACAACTATTGGGAGCAACTCAACACCTCTTTAGGAGAATTGAGTTCCAACATAGAGCAACTAAGAGTGCAGCACCAAGAGCACTCCATCATCCTCCATGAAATCAGAGAGGACCAACAAAGCCAAGGAAGAGACATAAAAGAGCTCAAGAACTCCATTGGTTCTTCAAGAGGAAGAAGAAGCCACCATCACTAAGGTGGATCCGTTCTTTAATCTCCTTGTTTATTTTCTTTTCCGTTTTCGGTTTTTATGCTTTATGTTTTGACTATGTTTGTGTCTTCATTACATGATCATTAGTGTTTAGTGTTTATGTCTTAAAGCTATGAATGTTCCATGAATCTTTCACCTTTCTTAAATGAAAAATGTTTTTTCAAAAAGAAAAAGAAGTACATGAATTTCGAATTCTATCTTGAAAATAGTTTAATTATTTTGATGTGGTGGCAATACTTTTTGTTTTCTGAATAAATTCTTGAACAGTGCATATTTTTGATAGTGAAGTTTATGAATGTTAAAATTGTTGGCTCTTGAAAGAATAATGAAAAAAGAGAAATGTTATTGATAAACTGAAAAATCATAAAATTGATTCTTGAAGTAAGAAAAAGTAGTGAAAAACACAAAAGCGTGTGAAAAAAAAGGGTGAAAAATAAAGAAAAAGAAAGAAAAAGAAAAAGCAAGCAGAAAAAGCCAATAGCTCTTTAATCCAAAAGGCAAGAGCAAAAATTCAATAATCCTTTAAACTAAAAAGCAAGGGTAAAAAGGATCCAAGGCTTTGAGCATTAATGGATAGGAGGGCCCAAAGGAATAAAATCCTGGCCTAAGCGGCTAAATCAGGCTATCCCTAACCATGTGCTTGTGTCATGAAGGTCCAAGTGAAAATCTTGAGACTGAGTGGTAAAAGTCGTGATCCAAAGCAAAAAGAGTGTGCTTAAGAACTCTGGGCACCTCTAATTGGGGACTCTAGCAAAGCTGAGTCACAATCTGAAAAGGTTCACCCAGTTATGTGTCCGAGGCATTTATGTATCCGGTGGTAATACTGGAAAACAAAATGCTAAGGGTCACGGCCAAGACTCATAAAGTAGTTGTGTTCAAGAATCAACATACTGATAAACCCCGATTTCGTGGTTTATCTTGTGCTTATTTTAGGGGATTTTATCACCTTTTCCCACATTTATTCAATGAAATAGCACGGTTTTGTAATTCTCCCTTGAATTGAGCTTAAATGTGAAAACATGCTTTTTAGGCCCTAAAATTGGTGATTTTAATTCACTTTAATTCCATTCAATGCCTTGATGTGTTTGCTGAGTGATTTCAGGTTCATAAGGCAAGTATCGGATGGAAGAAGTGAGGAGAAAAGCATCCAAAGCGGGAGAACACATGAAGAAATGAAGGAACCGGAAAGCTGTCAAGTCCGACCTCTTCGCACTCAATTAACCATAACATGAGCTACAGAGATCCAAATGAGGCAGTTCCAGTTGCGTTTGAAAGCTAACATCCGGGGCTTCGAAATGATATAAAATTTGTCATATGTTACTTCGCGCTCAGGGGCGCGCACGTGCCATGTACGCGTGCGCGCCGATGCTGTCAGTGGCACACTAAAGTGAAATCGCCCCCAGCGATTTCTGAAGCACTTTGGGCCCAACCCAACTCATTTCTAATGCTATTTCATGTAGAACTCAAGCTGGGGCAAAGGGGGGAGCAATTGTTTGTAACTTAGCATCATGTAGGTTAGTTTCTAGAGAGAGAAGCTCCCTCTTCTCTTTAGAATTAGGTTAGGATTAGGTTAAGTTGCCATAGATCCATGTTTAATTCCTTGATCTCATCTTGTTTCTTCTATATTTTCTCTTTTCTACATCTTGATTTTCTTAATTGTCATGTTAATTTACCATTTTGCACTCTTTTGTGATGATGAACTCATGTTGGATTTAGTTTACATTTAATGCAATTTGATGTTGATGTTTATTTCATTAATGAATTAAGTTGTTGATTTACTTTCTTTGCAATTGGTAGTTGTTAGATTTTATTATTCTTGCATTTTTACCATGCCTTCCATTTGTACGCACTAAGTATTTAACAAAATGCTTGGTTGGGCTTTAGAGTAGATTTTGAGCATTCTTGGCTTGCAAAGAGTAACTAGGCAATCTTGAGTCATGAGAACCCAACTCATGTTGGTGATCTAGAGTTGTTAGCTAATATTATTTTCATTAACGCTAATCTTTTGCTAATGTAATTAGTAAGTTTATTAGGACTTTTGGATTGAGATTAGCTAGTCTTGTTAGACTTTCTCTCATGGAAGATAACCTATATCTTCTTCCAATGTTGGAGATGACGTAATGAGATAAATTCTTGTTTATAATTGTGACATGATTAATTAGTCTTGTTTGACATTCTCCCTATGTGAAGATGACATGATACCTTCTTCCGTCTGTTGGAGTTGACTAAATAAGGCGAATTAATCATTGTAAGACTAGGATAGAAAGCCTATGATCTCAATTCTTGCCATGAATGTCTCTCTTTATTATTTGCTTTCTCTTAATTACTTGTCCTCTTTAATTACTTGCTTAATTTACTTTTCTTGTCATTTATTTTAGTGCATTTCTTATCAACCCAAAACCCCTTTTACCCCTTCATAGCCAATAATCATTCACTTCATTGCAATTCCTCGTGAGACGACCCAGAGTCTAAATACTCCGGTTAATTCTTATTTGGGGTTTGTTCTTTGTGACAACCAAAATTTTTGATGTGAGAATTGTTTGTTGGTTTAGAGCTATGCTTACAACGAAGTAATTCTTTTCTATAAGAAGAAAATCTAGACCATCGAGCAAATCTCATCATCAAAATGCGGTCGTCCGACCATTCGGCGTTTTTGGGTAACAAGTTTCTAATCCCAACACTTTTTCATTTCATTTTTAGGACTTTTAGATTTTTTGGTTGCATTTTCTTATTTAGCATATGTATATATTAAGCTTAGTCAAAATCATGATATTTTCCAAGGATTTTATCAATAGGGAACCCCAATTGAAAAAAAAATTTTTTTTTTAGAACTTGCTTGAATTATATACTTTGTGAAACATAATTTTTGAGCTAAGAACACAAGCATGTGAGATTTGAGCCTAATTGTGTGGTTACATCATATAACCACTTATTTTCATTCTTGTGTGCATTATTCTCTTCCTATGATTGTAATATTTGATTTGTTTAATTCTATATGTCCATTATTTTGTGTATACATCCATTTACATGATTGAGGCCATTTTTCAAATAGCTCACTTACCCAAATAGCCTACCTTCTATCTTCCATTGTTAGCCAATTTTGAGCCTATGCTTAACCCATTTGTTCTTAGTTGTAGCACATTACAAGCCTAAGTGAAAAACAATAAATGTTCTTAATTTGGATCTTTGATTAGCTTAGACTAGTGAGAGTGTTTATCATTTGATTTTGGGAGAGTTGGGAACATTGGGTAGAGATAAAAGTGTGTTTTTGTATTTGTATTGAGAATCTTGAGAATTGGGTACATACTCATGCATTAATCATGTGTAAACCATATGCATTGATGTTCTTGTATATATATATTTTAGTTTGAAAAGAAAAAAAAATTTAACGAAAAAAAATAATAATAAAAAAAAGACAAAGAATTGCAATAAGAAGGGGACAAAAATGCCCCAAAGTTCAAAGTTCAATAAAAATTAATGCATATGTATGGTGATCAAAAAGAGAATACATGAGTGTGTGTGAAAAGTGAAGAATGGGTAGTTAGGTTTGTTTAGAATTGTATAGGTTGTCATAGGTTAGGTGGGAAGTTTAAGTTAATCAAAGATTCGAATTTCAAGCCCACTTGACCATACGCATCCTACCTTGACCCTAACCTCATTACAACCTATGGGAAGTCCTCATGATACTTGTATGCATGCATGAAATAATTGTTAATTGTTAGATGAAAAACAAATCTTGGAAAACATAATTAAGGGAGAATTGAGTGAATCAACCCCATACACTTGAGGGACTAGAGCGGATATACATTCGGTGAGGGTTCGATTGCTCAATTACATGTCTCCACCCATGATCATCTTTTCTTGCAAGTTTGTAAAATCTTTTTAATAATTCAATTCAATTGTGGGTTGAGTGATTGCTACTGCCTTAGCCCTTGTGTTTGTATATGTATTCTTGGGAATTGATTTATTTTGACTAAGTGGATGCATTCATGTAGATAGGTTGCATATAGATAGATTGCATTTAGTTAGTTTGCATTGAATAAATGTTGATATCCCTTTTCTTCTTTCTTGATTCTAGCATGAGGACATGCTTTGTTTAAGTGTGGGGAGATTTGATAAATCCCGATTGTGTGGTTTATCTTGTACTTATTTTAGGAGATTTTATCACCTTTTCCCACATTTATTCAATGAAATAGCATGGTTTTGTAATTCTCCCTTGAATTGTGCTTAAATGTGAAAACATGCTTTTTAGGCCCTAAAATTGGTGATTTTAATTCACTTTAATTCCATTCGATGCCTTGATGTGTTTGTTGAGTGATTTCAGGTTCATAAGGCAAGTATCGGATGGAAGAAGTGAGGAGAAAAGCATGCAAAGCGGGAGAACACATGAAGAAATGAAGGAACCGGAAAGCTGTCAAGCCCGACCTCTTCGCACTCAATCGACCATAACTTGAGCTACAGAGGTCCAAATGAGGCAGTTCTAGTTGCGTTGGAAAGCTAACTTCCAGGGCTTCGAAATGATAAAAAATTTGCTATATATTACTTCGAGCTCAGGAGCGCCCACGCGCCATCCACGCGTGCGCGCCGATGCTGTCTGTGGCCCACTAAAGTGAAATCGCCCCCAGCGATTTCTGAAGCACTTTGGGCCCAACCCAACTCATTTCTAATGCTATTTCATGCAGAATTCAAGCTGGGGCAAAGGAGGGAGCAATTGTTAGTAACTTAGCATCATGTAGGTTAGTTTCTAGAGAGAGAAGCTCCCTCTTCTCTCTAGAATTAGGTTAGGATTAGGTTAAATTACCATAGATCCATGTTTAATTCCTTGATCTCATCTTGTTTCTTCTATAATTTCTCTTTTTTACATCTTGATTTTCTTAATTGTCATGTTAATTTCTCATTTTGCACTCTTTTTTTATGATGAACTCATGTTGGATTTAGTTTACATTTTAAGCAATTTGATGTTGATGTTTATTTCATTGATGAATTAAGTTGTTGATTTACTTTCTTTGCAATTGGTAGTTGTTAGATTTTATTATTCTTGCATTTTTACCATGCCTTCCATTTGTACCCACCAAGTGTTTGACAAAATGCTTGGTTGGGCTTTAGAGTAGATTTTGAGCATTCTTGGCTTGGAAAGAGTAATTAGGCAATCTTGAGTCATGAGAACCCAACTCATGTTGGTGATCTAGAGTTGTTAGCAAATATTATTTCCATTAACGCTAATCTTTTACTAATGTAATTAGTAAGTTGATTAGAAATTTTGGATTGAGATTAGGTACTCTTGTTAGACTTTCTCTCATGGAAGATAACGTATATCTTCTTCCAATGTTGGAGATGACGTAATGAGATAAATTCTTGTTTATAATTGTGACATGATTAATTAGTCTTGTTTGACATTCTCCCTATGTGAAGATGACATGATACCTTCTTCAGTTTGTTGGAGTTGACTAAATAAGGCGAATTAATCATTGTATGACTAGGATAGAAAGCCTATGATCTCAATTCTTGTCATGAATGTCTCTCTTTATTATTTGCTTTCTCTTAATTACTTGTCCTCTTTAATTACTTGCTTAATTTACTTTTCTTGTCATTTATTTTAGTGCCCTTCTTATCAACCCAAAACCCCTTTTACCCCTTCATAGCCAATAATCATTCACTTCATTGCAATTCCTCGTGAGACGACCCGGAGTCTAAATACTCCGGCTAATTCTTATTTGGGATTTGTTCTTTGTGACAACCAAAATTTTTGATGTGAGAATTGTTTGTTGGTTTAGAGCTATGCTTACAACGAAGTAATTCTTTTCTATAAGAAGAAAATCTAGACCATCGAGCAAATCTCATCATCAAAATGGCGCCGTTGCCGGGGAATTGCAATGGTGTTGTGTTATTGGTTATTGTATATATGTGAATATTGTGAATAACTTGATTTTTGGATTGCTTGTTAGTTTTTGTTAGTTTTAGGACTTTATTTCATTATTTCTTGTTAGCTTTTGTTTCTTATTTTCACTTTTCACTATGAATTCTCAATTTGGCTATGAGTTTGGTTCTAACTATGTTGTAGGAAATGAGAGCTTCAATGAGGATGTGTATGAAGGATGGGACAATCAAAGGTGGGAGGAGTCATATGCATATGATCAATCCTCATGGCAACAACCTCCACCAATGCATTATGAAGAAGAGCCATTCTATGATGCATATCAATCCAATGGCTATGGTGAATCGCCTTATGACTTTCAAGAACCACCACCATATGTCTATGAGCCATATCCCCAATATAACCCTCAACCATACTCACAAGCCCCTTCTTACCAACCATCTCCATATGACCCTAATCCATATCCATCCTACAAACAATCATATGAGCCATATGAACCACACATAGAGCCACCACCATTCTAACATCAACATTTTCAAGAACCACCTCCTCCATACTATTACCAAGAAGAACCACCTCCAACGCATGCAAATTTTCAACTACAAGATGAATTCTACTTTTCGCCACAACCACCTTCCGACTATAATACCTTCCCCTCAAACAATGAACCCTCTCTTCCACCATCACCCCCGATGAAGCCTCTATGCTAGAATTAAGGGATCTTGAATCTCATATCTTAAGGCAACACGAGGAGGATGAAAAGAATTTTGAGGAGTTAAGAGCGAAAATGACCATCATGGTAGAAGCCATTGGCAACATAGTCTCATCCTGCCTAAGCCTATGCGATCAAGGCACTTCCATTGTGGAATGTGGAGAAGCAACGAAGAAGCTTAGTGAGGGAGTGAACTTAAAGCTCCAAGGAGAAGAATAGGAGTTAAAGCAAGAAATGCAACAAGAGGAGGAAGTAGAGATTATTAAAGAAGAGGAAGAAGTGGTTGAAGACTTAGGAGATGCGGAACCACCTTGGGAGTCTAAGATTGAAGAAAACCACTCCAAAGTTATTGAAATTGATGCTAAGGAGGAATGTGCACAACCTCCAAGGCATATCTCTTATGAAGAATTGGATGGGATAGAGCAAGAATTGAGTCCCCTTAGTGATGAAGATCAAGCATCAAGTCTTAGTGGTGACGAATCCTTTGAACATGAAGAACCTTCTCCTAATGAGATGGAAAGCAATGTAGAGGTAAATGTCTCTCACCCTCCTATTTATGATTTGAGTAAGGGAAAAGAGTTAGATAAAAGTGTTGAACCAAGGATTGATATTAAGAGATCTTGTGAGGAGGTGGAGATCCTTAGAAAAAGGAGGATGGGAATTGAATATGCTTTAGCAAGACCCTTGGAATCACCTTTGCCTAGGTTGCCATCTACACCTTCATTTGAGTGGATGAAACTCATTTCTATTATCTTTATTATCCCACTTGAATATGGATTGCTTGAAACGGATGGTCAACTTAGGATGCTTTGTGGGATGAAGCATAAAAGAAAGATGTTTCGTGGTTGGCGTTGTAAATCAAGACTTATTATGGTTGAAGCTTCAAGGAGTAAAGGTTGGACTAGTGCTCAATTGGATGGGTCTAGGAGGATAGTTTGGTACTTCCATGAGAATTCATCTCCCTTGCCACCCGGAGGAAATCCCCATGATCAACTCGAGGATGGGTGTGAAAACAAAGTGTGGGATCCCGGATCGCACAAGGAAGATCAACTTTGGGAGCCTATGGTTTGTGAAGAACTCCATCAAAGCTTGGAGTTATTATCTTTGAATGATGAAGCACAATGGAAGTCCAAGCATTGGTAGATGTTCAAGGATGGATTCAAGCACAAGCCACCTTGATGAAGAGCTCCCCATAAGTCCAACTTAAGGACAATAAACAAAAGTGCTAGTGGGAGAGACCCCACCATGGTAACATCTTTCCCTTTTTCTCTTTGTAAATATTCGTAATATAGGTTTACTTCCTTGTTTTGATTGCTTAGTTGAGTTTATTTGGGAGTCTAGTAGGTTAAATAAGGCTTTATGATGTTTTGGTAGCTGTTTGGAGGTTTGGAATGCTTGGTTTGGTGCAAAGACATGGAAAAATTTTGAAAAACAGAGCACCATCCACGCGCACGCGCACTTCACGCGTACGCGCGCCTCAAGCATTTTCGACCATCCACGCGGACGCGCCATGTACGCGTACGCGTGGATTGAGTTTTCCACCCCTCCATACATTCACCCGAGAGTTGTGCCTGACGTGTGCCAACTTTGTGCCCAAGGCACGCGCACGCGCACCTTGCGCGTACGCGCCCCTCTCAAAATAAGCCATCGATGCGGACGCGCCATGTACGCGTACGCGCTGCCTCCATTTCATCAATCCACGCTTACGCGCACATGACGCACACGCGTGGATTGCCTTGTTTCACTCACCTTCTTTTCTTCTTCTCTTTCCATTTCTTTCCTTCTTCTCTTCTCTTTACACCCTTCAAACATCAGCCAACACTACCAAATATCATGTAACACCATTTCTTTTAGTTAGTTTAATTTTCATTTAACTTTTGTTTTCCATTATAAGTGTTGGATTACTGATCTTGTTTACTATTTACTGCTGCTTATTACTGATAGGATGTTAGTCTAACATCATTGTTGTTAATTGTCATTGTTGGATTTCTTTGTTGAGGTTATATTTGGTTACTTAGTTCGGAACTTTTCATGTTTAACGCTTTTGAATACCAACTACATGTTACATTGCCTTCATGCTTCTTAACTCTTTTGAATTGCATGTTTTGGCCACCATGCATTCATCATCTATTGTTAGGCAATTGTATATTATCATTGATTTTTTTTAGGTGATGCTTGTTTATAGTTTACCCTTATTCACATCACTTATTTCATGCTTTGAGATTGTAGAATTGTGAAATTGGATCGAAAGCTTACCTAGTGATGTATTTTTGAGCTTTTCAAGCTTTGTGGACCATGCTTGCTATGTGATTGATTTTGTTTTACTTCTACATCCTTTTCTTAGGTTCCATAGCATCTATGTGTTTCACCTCTATGTCACTTAGGTGTTGCAACAACTTCAATATGTGTCATTGTTTGATGTGTGAGCTCTCTATACCATTTTGTTCATTAAAATTACTTATACATCAATCAATGTCCATGCATTATCCAATTTCACAATTGCTTGATTAATTGCTTGAGTGCTTTCATGCCTCTTCACTACTTGTTTGGTTAACTTAACCTACAAGTCTTTTTGAAGTATTTCAAGCACACTAGAATGAGTGAAATGTGTGTCTTCTTTTGTATAATTGTGACATGGTCTCTAAATACTAGAGTGTGAGTTCTAAACCGCATGCAAGTTAGGACCCGCACACTTACATTTCATTAATGTCACACTATTTCACTCACTCAATTCTAGTGATTTACCGCTTTCCAACAATCCATGCTTCCTTGCTTGTGCATTTACTTGTCTTATTATCCCCTGTTTTCTATGTTCAGGATGAATCATCATAAGCAAAAATGGAAGCGGGAGAAGAACACGCAGCACCAGTTGACCTACCAGCTGAAGGTAGAAACTCGGAAAGTCGCCGTACCCCCCTTGTTCATCTTTGGATGCACCAAGGACGGTGCAAACTTTTAAGTGTGGGGAGGTCGTCTGACCATTCAGCGTTTTTGGGTAACAAGTTTCTAATCCCAACACTTTTTCATTTCATTTTTAGGACTTTTAGATTTTTTTGTTGCATTTTCTTATTTTGCATATGTATATATTAAGCTTAGTCAAAATCATGATATTTTCCAAGGATTTTATCTATAGGGCACCCCAATTAAAAAAAATTTTTTTTAGAACTTGCTTGAATTATATACTTTGTGGAACATGATTTTTGAGCTAAGAACACAAGCATGTGAGATTTGAAACTAATTATGTGGTTACATCATATAACCACTTATTTTCATTCATGTGTGCATTATTCTCTTCCTATGATTGTAATCTTTGATTTGTTTAATTCTATATGTCCATTATTTTGTGTATATATGCATTTACATGATTGAGGCCATTGTTCAAATAGCTCACTTACCCAAACAGCCTACCTTCTATCTTCTATTGTTAGCCAATTTTGAGCCTATGCTTAACCCATTTGTTCTTAATTGTAGCACATTACAAGCCTAAGTGAAAAATAATAAATGTCCTTAATTTGGATCTTTGATTAGCTTAGGCTAGTGAGAGTGTTTATCATTTGATTTTGGGAGAGTTGGGAACATTGGGTAGAGATAAAAGTGTATTTTTGTATTTGTGTTGAGAATCTTGGGAATTGGGTACATACTCATGCATTAATCATGTGTAAACCATATGCATTGATGTTCTTGTATATATATATTTTAATTTGAAAAGAAAAAAAAAATTAACGAAAAAAAATAATAATAAAAAAAAGACAAAGAATTACAATAAGAAGGGGACAAAAATGCCCCAAAGTTCAAAGTTCAATAAAAATCAATGCATATGTGTGGTGATCAAAAAGAGAATACATGAGTGTGTGTGAAAAGTGAAGAATGGGTAGTTAGGTTTGTTTAGAATTGTATAGATTGTCATAGGTTAGGTGGGAAGTTTAAGTTAATCAAAGATTCAAATTTCAAGCTCACTTGACCATATGCATCCTACCTTGACCCTAGCCCCACTACAACCTATGAGAAAGTCCTCATGATATTTGTATGCATGCATGAAATAATTGTTGATTGTTAGATGAAAAATAAATCTTGGAAAGCATGATTAGGGGAGAATTGAGCGAATCAACCCCATACACTTGAGTGCCTAGAGCGGATACACATCCGGTGAGGGATCGATCGCTCAATGACATGTTTCCACCCATGATCATCTCTTTTCTTGCAAGTTTGTAAAATCTTTTTAATAATTCAATTCAATTGTGGGTTGAGTGATTGCTATTGCCTTAGCCCTTGTGTCTGTATATGTATTATTGGGAATTAATTTATTTTGACTAAGTGGATGCATTCATGTAGATAGATTGCATATAGATAGGTTGCATGTAGTTAGTTTGCATTGAATAAATGTTGATGTCCCTTTGCTTCTTTCTTGATTTTAGCATGAGGACATGCTTAGTTTAAGTGTGGAGAGATTTGATAAACCCCAATTTCGTGGTTTATCTTGTGCTTATTTTGTGGGATTTTATCACCTTTTCCTACATTTATTCAATAAAATAGTATGGTTTTGTAATTCTCCCTTGAATTGTGCTTAAATGTGAAAACATGCTTTTTAGGCCCTAAAATTGGTAATTTTAATTCACTTTAATTCCATTCGATGCCTTGAGGTATTTGTTGAGTGATTTCAGGTTCATAGGGCAAGTATTGGATGGAAGAAGTGAGGAGAAAAGCATGCAAAGTGGGAGAACTCATGAAGAAATGAAGGAACCGGAAAGCTGTCAAGTCCGACCTCTTCGCACTCAATTGACCATAACTTGAGCTATAGAGGTCCAAATGAGGCGGTTTCAGTTGCGTTGGAAAGCTAACATCTGGGGCTTCGAAATGATATAAAATTTGTCATATGTTACTTCGCGCTCAAGGGCGCGCACGCGCCATGTACGCATGCGCGCCAATGCTGTCCGTGGCCCACTAAAGTGAAATCGCCCCCAGCAATTTCTGAAGCACTTTGGGCCCAACCCAACTCATTTCTAATGCTATTTCATGTAGAATTCAAGCTTCGACAAAGGGAGAGCAATTGTTTGTAGCATTAGCAACATGTAGGTTAGTTTCTAGAGAGAGAAGCTCCCTCTTCTCTCTAGAATTAGGTTAGGTTTAAGTTAGATTATCATAGATCCATGTTTAATTTCTTGCTTTCATCTTGTTTCTTCTACATTTCCATGCTCTAGTGATGTAATCTTCTTGATTCTCTTGTTAATTTCTCTTTTGAGCATCATTTTGTGATTGATGAACACTTGTTGGATTTGGATTTTTCTTTAATGAGATTTGATGTTTGATGTTCTTTTGATGTTGATTTGAGTTGTGATTTACTTTTCTTGCAATTAGTAGTTGGTAAATTTATATTTCTTGCACTTTTACTATGCTTTCATTATATGCCTTCCAAGTGTTTGATAAAATGCTTGGAAGGATGTTAGAGTAGATTTTGAGCATTCTTGGCTTGGAAAGAGTAATTAGGCAATCTTGAGTCATAAAAACCCAACTCATGTTGGTGATCTAGAGTTGTTAGCTAATATTGTTTCCATTGACGCTAATCTTTTGCTAATGTAATTAGTAAGTTGATTAGGACTTTTAGATTGAGATTAGCTAGTCTTGTTAGACTTTCTCCGAGTATGAGGATAACATGATACCTTCCTCTATCTTCGGGGATGACGTAATAAGATAAATTCTTGTTTATATTTGTGACATGATTAATTAGTCTTGTTTGACATTCTCCCTATTTGTTAGAGTTCACTAAATAAGATGAATTAATCATTATATGACTAGGATAGAAAGCCTATATTCTCAATCCTTGCCATGAATGTCTCTCTTCATTAATTGCTCTCTTTAATTACTTGCTTAATTTACTTTTCTTGCCATTTATTTTCTTGCCCAATTATCAACCAAACCCCCTTTACCCCTTCATAGCCAATAATCATTCACTTCATTGCAATTCCTCGTGAGACGACCCAAAGTCTAAATACTTCGGTTAATTCTTATTGGGGTTTGTACTTGTGACAACTAAAAAATTTTAATTTGATTCGAGGATTGACTATTGGTTTGGACTATACTAACAACGGGATTATTTTGTGGAATTCCGAACCGGTGTAAATCCTTGTGTCATATTCTAAACTAGGAGAATCAATAACACTATCTGAATTCTGAGTTCCTATGGATGCCAATCATTCCGAACTTCAAAGTATAAAGTGAGATGCCAAAGCAGTTCAGAAGCAAAAAAGCTACTAGTCCCGCTCATCTAATTGGAACTAAGCTTCATTGATATTTTGAAATTTATTGTATTTTCTCTACTTTTTATCCTATTTTGTTTTTAGTTGCTTGGGGACAAGCAACAATTTAAGTTTGGTGTTGTTAATAGCGGATAATTTATATGCTTTTTGGCATTATTTTTACATAGTTTTTAGTATGTTTTAGTCACTTTTTATTATATTTTTATTAGTTTTTATGCAAAAATCACATTTCTGGACTTTACTATGAGTTTGTGTGTTTTTCTGTAAATTCAGATATTTTCTGGCTGAAATTGAGAGACCTGAACAAAAATCTGATTCAGAGGCTGAGAAAGGACTGTAGATGCTGTTGGATTCTGACCCTCCTGCACTCAAAGTGGATTTTCTAGAGCTAAAAAAGCCCAATTGGCGCGATCTTAATTGGGTTGGAAAGTAGACATCTTGCGCTTTCCAGCAATGTATAATAGTCTATTCTTTGCCCGAGATTTGATGGCCCAAGCTGGCGTTCAATGTCAGCCAGAGACCCTTTTTCTGGCGTAAAACGCCAGAACTGGCACCAGAACTGGAGTTAAACTCCCAAACTGGCATCCAAGCTAGCATTTAACTCTAGAAAAGGCCTATGCACGTGTAAAGCTCAATGCTCAGCCCAAGCACACACCAAGTGGGCCCCAGAGGTAGATTTCTGCACTATCTGCACTTAGTTACTCAATTTCTGTAATCCTTAGTAACTAGTTTAGTATAAATACTAGTCTTTCCTATTGTATTCATACTTTTATCATCTTATGCCATTTTTCACATTTGGAGGCTGGCCACACGGCCATGCCAAGACATTTTTCTCTTATGTATTTTCTACGGTGGAGTTTCTACACCTCACAGATTAAGGTGCGGAGCTCTGCTGTTCTTCATGAATTAATGAAAGTACTATTGTTTCTCTTTCAATTCACGCATGTTTCTTCTCCAAGATATACTCTCATTCTTAATTCAGTTAAGTCAGAATGAAGGGGTTACCCATGACAATCACCCACTATCTTCATTACTCGCTTAGCCAAGATCCGCGTGCTTGACAACCACAAGCGATCTACATGATGTTCAACGTAGTCATTGGACGACAGCTAGAGTATAATCTCTTAGGTCTCTGATCCACGGATTTGTCTCACCTCTCCTGACAATAGAGCATTCGAATCCGTGAGATTAGGACCTTCGTGGTAGAGGCTAGAACCAATTGGCGGCATTCCTGAGATCCGAAAAGTCTAAACCTTGTCTGTGGTATTCCGAGTAGGATCTAGGATGGGATGACTGTGACGAGCTTCAAACTCACGAATGTTGGGCGTAGTGACAGTGGGCAAAAGGATAGAGATTCTATTCCGACACAAGTGAGAACCGACAGATGATTAGCCGTGCGATAGCTGTGCCTGGTATTTTTCATCCGAGACGAGAGATCCGACAGTTGATTAGCCGTACAGAAACCGTAGCTGGACCATTTTCACTGAGAGGACGGATGGTAGCCATTGACAACGGTGATCCACCAACACATAGCTTGCCATGGAAGGGAGCACGCATGATTGGATGAAGACAATAGGAAAGCAGAGGTTCAGAAGCAACAAAGCATCTCCAAGTGCTTATCTGAAATTCCCACCAATGAATTACATAAGTATCTTTATTTTAATTTACGTTTTATTTATCTTTCAATTATCAAAACTCTTAACTAATTGAATCCGCCTGACTAAGATTTACAAGATGACTATAGCTTGCTTCAAGCTGGCAATCTCCATGGGATCGACCCTTACTCACGTAAGGTTTTATTACTTGGACGACCCGGTGCACTTGCTGGTTAGTTGTACCAGAGTTGTGAAAAGTGTGATCATAATTCCATGCACCAGCACACCAAACTTAGAATTGGATCATATGCTTCACAATGTCATGGATAATTATCAAAATTGTCTATACGAGCTTGAATTCATGTTAGAGCAACACTTATTATTCATACTGAAGAATTAAAAACAAGGAAGCAAAATCATGGGCTACCTCCCATGGATCGCTTCTTTAGTGTCATTAGCTTGACGGTTGGTTTACTGTTAGGGTAGATTGTAATGCTTCAAATATTCTCCCCTTACAGTGAAGCAGTCTCCACTTGATTCCTTGATGATCTCTACATACTCTAGGGAGAGGACCTTTCTAATGGTGAACACTTGAGATAACTGAGATGGAATGTATGGAAGATGGGGTGGGGTTGGTGGAAAGTGGGCTGATATCACCTTGTCTCCAGGGGAAAAACCCTCTGTAGGAATCTTCTTATTTCTCCATCCCCTTGGCAATTTCTTCACAACTCTTTTCTCTTCTTCCAGTGGTGCTCCAGTGATTATTGTGTCAGGGGCTTCCTCATTGATTGCTCTTCCCAACTCTTGTGGCTTCAGTTCTTTCTTGAGTTTCCTCGGTTGCTGTAATTCTTGAAATTCTTGCTTTGTTTACCAAGGACTGTTTCAGGGGTTCAACTACTGATTCACTGTTGCTTTCTTTTGTGCACATGTTGCTGTGATCATCCTTCGGCTCTTTAAGTTCTTGTTTAGACTCAGATGTATGTTTGAAAACATGGAAGGTGAGGTGTTCATCATGTATTCTCAGGATTAACTCTCCTTGTTCCACATCTATCAGGGCTCTAGCAGTGGCTAAAAATGGTCTTCCCAGAATAATAAGATGGAGGTAACTTTCCTCCATGTCCAGAACAACAAAGTCAGTGGAGAGGAAGTAGTTTCCCACTTTCACCAACACATTTTCCACTACTCCTTCGGCCCACTTCTGAGTTTTATCTGCCAATTGGATGATTACATCTGTGGATCTCAGCTCATTGATTTACAACTTCTTCATAAGAGATAGAGGCATCACATTTATGCTAGCTCCAAGATCATAAAATCCCCTGTCAATTTTTGTCTCTCCTATGGCACAGGGAATATGAAAGCTCCCTGGATCTTTTTTCTTCACAGGTACATCCTTCTCAATGAGGGCACTACATTCCTTGTTCATTTTCACTGTTTGTCCCCCTTTTAAGGTTCCTTTCTTCGTCAGCAGCTCTTTCATGCACTTGATGTATGTGGGCATCTGTTGGAGAATTTTGATGAAGGGGATGTTGACACTGAGAGATGCAAGCATGTCTAGGAATCTTGAATATGAATTTTCTTTTTCATCTCCTTTGAGTCTCTGAGGGAATGGTGCCTTTGGCACATAAGGCTTCGGAGTTTCCTTCCTTGTTGTTTCCTTCCTTTGTACAGATCCAGTTTCTTGTTCCTTTATCTCCAAATTGCTCTAGGAGCTTCCTTGGCAGTGCTCTGTTGGTTTGCTGGCATCTCCTTCCTGAATTTCTTCATTCGCAAGGGTAACTACCTTACACTCTTCCCATTTCACCTTCTTCATTTTCCCTTTTGGATTTTTCTCTGTGTCACTTGGAAAACTGTCAGTGGACTTCGGAGTCTGTTGTGCAAGATGTCCTACCTAAAATTCTAGACTCTTAAGAACCTCTCCTCGGATTTTTATACTCCCTCTCACTTTTTCCTTGAATTTCTTCATGTCTGCAGACTCCTTGCAAAGGTTTGCAAGCATTGCTTCCATTTTGGCCATTCTGTCCTCATCGTGTGGTGATGGTTAGTTAAAATTGGGGTGTTAAGAGTGGTTGTTGTGGCTTTGGTATGGTGGTTGTGAGTAAGTATTTTGTGTGGTCTGGTATGGTTTTTTGTTGGAGTTTTGGTGAGTGGAGTTGTTATACTGGTTTGGATTATGTGGTCTGTGATCTTGGCATTGGTTTTGTTGGTTTCCCCACCCAAAGTTTGGGTGGTTCCACCAACCAGAGTTATAAGTTTTAGAGTATGGATCATTAGCTTGCCTAAATGAATTTCCAAGGTAATTAACTTCCTCCCAATTAACTCTTTCTTCTGTGTTCAACTCTTCTTGGGTTGATGGTTGAGTGTGGATAGCTGCAGTATGATTTTTCTCCATTTGCTTGGTCAATTCAGCCAGTTGCTTGGTAATCATCTTATTCTGGGCCAGGATTGCATCCATATGGTTTAATTCCAAGACTCCCCTGTTGTTGCTCCTATCTGAGGCATAAAAGTACTCATTGTCAGCCACTGTCTCTATAACATCAATGGCTTCTTTAATGGTCTTCTTGTTTAAGGAACCTCCAGATGAGTGGTCTATAGCCTTCTTTGATTCATGACTCAGCCCTTCATAAAAGATATGAATTTGCACCCACTCATTAAACATACCAGGGGGTATTTCCTTGTCAAATCTTTGAATCTCTCCCAGGCTTCATAAAGAGTCTCACCATTCTGCTGTCTGAATGTTTGCACTTCAATTCTCAGCCTATTTATTTTTTGTGGAGGATAGAACCTTGTTAAGAATCTGTTCATTACATCTTCTCAGGTTGTCAAGTTTTCCTTGGAAAAGGATTCTAGCCATTTTGATGCTTTGTCTCTCAAAGAAAATGGAAACAGTAGTAATCTATAGGTGTCAGGGTGAACACCATTAGATTTAACTGTGTCACATATCCTTTGGAATTTAGTGAGATGCTCATTAGGATCCTCTTGGGCACTTCCTCCAAAAGAACAGTTGTTTTGGACAAGAGTTATGAGCTGAGACTTCAATTCGAAATTATTAGTATGGATAGTTGGCTTTTGAATGCCGCTACCATAGTTTCCAGAGTTTGGATTGAGGTATGAACCCAGAACTCTCCTCTCTTGTCCAGCAGGGTTGACTCCACCTCTTCTGGCATGATTGTTCACCTCTCCTTCATGATGGTTTTCTATATCATCCTCTATGGTTATATCCAAATCTTCCTCCTCTTCTTCTGCACCAATAGCCCTCTTTCCTCTTGCTTCCCTCCTTAATCTCAAGAAGATTCTTTCCGGTTCACTATCAAATGAGGTTAAAACCTCTCTTCTACCTGTCATACAAGTGGCACAACAAGCAGCAACCAGCAAGAATTAACAATTAACGAAAAAGGGTGGTTAGAGTAATTGAGGTAATTAATCAAACAGTTAATGAGTTAGTGAGTTAGTTTTGCTAGAAAGTAAAGACGTAAGAGAAATTAAAGAGAAATAACTAAAAAAAATTGCAGAGAACAAAAATGAACAACTGAAAGTACAATTCAATAAATCAAACAAAAATAAAAGTGCTCAATCTAGTTATCCTCCAATTTAGTAATTGTCAATACAAAACCAATCCCCGGCAACGACGCCATAAACTTGATTCACGAAAATTTGCCTCTCAACAAATTTCCTACCGGCAAGTGCACCAAATTATCGTCAAGTAAAAACTCACTGTAGAGTGAGGTTGAATCCCACAGGGATTGGTAGATTGATCAATGTTAATTGGAGAATTATGCTAGTTGAGCTAAATCAAAATTGAATTGGAATTGCAGAAACTAAAATTGGCGGGAAACTTAAATTGCAAGAATTAACGGACAGAAATTAAATTTTGCATGAAATTAAATGACAAAAACTTAAATTGCAAGAAATTAAATGGGAATGGGGATTAAGCATGAAATTAAGGAAGCAGAATTTAAAAGAATGGGTAGATCAGAGAAGGGGAAGCTCATTGGGGTCAGGAGATGTGAGAATTCTCCGGATCAAATTCATTTTCATCTCTTCCTCAATCAATGCATTCATTGATCTCCTTGGAAATCTTAAGTGATTAGATCCCAATCCCTTGGCAATCTAATCTCTCTAAGCATGAACAATTGCCCAATTCCTTGATTTAAGTACTCATGGGAAGAGATGAAGTTTGGTCACTGATTATACCACACAAATTCATATATCAAAGTGTTAGTAGAATTACATGTCACTATATCCATCCAAACCCCAATCTAATTCAATGTGAGAAAGCATTTCTAGCATGATCTCCTCATTCCTCTTCCAAGGTTCTGAGGAGATCCAATTATGAATAGCTTCTTTCCCAAGATAACTATCCAATTGGATGAAGAATAAAAGCTTTCTAGTAAAATCAAGAGAAAAGAAAGAAGAAGAAGAATAAGAACTAGTATTGATCCATTGAATTTACACAGAGCTCCCTAACCCAATGAAAAGAGTTTAGTTGTTCATAGCTCTCAAAATGGAAATTCGAATTGAAAGATACATTCTCGAAATTCAATAGAAAAATGAAAAGTGCAGTCAAGTAACAGTGAGCTCAAAAAAAAAGAAAAGTCCCCCCTAACTTAAATTCTAAGCTATTTATACACTTTCTTCTATTGATCTTCAATCTCTGAATTGGGCTTTTGGCCTTGATAGAATTGGGTTAAAATGGCTCCAATTGGTTTCCCTTGCTGTTGAGAAGATATCTGTTTGAATTGCAGAGTTCTGGTGCTCAAGTTGGAGTCAACATTTGAGGTCCAATGTTGACTCAAACGCCTTTCAATAAAATCAGATGAATTTGCTGTCATTGGCGTTTGACTCAACGTTGGGGGGCCAACGTTCCGCTACCCACGTATATGCGTGCTTTGCGCGTTTGTGCACAAGGGTTAAAAATACTCATCCACGCGTGCGCGTGCTGCACGCATGTGCGTGGATGCAAACATTTCATTTTCCAGTTTTAAAATAATGCAGGGGAGCGTTGGCCTTAGCGTTGGACCTCTAACGTTTCCTCCAACGTTGGCATATCCACGCGTGCGCGCACGCGTGGATTCTCAAAAACTAGGCCTACGCGTACGTGCCATGGATGCGTACATGTCATTGTGCATTTTCAAATTCAGATTTTGGAGTTCACCATCGCGCACGTTGGCCTTCAACGTTGGAGGTAGCATTTGGGGTCCAACGACACCCATCCACGCGTACGCGTCACACACGCGTACGCGTCACACACGCGTACGCGTGGATTGCCAGAATTTCCAATCCACGCATATGAGTACAGTGCGCGTGCGCGTCGCTACAGTTTTTTCAAAATATCCAGAAAGCTCATTTGTTCACAATGTTGGGGGTAACGTTGGATGTCCAACACTCCCTCCAACGCGAGCATCAGTAATTATGCAGACAATTGCTCTGCCTCCCCTACAATAATTGAGGCAACGTTGGTGGTCCAACTTTGCCACTGATAAACCACTATTTTAAGGTTTATCTTGTGCTAATTTGAGTGGTTTTATCAAGTCTTTGCACACTTATTCATATGATTTGCATGATTTTACAATTCTTTCCCAATTTTACTCTGATTGAAAACATGCTTCTTTGGCCTTAAAATTGCTATGTTTAATCCTCTCTTTTATACCATTCGATGCCGTGTTCCGTGTGTTCAGTGTTTTCAGGATTTATAGGGCAGGAATGGCTTACAGGATAGAAAGGAAGCTTGCAAAAATGGAAGGAACACAAGAAGTAAAGGAGACAACCAGCAAGGATCGACGCGTGCGTGTACCTGACGCGTACGCGTGACCAGGATTTTTGTCAATCGATGCGTACGCGTGACTAACGCGTACGCGTGACTAACGCGTACGCGTGACATGCGCTACCTGCAGAAATTGCAGAAAATGCTGGGGGCAATTTTGGGTTGAGTTTGGACCCAGTTTTCGGCCCAGAAATGCAGATTAAAGCCAAGGGACAGGCAGAGACTCGACACACATTAAATCATACACAATTTAGGTTTTAGATGTAGTTTCTAGAGAGAGAGAGGCTCTCTCGTCTCTCTAGGTTTTAGGATTTCTCTTAGTTTTAGGTTTATTTATTCTCAATTCCAGGTTCAATGTTCGTTTAATTTAGTTTCTCCTCTACTTTTATTTGTTCTAGTACTTTGGTTTATTTATTTTTCTTGTTGATTCTCTTCTTTTCCAGTTTAGTTTACGAACTCCATGTTAGATTTGATTTCTTTATTTAATGCAATTTGAGGTATTTCATATTTATGAATTTAATTTAGCTTTTTACATTCTTAGCTTAAATTGATTAATTGGAGACACTTGAGTGATCAAACTCCTTTGTTGATTGATAATTGAGAGTGCTAATTGACTTGAATTCCACTAACTCTAGTCTTTCCTTGGGAGTTGACTAGGACTTGAGGAATCAAATTGATTCATCCGCTTGACCTTCCCTCATAGTTAGAGGATAACTAAATGGTAGCAACAGACAATTCTCATCACAATTGATAAGGATAACTAGGATAGGCCGTCCAATTTTCATACCATGCCAAGAGTTTTCTTAGTTATTAATTTATTTTCTTGCCATTTTATTTCCTTGTTCCTTATTTCAAAAACCCAAAAAGATACAGTCGTATAACCAATTATAAGTACACCTCCCTGCAATTCTTTGAGAGACGACCCGAGGTTTAAATACTTCGGTTTAATTTTATTGGGTTTGCTTAAGTGACAAATAAGTTTTTGTACGAAAGGATTCATTGTTGGTTTAGAAACTATACTAGCAATGGGAATTTATTTGTGAAACTTTTTACTAGCAAAAAAATCCGTTCGTCAAAATGGCACCGTTGTCGGGGAGTTGCAAACGTGTGCCTTATTATTGGTTATTGTAAATATTTGCTTTTTCGTTTCTTTGTTAGTGTTTCTAGTTTTAGGAGTTTATTTTCTTTAATTTTTATTAGTTTTTATTTTTATTTTCTACTATGAATTCTCACCCCTTCGGCTATGAGTTTAGTTCAAATTATGTTGCAGGGAATGGACGCTATAATGAGAACATGCATCAAGGTCAGAATAATCAAAGATGGGAGGAGCCACGAGGATTTGATCAACCCTTTCGGCAAAAACCTCCTCCAAGGTGCCATGGGCAACGACCATTCTATGATGCATCCCAAGAAAATAGTTATGGTGGACCCTTTCGTGACAACCAACCTCCACCAAATTACTATGGTCAAGAGCCATTCCAGGATGCGTATCAAGATGACGGATATGGTGGACCCCCTTGTAGTTACCAACAAGCCCCACCATATGCTTATGAACCATCTCCTCAACATAACTTTGAAACACCACACTCACAAGCCACCTACAACCATTCACCTCCATATGACCCTAATCCTTACACACCATACTAAGAGCCTTACGAGCCATACTTCCAAGAACCCCCACCTCAATATACACCATCTCCATATCCTTATCAAGATGAACCACCTTCCTATCATGAGCCCTTTCTCCTAACAAATGAACCCTCCTATCCACCCCAACCTCCGTTGGATAACAACACACTTGTCTCTAATCTCATTGGTCTCACATCTAAACTCCAATATCTTATATCCCACAGGAACCAACTCTCTACCCCCAATATTCAACCCTCAAGCTTTAGTGCGCCACCACCCTCCGTACAAGAATACCCATATCCATCAAGCCAAGAACAACATGATCCCAATGATGCTACTGACCTGGAACAAGAGAGAATGGATCGGTTTCACGAATTCATACTTCAAAAGAAGCTAGAGGAGGCCCTAAAGGTGAAGATAGTAGAGACCCTTGAGAAAAGTTGTCATGAAGGGAAAGACATCAAGGAGGAGTCTGATTTTGTACTAGGGAAAGTGAAAAAACCCGAAATTATCAAAGCAGAGGAAGTGGTTGAAGACTTGGGAGATTCGGAACCTCCATGAGAAAGTCCAGTCATAAAGCCTCCTTCCAAGGTGTTTGATGTTGATGTTGAGCAGGGTGTACAACCTCTGAGGTATATCATGGTTGAAGGCTTTGCAGAGGTTTATCAAGAGATGGAGATTAAAGAAGAAGAAGCACAACCTCTCATGCCCTTGGTAAGTAATGAAGAAGAGATTAAATTGGAAGAAAGCTACCAAGAGGAAGAGGTTGAAATTGAAGAAGCTTGCAAAGAGGTGGAAGTTGTCAAGGAAGAGCTCAAGAGAATGGAGCTGGAAATCACCTTGCCAAAGTTGTTGGAGACCTCTCCCCCAAAGTCATCACCATCCATTCCTTCATTCAAGTGGGTAAATCTATCATCTCTAAGCTTAATTAGCCCACTTGAATATGCTTTGCTTGAGACGGATGGGCAACTTAGAGCTCTTTGTGGCTATAAGAGTAAGAGGGAGATGGTTAGTGGTAGGAGTTGTCCTGCAAGGTTTAATATGGTTGCACGCTCCAAGCTGAAGTGCAAGGATTGATGTAAAACTTGATCGAATGGGTCTAGAAAGTTGTTTGGGTACCTCATTGAGGATTCAAATTGCTTGCCACCCGGTTGGAACAATGATGATCAACAAGAAGACGGGTGTAAAAGCAAGGTTTGGGACCCCAGAATTCATTCCAGCAATCAACACTCTTGGGGCCTTGTCACCTGCTTTAACCTACTTGAAGGCTTTATGTTCCTAGTTTGGGACCCCGGAGGCTATTGGAATTACAAACACTGGTGGGGATTTCTGGATGAGTTCAAGCACAAGCCACCATGACAGGAAACTCAACAAATGTCCAACTTAAGGACTCTAAATAAAAGTGCTAGGTGGGAGACAACCCACCATGGTATGATCGTTCTTTTTCAGTCTTCGTTTTATTTTATTTTGTTTTATTCTTAGTTTTATTTTATTCTATTTTTATTAGTGTTCATTCATAATGTCTGCATCAGCATCTGCATTCTACATTTTGTATTAAAAAAAAGGGGAAGGTCGACGCACAAGCATCTATGACACGCATGCATCGTATGTATATGCGCAAATAGGCAGAGAGTTCTGCTGGAACGATGGGGGAGGCGTGCCTGGCGTACAAGCCAACCCACGCGTACGCGTGCTGCATGCGTACGCGTCCCCTGCATTTTTGCCAATCCACGCGTAAGCGTCCCTGACGCGTATGCGTGGGATTGCGAATAGGCATAAAAAGGTGCTTGAACAGAGAGTTATGATGCCATGGTGCTGGAGCCGCGCGATTTCTCATGCATACGCATTACCGACACTCGCGTGTCATTTCGCTCTCAGACCACCCACGCATACGCGTGGGCGACGCTTACGCGTCGAACAACCAACTCAGTTTTCACGCGTACGCGTGATGCACGCGCGCGCGTTGCGCCCTGTTTTTAAATTCTTACTTCTTTCTTCTTCTTTCTTCTTCATTCTTTCTTCCCTCTTACTTCATACTTTCCTTTTTCATCTTCCTCATCAGGTTTCTTTTTTTTTCTTCTCTCTCCTTTACTCTCTCGTTCTTCATTTTATTATTGCATTTAATTAATTTTTTTCTTCTCAATTTTATCTTAGCTTAATTCCTTTTGGTTTCTTTTTCATTCCTTTTTCATGTATTTTTATGTTGGTGTTGGAGCTTTATTTGTGTCTTATATTATTATACTCGAGCTTGTGGATATATTAGGGTGTGATTTGACAATTAATATTAATTTTTGGGTTGCATGCATGTTTGGAGTTCTTACTTTCCCTAACATATTTTACATGCATACCAAGTGTTTGTGAAAAATCCGTATGGCATTGTGAATTCTTAATTATTCTATTCTTCTACACTACTGCCTGTTTTTTACAACACCCTTGCAAACTTTTATTGATTAAATATAATTGTTAACACAAACGTGGTTGTTAGTTTGTTATAGTTGATAATCCAATTGAGCTATTAATGCTTGATCTATGCTACTCATGCCCTTGCCGGCATGCTACTAAACATCTTGCATCTAATTGCCTTAATATATCATGCTATATTTCCATTGATCTCCTAATTACATGGAGTCGCGACCATGTTTTTACGACATTCTTCTTTATCTTGGCATTGATTATCACTTGTATTTTGCTCCTCCCGGTTCTAGCTATTTGATTTCATGTCCCTTTCTTTTCTCCCTTTTCAGGATGGCCACCAGGAAGGGTATAGAGAAAGCCTCTAACAAGCCACTGGCGACGAGAGGAATGAAAAGAGCACTAGTTGTGGAACCATCCTCAACATCAGTCAAGCCTCCCACAAGGCAGGTCAAGAAGATCATCAAGGTCGGTAAAACCGAGAACGCCTTTTCAGCAAGGGACACTGCGCGGTTCACTAACCGCTACTGTGAGCACCAAGGCCATGATTCCGCGAGATAATCAGTATATCCCCAACGAAAAGTACATCAGACCCCCAGCAGCCACTACCAGTCGGACTGCAGACCCGGCCGGAGATATTCCTTCTCCTTCCACATCACAAGTACCTTCAACAAATCAATTGCTCCTTCAGATAGTTCAGAGGTTGGACCAGCTAGACCGGCAGGCAAAGCGAATGGAGCACCGTAATAAGTGCCAATTTACATACTTCAAGGAGCTGATTGTTGGCAACCACCCACCTAAGGAAGAACCAGACACTCCAGACTCCACCTCACCTACCAGCACCGGGAGCCATGACGACCCCGACTGTGGAAATGCTGTTACCAACCCCCCTTTGTTCCTGACTGATGGCACCGAGGACGGTGCCAAGCTTGAAGTGTGGGGAGGTCGGTCAGTACCTGATGCCCAGAGGTAATTGCTTTTTCTTAACACCAATAGGTTACTTTTTGTTAGATAGGATAGATTGTATAATAATAAGTATTTGCATGGATGTTCTACTCAGTTGAAAAAAAATAATAAGTTTCTTTTCAAGACCTTATTTTTGAAAATTTCACTAATTCAAATTAAAATTCTATGTTAAACTTGTCTGAAGATTGTAACTTGGAACATGGTTTAGAGCTAGAACACACAACCCAGTGAGATTTTGAGCCTAATTGTATGGTTACATGATTTAACCATTATTTTTTTTCTTGTGTGTTTTGTCTCCTCTATGATTGCAATCGGTGGTTTGTTCCGTTCTATATATCCATTGTTTAATGTATTCATGCATATGTATGATTGAGGCCATCATTTGTTATTAGATCACTATCCCAAATGGCATACCATTCTAATTACCTTTGTTCGGCACTTTGAGCCTTCTCTATCCCCTTTTGTTCTTTATGTTACCACATCACTAGCCTTAAGCAGAAAAACAATGAACTACCCCAATTGAATCTTTGGCTAGCTTAAGACCCTATTTTTGAAAATTTCACTAATTCAAATTAAAATTCTATGTTAAACTTGTCTGAAGATTGTAAACTTGGAACATGGTTTAGAGCTAGAACACACAACCCAGTGAGATTTTGAGCCTAATTGTATGGTTACATGATTTAACCATTATTTTTTTCTTGTGCGTTTTCTCTCCTCTATGATTGCAATCTATGGTTTGTTCTGTTCTATATATCCATTGTTTAACGTATTCATGCATATGTATGATTGAGGCCATCATTTGTTATTAGCTCACTATCCCAAATGGACTACCATTCTAATTACCTTTGTTCGCCACTTTGAGCCTTCTCTATCCCCTTTTGTTCTTTATGTTACCACATCACTAGCCTTAAGCAGAAAAACAATGAACTACCCCAATTGAATCTTTGGCTAGCTTAAGACCCTATTTTTGAAAATTTCACTAATTCAAATTAAAATTCTATGTTAAACTTGTCTGAAGATTATAACTTGGAACATGGTTTAGAGCTAGAACACACAACCCAGTGAGATTTTGAGCCTAATTGTATGGTTACATGATTTAATCATTATTTTTTTCTTGTGTGTTTTCTCTCCTCTATGATTGCAATCTATGGTTTGTTATGTTCTATATATCCATTGTTTAACGTATTCATGCATATGTATGATTGAGGCCATCATTTGTTATTAGCTTACTATCCCAAATAGACTACCATTCTAATTACCTTTGTTCGCCACTTTGAGCCTTCTCTATCCCCTTTTGTTCTTTATGTTACCACATCACTAGCCTTAAGCAGAAAAACAATGAACTACCCCAATTGAATCTTTGCCTAGCTTAAGATAGGAATTGTGTGTCAAATTAATTATGGTAAACTATGGGAACTCTGGTTAATAAGAATGTGTATTGCGTTAGGTGAGAACTTAGGTTAATCAAGGATTCAATTCTTAGCTCACTTGGCCATACATATATCCTCACCCTTACCTAAGCCCCATTACAACCTTGAAAAAGACCTCATGATGTTTGCATGTGTGCACTAAATATTTGTTGATTGGTTAGATGAAGAACAAATTTTAGAACACATGAATAGAGGAGACTAGAGTGGATTATCCTATACACTTGAGTGATTAGAGTGCATATACACTTCCAGTGAAGGTTGAATGCTTGACTCTTTGTTCCCTGCTTTCATAAGCTATCTTCTTACAAGTTTACTTGTCTTTTATTGAATGATTTAAATTAGTGGAATTTGGTTTATTTTTGTCTTGAAGAGCTTATTTACTTTTGACTAAGTAGACAGAATCATCTTAGCATATAGCTGCATTCATAGGTTGCATCTCATGAGTCTTACTTTCCCCTATTCATCCCTTTTATCTCCTTGAGCTTAGCATGAGGACATGCTAATGTTTAAGTGTGGGGAGATTGATAAACCACTCTTTTATGGTTTATCTTGTGCTAATTTGAGTGGTTTTTATCAAGTCTTTGCACACTTATTCATATGATTTGCATGATTTTACAATTCCTTCCCAATTTTACTCTTTGATTGAAAACATGCTTCTTTGGCCTTAAAATTGCTATGTTTAATCCTCTCTTTTGTACCATTCGATGCCGTGATCCATGTGTTCAGTGTTTTCAGGATTTATAGGGCAGGAATGGCTTAGAGGATAGAAAAGAAGCTTGCAAAAATGGAAGGAACACAAGAAATAAAGGAGACAACCACCGAGGATCGACGCGCACCCTGACGCGTACGCGTGAATTGGAGTTTGCACGATGATGCGTGTGCGTACCTGATGTGTACGCGTGACTAGCGCAGAAGACAAGCGAGTGACGCATATGCGTGACCAGGATTTTTTTCAATCGACGCGTATGCATGACTGACGCGTACGCGTGACATGCGCTACCTGCAGAAGTCGCAGAAAATGCTGGGGGCAATTTTGGGTTGAGTTTGGAACCATTTTTCGGCCCAAAAACGCAGACTAAAGCCAGGGGACAGGCAGAGACTCGACACACATTGAAACATACACAATTTAGGTTTTAGATGTAGTTTCTAGAGAGAGATAGGCTCTCTCCTCTCTCTAGGTTTTAGGATTTCTCTTAGTTTTAGGTTTATTTCTTCTAAATTTCAGGTTCAATGTTCCTTTAATTTAGTTTCTCCTCTATTTTTATTTGTTCTAGTACTTTAGTTTATTTATTTTTCTTGTTGATTCTCTTCTTTTCCAATTTAGTTTATGAACTCCATATTAGATTTGATTTCTTTATTTAATGCAATTTGAGGTATTTCATATTTATGAATTTAATTTAGCTTTTTATATTCTTAGCTTGAATTGATTAATTGGAGACGCTTGAGTTATCAAACTCCTTTGTTGATTGATAATTGAGAGTGCTAATTGACTTGAATTCCACAAACTCTAGTATTTCCTTAGGAGTTGACTAGGACTTGAGGAATCAAATTGATTCATCCACTTGACCTTCCCTTATACTTAGAGGATAACTAAGTGGTAGCAACAGACAATTCTCATCACAATTGATAAGGATAACTAGGATAGGACGTCCAATTTTCATACCTTGCCAAGAGTTTTCTTAGTTATTAATTTACTTTCTTGCCATTTTATTTCCTTGTTCCTTATTTCAAAAATCCAAAAAGATACAATCTCATAACCAATTACAAGTACACCTCCCTGTAATTTCTTGAGAGATGACCCGAGGTTTAAATACTTCGGTTTAATTTTATTGGGTTTGCTTAAGTGACAAACAAGTTTTTGTATGAAAGGATTCTTTGTTGGTTTAGAAACTATACTAGCAACGGGAATTTATTTGTGAAATTCTTTACTAGCAAAAAAATCCGTTCGTCAGCCACCAACGTTGCTTCTTCTTCATCTTTTCCAAGCTCCTTCTTAAACCTTCCTCCATGCTTTCTTTCACCTATCATCAACCAATACATGCATCAAAGCCTTGCTAAAGTCATGAGAATTCTCATCATTCTTAGCATACAAGTAACTATAGCATAATTCTCATGAAATTGCATCAAATTAATAATGGTTGAATGAATCTTGGCATACATGAATTTCTAACTCAATTTCTTACTTATTGCTCAAGAAAGTGCATAAAACCTATCAAAAACAAAGAAAAAGGATAGTGAAACTAGCCTAAGATGCCCTGGCATCACATGGCTCTAGTCAAAACATGAACTTGGTCACAATGTCATCAGGGGTGATCATCAAGATACCCAATCCTACTCTATTTTGATGTTTCAACCCATCAAAAAATAACCTCCAGCGTTTAAGCTCTAGATATCCTAGTATGGGTTGTTCATCAATATCAACGCAAGGGTGGCCTGCTAGAAAGATCAACAATCGCTTGCCTTTTGACAACCTTGGCAGGGACATAAAATAAAGAATATTTGATTAAGGCTAACATCCATTTGCCAATTCAACCTCTCAAGATTGGATAAGAAAGCATGTATTTAACGACATCGAAGTTTGAAACAACATGAACATTCTTTCCAATTAAATAACTTTTCAGCTTAGTACAAGTAAAATTTAGGACTAAGCAAAGTTTTTCGACTGCACTATATCGAGTTTCTACATCATTCAACATTCGACTTAGATAGTAAACTACTTTTTCATTGCCATCTTCGTCCCTTTGGGTCAGCATGCCCCCTAGAGTTGTTTCTGGCATAGCTATATATAACCTTCGTGGTCGACCTTGCTTAACAGCTGCCAAGATAGGCCGTGAAGTCAAATACTGCTTAATTTTGTCGAATACTTGTTGGTGTTCCTCTTCCCATTTGAATTCTTCTCCCTATTTCAATTTCAACAAAGGAGTAAATATCATTGTTTTTCCTGACAGGTTGAAACATCGACGAAAATTCACTTTACCTAAGAAATATTGAAGTTCTTTCTTGTTTTTGGGAGGTGATGAGTTGAAAATAGCTTTGCACTTGTTAGTATCGACAGCTATTCCTTTTTTCTGCACAATGAATCCCAAAATGTTTCCTACAGAGTTTCCTGCAGATACACCAAGCACATTTCAATGGGTTCATTTTAAGTTGATAATATCTCATTCGTTTAAAAGCCGTCTCTAAATTTTCTAGATGAGATTCTTTCGATTCCGACATCACTACTATATCATCAATGTAAATTTCCATAAACTTACCAATAAAATCATAGAAAATAGAATTCATTGCTCTTTGGTAAGTTTCTTCAGCATTCTTTAATCCAAATGTCATGATTAACCATTCATAGGTACCAATGGCTCCAGGACATCAAAAAGCCGTTTTTGACACATCTTCCAAGGATATGAATATTTGATTATATTCTGAGTATCTATCCATGAAGCTCAGAATTTTGCTTCCTGCTTCAAAGTCGATCAGTATCTCCGCAATTGGCATGTGATACTCCTCCTTTGGTGTCACTTTATTCAAATCCCTGAAATCATCAATACACACCCTCAGCTTTCCATTTTTCTTAACGACAGGTATAATATTAAAAATTCATTTGACATACCTAGTTGTTTCAATGAAACCAGCTCTCAAACGTATCGACCTCCTCTTTGATTTTAACCATGATTTCAGGTGCAAAGGATCTAGGAGCTTGCTTTATAGGTCGAGCATTATCAATAAGGGAAAGCTTATGTTCGACCAAAGATTAGTCCAACCTAGGCATTTCCTCGTATTGCCAAGTAAAACAATCCTGATGTTTCTTCAGCACCTCTATTAACCTTTCCTTAAGAAAGGATCTAAGTATTCGCTAACATATGTAACTCGACCTTCCCCAGCAATCTTGAGTTCCTCGAGAGGGTCCTGTACTTTGACTTCTTTATTTTTCAAGTCTTTTGAAAATAAATCAGACTTTTCAAATCTTAAGAGGTCGAGATCATATATACAATCTAGTGCACGTTCTCTTGTGCACTCCTTCTTCTCAGCCATATAGGCTGAGAGTCGAGCCCAATGGCTCGATATATCCATCAAGTGGATTTTATGGCAAAGCTTTCCTTGGCCTTAGGGACCAACTTCATACCATGGGCCCTTACATAGCAGCTTTTGATAAGAACTGGGTCAAAGGTGCTCATATCAATATCCAGTGGCCGCAAACTAGTATGATATTCCTTAAAGCTAACATTCATCTGTTCGACATAGCAAGGGCTGTCATCAGCTTCAATTTCTTGGATCCTTTTATCCTCATCCTAGAGAACCAACTTTTGATGTAGGGCCGAAGGAATTGCCCCTACTCTATGGATCCAATCTCTTACCAATAGCATATTAAAAGTTGTCTTAGTAGGTACCACTATAAATATCGTGGGTCATTCGACATTTCCTACTTTAACCCTGTGTGAGATCATTTCCAGGGCAGTTTTCGACTTACCATTGAATCCAATAACAGTCAAATTTTTCTTAATCAAATCTTCGACTATTTTCTGGAATAGTGGGAGCATGCTCTCAGGTAGCAAGTTCATTTCTGCTCCTCCATCGACCAAGATGTGATTGATCCCCAATCTTTCCACCTTGGCTTTGATATGTAAAGGCCAAAGATAACCCTTGGTTATCTCACCAGGCCTTTCAAATAATCCTTCTTTATTCAAACCATTTTCGACAAATCTACACTCGTCTCCTAGGATGACATCATCACAATTCCTTTCGAGACAATTCCAAAGGTTTCTAGTATCACCTCGAAAGTCGAAAGAGAGTACTGATACTATGGCCACGTAACCAAAACCAGTCTTACCAAACAAGACATCCAAGTCATCTTCAAATCCAGAGTTTAAAGTCTCTGCTAATGTTTATTCATCTTCTTTCAACTTGGAAATTGGCTTGGTCATGGATGTTTCTTTCAACACATCCTTTGGTTCCTGGATCTTGGTAGAGATGTTTTATCCTCGTTTTGTTCTTCTTTATTGGGTGACTTACTGTCTTTACCCAACTCGGGATATGGACCATCTGTGTCCGCATATGCCCTTTGAAGCTGTGTCACAACTCTTGGAATGAAAGGAGCTTTGTCCAAAAAGTTGCGTTGAGACCTAGCTCGACGCTTACCTCTTCTCCGTGCCCCTCGTCAAGAGGTGCCTCTTCTCTAGTATCCAACCCAATTTCCAAACTCTCCTCTAGAAACATTAAAATTGTAATTCCTTGAGTATTTTGGAGCACTATTATTCATTCATTTATTGTTTGACACATTGGCAGGTGGAACTATAGTCCAATTGGATACCCCATGGGGTTTCTAATCGACTGTGACCACCATACGCATCTGCTGCTTAATAGCGGCATTTACAGGGTCTCTGATGCATGATCATCTTAAGCACTTTTCATTAGCATTTCTTATAGAAAAGTTGTGACTTTTGCTTAATAATTATATGATTTTCAAGGCTATTCTATTATTACGTTGATTTCCTAGATTTCATGATTCTTGTAGGAAAATATTAGGAAAAGAGAAGAAAAAGAACAAGGAGGAACCAAAAATTGAAGACCAGTGCAAAGAGAATTCGTGGATGATGTCAAATCTGACCTCCTCACACTCCAATGTGCATAACTTGAGCTAAAAAAGTCCAATTGACACGGTTCTAGTAGCATTAGAAAGCCAGCGTTTAGAGATTTCCAATGATGTATAATAGTTTATGCTTTCGCTTTGGCATCATGGTGCAAAACGCTGCAACGTTGGCATTTAGCGCCAAACCACATCCAATGTCACCATTCCATGCGGGAGTCCCGGCGCCAAATGCCAGAAACCCTAAGTTTGGCACCAGTAGTGACAACCAGAGTGGTCCCTACGTGATTCAGTATCAAATCTCTTGCTCTAATTTTATTTTTAAATCAATTTTGAGTTAAGAAAATATCTTTTTAGGTTTTAAAATTTAAATTTTGTATCGATCAGGATTAGATATAAAAGAGGAAGAGATTTGTCTTGGTCTTACTGGTGCGGGAAAATTGAATTTCTCACAACTTAACCGGCAAGTGTACTGGATCGTCCAATTAATACCTCAGGTGAGTGAGGGTCGAATCCCACGAGGATCGTTGGATTGAGCAAGTTGTGGTTATCCTGTAGATCTTAGTCAGACGAATAGAAAGTTGATTGTTATTGTTGTAGGCGCATAGACAAAACAATAACGAAAGCAATAAAGAATTGACATAGAACAATAGTGAGAAAATAGTTAAGGCCTCGGAGATACTTGTTCTTCTGGATTAATACTTCTTACTGACTATTTTAACAATGAGCGATTCATTCAATGATAAGGCTGTAAGTGATTAAGCCAGGGATAGTGGTCAATAATCTCCTCTTGTCCAAATCAAACGCCCAAATAGGTCAGTCAATCTGGATGAGGGTGAAGCTCACGCAATTCAATCTCTGATGATCCTACTAAAAATGCCACAGACAAGGTCGAATCTTCCGTATTGGAGAATGAATCTCTATGATTCTAGTCTTAAGGCCACAGGGACCTCAATTATCCATGACTAATGAGATTTCATGTCACGTATCCCAATTAGCCCAAATAACTTGTTGGAACTTGTGATGTACTCTCAAGCTGTAGCTCAATACTATCCGGGTCAGGACTTGTAAGAACTCATGTAGAATAAGGGGTTATACTTTCATTCTACCCCAGATTCATAAAGATGAAGAACGACAATACATTATTGAATGGAATCAAACATGTATTAAAGTAGAAAAGTAATGATATTAATCCATAGGAATGAGTAGAGCTCCTATCCTTAACCTAGGAGGTTTAGCCGCTCATATTTTATAGAAGATAAAGCAGAAATAAGTTCTGAGAGGCTATAGATCCTAAATATGAGTGATCTTCGCCTATTAGTGTGGAATTTATAACCCACAAACTAACTGGCAAGTGCACCGGGTTGTACAAAGTAGTACCTCAAGTGAATGAGTGTCAATCCCACGAGGATTGATGGATCAAACAACAATGATTGAGTGATTGGCTTAGTTAGACAAACAGAAAATGGTGTTTTGAGAGTTCAAAAGCATTAACAGTAAATTTAGAATATCAAAAAGCAAGTTGTAAATTGGTGTGAAATATATGGAGAAAAACAGTTAAGGTTTTAGAGATATTTATTTTTTGGATTAACTTTTCTTACCAACTATTTTAACCATGCAAGATTCAATTCATGGCAAACTACATGTGACTAAACCTTAATTTCTTAGACCTTTTTAGTCTCCTCTAACCTTCATCAACCGCCAATTCCTTGGTCACTTGATTCCAATTAGAGGGTTAAGTTCAATTCTAGTTTATATGCCACAGAAATCCTAATTATCCAAATATAAGAGGATTATATGTCACGTATCTTGTTAAGTCCAGATAATTAGAAATTTAGGAGAAATTGTTTTCAAGCTGTTGTTCAAGCAAAGAGCTTTTTTAAGTTTTACAAGAACTCAATTAGAACAAGGGTCATACTTGTGTTCCACCCAGATTCATAAGATAAAGAACGAAAATAATTCTTGAAATTGAAATCAATACATGAATTAAAATAGAACAGTAATAGTATTAATCCATAGAATAAACAGAGCTCCTAACCTTAACAGTGGAGGTTTAGTTGCTCATGGTTCAGAGAGAAAACAAGGATTTTGAAAAACTGTAAAGTGCAGAATGAGGTTAGAGAGAAGAGCAGAGAGAAGAGCTCGAAGGGCTGATTCTTTTCCCTTTTATATCTAATCCTAATTAATATGTAAAATATTGTTTGTAAAACTAAATAATATCTTTTCCTATTTTAAATAAAATATAAAATTTTGAAATCAAGAAATTAATAAACAATCTTTGTGCATGCCTTCAATCACGTGGGGACCATGCCTTGTCAATGTGGCTGGCGCCTAACTTCACTCATGTGAAGTTAGACTTGGAGATGGCCGAATGAATTGGACGCTGCCTTCTTCATGTGGTGCCTAACTTAGGAAACTCCAAGTTAGGCGCTAGTATGGCCGAGCATGCTGGAGAAGAAGTATATACTATTATACATCGTTGGAAACTCTGGAAGTTAGCTTTCCAATGCCGCTGGAATCACATCAATTAGACCTCTATAGCTCGAGTTATTCCTGTTGGAGTGCAAGGAGGTCAGAGTTGACAACATCATTCACTTTCTTCTCTTTTTCTATAGAAACTCCATCAAATCCGTCCGAATGCTACCTGAAATAAACAGAATTGCACACAACTCAAATTAGCATTCATAGTCGCTAAAAGATATTTAAATCTTGATTAAACTTAACAATTCGAATGCAAATTCACAAAGAAAAGATAGAAAAGATTCTCACGCATCACCTATATATACTAATCTAATAATTAAAAATTACAAAAATGAAATAAACTAGGCAGAAAGGTGGGAAAATCTACTTCTAGGCCCACTTGGTGAGTGTTTGGGCTGAGCTGACGTTTAACTTAGAAAAGTGGGCGTTGAACGCCCATTAAGGAGTGTCCACGCTGCTTCCTTGCTCCCTTAGTAGCATTGAACGCCAGTTTTGGGCGTTGAATGCTGGCCATAGTCCTTTTAGGGCATTGAACACCAAAAAGAGGGTAACTTGGGCGTTCAACAGCCGTTTTGGGCAGTCCATTCCAAAAAAAAGTATAGACCATTATATATTGCTGGAAAGCCCTGAAAGTTAGCTTTCCAAAGCCAATAAGAGCATGTCATTTGGACCTCTGTAGCTCCAAAAAGGCTCGTTTGAATGCAGGGAGGTCAGGATCTGACAGCATCTACACTCCTTTCTTTGCCTCTGTATCAGACTTTGTCAAAACTTGCCAAATTCACCCAAAAATCACCTAAAATTATAAGAAAAAAAAAGCTCAAAGTAGCACCTAAAGTGTGAATTTTGCAATAAAACATACTAAAACATAATAAAAGTTAATAAAATATATTAAAAATACTAAGAAAATAAGCCCAAAAGGGGTATAAAATATCCGCTTATTAGAACACCAAACTTAAACTGTTGCTTGTCCTCAAGCGACCAAAAACAAAGTAGGACTAAAGAGAAAAGAAAGATACAATAAGTTTTAGAGTTGTTAATAAAGCTCAGTTCCAAATAATTGAATGGGGCTATTAGCTCTTTACTTCTGAACAGTTTTGGCATCTCACTTTCCTTTGAAGCTCAGAAGTATTGGCATCCCTTGGAACTAGAATCCGGATGATATTATTGATTCTCTTCTTTTAGCTCCTCTTGATTCTTGAACACAGCTTCTTTTGGTGCTTTGCACCTTTTGATCCTAGCCGTGACTCTAAGTGTTTTGTTTTCTCGTATTGCCACCGGATACATAGACGCCACAAGCACTTAACTGGGGGAACCCTTTGGATTCGAATTTAGGTTTGCTTAAATTCCTAGACAGTGGTGTTCAGAGTTCTTAAGCATACTATTTAGCTTTTGGATCACGACTTTAACTGCTCAGTCTCAAGCTTTCTGCTTGACACCTTCACACCACAAGCATATAGTTAGGGATAGCAGCTCATATGAGCTTTTTAGGCCAATTTCTGACCCTTCCAACCATTGATGCTTAAAGCCTTGGAACCTTTTCTTGGTTTTCTTCTTGGAAAAATATTTATTACTTTTTTTTTGAATTCTGTTTCTTTTTCTTCAAGAATATATAATTTGGATTTTTCTGAGAACTAATAAGACTTCTCTAAATTCACTGTTCTTCCAAGAGCCAGCACCCTCAACTTCAAAGCAATTATGCACAGTTAATTTATACATTCAGAGAGTAAATGCAAGGCCACCACTTTGTTAATTAGAAGGAATAAATTATAATCAACTCAAGAATTCTTGTATTTTACTGCTTTTAAAGAAAAACGAAATTTTATTCAAGTTCAATAGAATGATTGGTGGAATATCTTATACTTAGCTGACAGAAATAAAAATTAACTACTAGAAAAATTAAAAATCCTACTAGTGATCATGCAATCTTAAATATGAAAAATAGGAATTAGAATACTAAAATAGGAACTGAATAGGGGGTGAAACTCAACCACTTTAATCATGGTGATCACTACTCTCTTCAGAAGATACTTTCTAGAGCTTCAGCTTTTCTAAATCTTGCCCTGCTTCTCTTGTTCTTCAGCCAGCTTATGAAGGATACGAGATTGGTCCTTTTGCTCCTCTCTCAATTGGTCCATAGTGAAATGCAACTGTTCAACGGATACTACCAGTTAAGTCCAATATTCAACTAGAGGGATACTGTGTTCTTGAGGCTGCTCAGGTGTCTTCCTCTTAGGAGGGTCAACTAACTACTGAATCTTGTCCGGAGCTGGTCCCCTAGTGTACTCCATGCTCTCCTTGGTGATTGGGCTGTCTACTAGGATGCATGCGTCTCTGCCAATCAGGACTCCTCCTGATGAGCAAATATTTTATACGCTTTTTGGCATCATTTTCATATAGTTTTTAGCATGTTTTGTTTAATTTTTTTAAGTTTTCATAGGTTTTTAGTGTTAAATTCACATTTTTAGATTCTACTATGAGTTTTTGTATTTTTGTGCAATTTTAGGTATTTTCTGGCTGAAATTGAGGAGCTGGAGCAAAAGTTTAATTCAGAGACAGAGAAAGCATTGCAGATGCTGTCTGGATCTGACCTCCTTGCACTCGAAAGAGCTTTTCTGGAGTTATAAAAGTCCAAATGGAGCATTCTCAATGGCTATGGAAAGATAACTTCTAGAGCTTTCCAGCCGTGTTTAGTAGTCCATACTTTGTGGTGGGTTGGAAACGAATTCCAACACCTAAAACTCACCGGCAAGTGCACCGGGTCGCATCAAGTAGTATAACTCACTTAGAGTGAGGTCGATCCCACAGGGATTGATGGAAAGATAACTTCTAGAGCTTTCCAGCCGTGTTTAGTAGTCCATACTTTGCGATGGGTTGGAAACAAATTCCAACACCTAAAACTCATCGGCAAGTGCACCGGGTCGCATCAAGTAGTAAACCTCACTTAGAGTGAGGTCGATCCCATAGGGATTGATGGATCAAGCAACTTTAGTGGGTGATTAGTTTAGTCAAGCTAACATTTAAGTGAAATTGGATGAAATGTAGCCAACAGAAAGTAAATGACAAGGAATTTAAATTTGCAGAAAGTAAATGGCAATATTTTAAAGAGCAAGAAACTTAAATTTCATGAAATGTAAATCAACAGGATGTAGATTAGACAAAAGATTAAAGAGCAGGAAAAATAAATTGGCAAAATCTTAAATGACAAGAAATATAAATTGCGGTGAATGTAAAGGGGATTGGGTGTAGGAAATTTAAAGAAAAGCAATAAGCAGCACTTAGAACAATTGTAGAATAATTAAATTGCATGAAAAGTAAAAGGGATTGGGTGCTGGGAATTAAAACTTCAACAAGAAAATGTAAAGTGCAATCAAGCAGAGAAGTAAAAGATGAAGTAAGTGCAGCAGATTCAAACATAAACGAAAAATTGCTTGAAGAACAAGACAGAAAGAAACTTAGCTCAATTGTAAAATCTAAAAGAGAATTTGAGGATCTAAGAAGAGCAATGAACTCAGGAAGCAAATCTGGATCTCAATTCTCCTTTGCTCAGTCAGAAAATATATTGCAGAAGAAAAAGAGGTTTAAAAATAGCAGAGAAAATTAAAATCCAATCCTTTGATCAATTGAAAGGAAGAGTGGAAGATGATTCTCAGAATTTGAATCAATAGAGCTCTTAAACCTCAATTCAAGATCCAAAACAGAAAAGCTAAAGTTGCAGAAGAAGAAGATTTAAAACAGCAAATGAAATTTGAATTATCTAGAAGAAGAACAAAGAGATTTCAGAGTGAGAATTGAAACAGAATTCCTTCAATTCTCCAATTCAAGTTAAGATGTAAAAGTGAGCTCTCTACTACTACTCTCTATTGGAGCTAGCCCCCCTTAACAAAGATGAAAATGATGCCTTATATAAGCTTTACAAAATGAAAATAAAAATAAAATTGAAAACAAATTACAACTAAATGAAATTCCTATTCTAACTTGTTCTTGTGCCTTTGAGTGATGATGTGGGCTTTGCTTGCTTTTGGATTTGAAGAGAGATGGTTCCAGTTGGCCTTGATGGAATTGGGTTGAAGATAGCCTCTGTTGATTTCTCTTGGTATTGAGAAGAAATCCGTTTGCAATATGAAGTTTAGGATCATTCACATTTGAGTCAACGTTTGAGGCAAATGTTGACTCAAACGTCTTCGTGTGATGGCATTATGCAGAACGGGTGGTTGCTGTCACTCACGTTTGAGTTCACGTTTGAGGTCAAACATGAGCTCAAACGTGATTCTCCCCAAGGCAATCTTCAGCCAATGTTTGACCTCACGTTTGAGGCAAACGTTGGCGCAAACGTGGCTCCTCTTCCAGGGTATTCTTAACCCAATGTTTGATCTCACGTTTGAGGCAAACATTGGCGCAAACGTTGAGCTCCTCCAAGCCCTTTTGGTCACCTTGCTTGAATGCTTGCTGCCTTCACTTTCATTGGCTTAGCTTTAAAGAACACTAGCTTTATTGGCATTACTAATACTTCATGCATGCTTGGTTCATGACTAATGCTAATGCATTAGCCAATTGGATTTAATAATGTATACATGCTTTCATTTAATGCCTTGGCAAAGTATTAAAATAATATCACTTGCATGCATTCTTTCATTCATTCACCGAAGCATTAATTCATTGATCTTAATAATGTATTACATGCATGATTGATTAGTAATACCGTAAAGCTAATTAATAATGCCAATTAAATAATTCATATTTCATGATGGCATGCATGCATGCTTTAATTGGCCGTGGTATTCTTGGTCATAGGCCACGCTTTTAAAAGCGTGGCCTAAGCCTCCAAAGTGTGCTCAATCTTTAAAGTGTGCCCAAAATTCCTCTTTTCTTCTTTTTGGTTTATTTTGTGCTCTTTTGCTTCTTTTTCTTCTTATTTCCTACAAAAATCTATAAAATCAAAAGATCAAGGAAATATACCAATTAAGTACAAAAGCATTCAATATTTAAGCACAAATCATCAATTTCTTGTATGAAAAAGCATAGAAAAACCTGACATGGTGACATGTCATCACATTGCTTCAGAATTTAAGGCCCAAAACTAGCATCCAACGCCAGCCTCCTACCCCACTCCAGGTGTCCAGTGCCCAAAGGAGGAGACCAGCGTCCAAACGCCCAAGGAGGACCTCCTAGCCAGCGTTCAACACCCTAGAGGCCTCATAGCATGTGAATCTCATCAAAGCTCAGCCCAAACACTTACCAAGTGGGCCTTAGAAGTGGATTTTAGCACTAATAAGACTGTTTTACCCTTCTTATGTATTCCTTAGTTATTAATTTAGTATTTAAGGGATATTTTACATGATCATAGAGGAATTTTTGCCATATTTTCATTTTTCACATTGTATTTTTTATCAGTATGAGTTTCTAAACCTCCTAGGTTGATGGGAGGAGCCTTACTGAGTTTTATGGATTAAGAAAAGTACTACTGTTCTTTCTCAATTCATGTTTGATTCTCTATTCTAAGATGTATCTTCGTTCTTCATCAATATGAATGTGTTGAACTGGCGTAAGGTTATCATATTCTACATGGGTTCAGAGTGAGTCTTTCATCGGACAATGATGAACCACCAGCTTGATTATACATCTCTTAGACGGCTAATCCACGACTTCGTTGAGGACTTCTCAAGACATTAGTTCAGCCAAAGTATGGGGAGATTAGGGTCTCTGTGGTAAAGGCTAGAATCCAAAGGCGCCACATTCTTTGATCCGGAAGATTTGACCTTGTCTGTGGCATTTTTAATAGGATCACCAAGGAGAATGAACTACAGGAGCTTCACCTTTAATAAGACTAGATCCGCACTAACCCTGGGGTTCAGATCTGGAAGAGTATTGGTGGCTGCTCAAACCAGCGTCAATCACATACAGCCTGCCATAGAAGAAATCATTCACAATTGAAGAAGACAGTAAGATCAGAGTTAATCTAGAAGGACAAAGCATCTCCAAGCCTTAGCCATCTTCTTATCACTGATTACATTCGAATTCACAAAGTATTTTATACCCTATTTCACTTTTATGCTTTTAACCAAAACCAACAACTCTTTTATCCGCCTGACTAAGATCTGCAAGATAACCATAGCTTGCTTCAAACCACAATCCTTGTGGGATCGCCCCTGACTCACTCAGGTATTACTTGGATGACCCAGTGCACTTGCTGGTTTAGTTGTACGAAGCGTGGAGATTCGTGCACCAAGTTTTTGGCGCTGTTGCCAGGGATTGTTCGAGTTTGGACAACTGACGGATTATCTTGTTCCTTAGATTAGGTATTGTCTTTAATTTTGTTAAAGTCTTTTATTTTATTTTTCTTTTTTTCAAAAAATAAAAAAAAGGTTTTCAAATTTTTTTTCTTTTCTTTGTTTAATCTTTATTTTTGGTTTGAGTCTTTTGTTTTTATTCTTGTTGAATTTTTGAATTCTTTGAGTCTTTCTTTCTAAAAATTTTCAAAAGTAGTATCTTTTGTAGTGTCTTGTGTCAATCTTTAAGTTTGGTGTCTTCTTGTGTATTTTCTTTAAATTATTCGGAAATTTTGTGTTTGGTTTTCAAAATTTTTAAGTTTGGTGTCTTTTGCATGTTCTTGTTTTCTTTGAATTCTTTGAGTTTTGTTCTTGTCGTTCTTCTTGAACTTCAAAGTGTTCATGTTTTTATTTTTGTTTTGATCTTAAAATTTTTAAGTTTGGTGTCTCTTTGTGTTTTTCCTTCTAATATTCGCATAGTAGGTGTTGTAGATCTAAAAATTTTAAGTTTGGTATCTTTTTGTTGTTTTTCTCTTTCTTCATTAAATTCAAAAATAAAAAAAATAAAATATCTTTTCTTATCTTTTATTAATTTTCAAAAATTTTAATTAAAAATTTCATATTTTAATTTCAAAAATCATTATCTTATCTTATCTTAATTTCAAATTTCAAAATTCAAATCTTTTCAAAATTAAATCTTTTCAAAGATCATATCTTTTCCAAAATCTTATCTTATTTTTTCATCTTTCTTCAAAATTCACAAATCTTATCTTATCTTATTTCAAAATTCAAATTTTATAATTTAATTTCCAAATTTTAAATTCAAATCTTTTTAATTTTAAAACTTATCTTCTCTTAACTTTCTTATCTTATCTTTCTTACCTAACTTATCTTATCTTTCGTATCTTATCTTCTTTTAAATTTTAAAATAAAATATTTTTAAAATTTTTTAATTCTTATCTTATCTTATTGAATTTTTCAATTATTTTTAAATTCAAATCTTTTCTAATCTTCTATCTTATCTTAATTTCAAATCTTTCTTAATTGGTTACTTGTTTACTCTCTCTTCTTTTTCAAAACTTATTAACTAATTCTTCTCTCTTATATTTTCAAAAATTCTCTCCTATCTCTCTTTTCTATTTTTCAAAATTCATTAATTAATTTTCAATTCTTTTTAATTAATTAACTTTTATTTTCAAATTACATAAATAAATGAAATAAGATAAAAAATATTTTAATTCTTGTTTATCTCTCTACTTCTATTTATTCGAATTCTTCCTGTCCCTCTTCTATCTTCATTTTTCTTCCTCTTCTTTCTTCACATCTCACAGGGAGTCCTCTGTTCTTCAACGTAGAGCTCCCATTCTCCTCTGTACTTGGTTTCTTCTTTTCTTGTTTATGACCAGGAACAGGGATAAAGAACCTCTCTTTAATCTTGTTCCTGAACCTAAAAGGACTTTAATGAGGAGCTTACAACAAATTAAAGCACAACACACCGGAAGAAACCTTTCAGAAAATTTTGAACAAGAAGCTGAAGACATGGCCGAACATGAAGGAGAGGCAAGAAAGGTTCTTGGTGACTTCACCATGCCTACCTCTAACTTTTATGGCAGAAGCATCTCTGTACCTTGATAAACCCCAATTTTTCTGGTTTATCTTGTGCTTAATTTGGGGGATTTTATCACCTTTTTCCACATTTATTCAATGAAATGGCATGGTTTTGTAATTCTCCCTAAATTTGTGCTTAAGTGTGAAAACATGCCTTTTAGGCCTTAAAATAGCTAAATTTAACTCACTTTAATTCCATTCGATGCCTTGATATGTTTGTTGAGTGATTTCAGGTTCATAAGGGAAGTATTGGATGGAAGAAGTGAGGAGAAAAGCATGCAAAGTGAGAGAACTCATGAAGAAATGAAGGAACCGCAAAGCTGTCAAGCCTGACCTCTTCGTACTCAATCGACCATAACCTGAGCTACAGAGGTCCAAATGAGGCGGTTTCAGTTGTGTTAGAAAGCTAACATCCGGAGCTTCGAAATGATATAAAATTTGCTATATTTGCCTGGCGTATAGGGGCGCGTACATGCACATGACGCGCACGCACCGATGGATCAGCGTGGGTCCATTTTGGGCAACTCGTTGGGGGTGATTTGTAGCTCATTTTAGACCCAATCCAACTTATTTCTGATGCTATTGAACCCAAGGATTGAAAGGGGAATGAACCAAGTAGTCATAGTTTAGTTTTCATCATGTTGTAGGTAGAATTCAAGAGAGAGAAGCTCTCCCTTATCTCTAGAATTTTGGGTAATTTAGGTTTAATTTTCTTAGATCCACTTTTAATTCTTGTTTTGATTTAGTTTTCCCTTGTTAATTCCTTGATATTACACCTTTGTTCTTCTAGTTCTTGTTGTTAATTTTCCTATTTTGCCATTTTTATGTTTATGAACCATTGTTGAATCTAATCTTATGTTTCTAAGTCTCTTTTATGTTATTTCCATTGTTCTTGTTGATTTCTTGTTGATGATAGTTATGGATCTTGTTAATTCTTACAATTGGTGATGTTTAATTTTCTTGCATTCTAAGTGTTTGATAAAATGTTTTCTCTAGTTTTTGGGTAGCTTTCCTTACTCTTGGCCTAGCCTAAAGGAATTGAGTGACCTTGAGTCATTGGGTCTCATTGAATTGGTGATTTGAGAACCCTTAGTGATCAATTTGATACCCATTGACACTAACCCACTACTAATCTAATTAGTAGATAGGTTGGGACTTATGGGTTGATGTGATCAAGCCTATTTGATATACTTCAAGTATAGAAGTAAACTTAATGAGCTTGGTTCCTCATAATTATCAATATTTGGTATGTAGACAAGGATGGTGATCTCAATTACCTATGTCTAGCCAAGAGTTCTTTCCATTTCTTTTATTAGTTCTTGTTATTATATTTTCTTGTCAATTTCCAAATCAAACCCCCTTGCATCTTCATAGCCAATAATTAACCACTTCATTGCAATTCCTTGTGAGACGACCTGAGGTTTAAATACTTTGGTTAATTTCATTGGGGTTTGTACTTGTGACAACCATCAATTTTTTGATGTGAGAATTGTTTGTCGGTTTAGAACTATACTTGCAACAAAGTAATTCTTTTCTATAAGAAGAAAATCTACACCATCAACTAATTCTATTCAACAAAATGGCGCCGTTGCCGGGGAGTTGCAATGGTGTTACATTATTGGCTATTGTATATATGTTAAATATGCTTCTTTGCTAGTTTTTGTTTTTTTTTAGGAGTTAGTTTTTATTAGTTCTTACTAGTTTTGTTTTTATTTTCTCTTGCTATTATGAATTCTCATCACTTTGGCTATGAGTTTGGTTCAAATTATGTTGTAGGGAATAGAAACTACAATGATAACATGCATTAAGGATGGAACAATCAAAGGTGGAGGGAGCCTCAAAGGATTGATCACCCCTCTTGGCAACAACCTCCTCTAGTTTCTTATGGGTATAATTCTAATCCTAATGCATATCAATCTAATAGATGTGGTGACTCTTATTGTGATTGTCAACAACCACCACCACATGCCTATGAACCACCCCTGCAACATGACTTTGAACCACCTTACTCACAAGTCCTCTACCACCAAACACCTCATTATGACCCTAATCCTTATCCATCATACCAACCACCTTATGAACCATATGAACCACACATGGAACCACCACCATTCCAACACAATTACTCTCAAGAACCACCTTAATATACACTACCTCCATACCGTTGCCAAGATGAACCAACTTCCAATTATAAAACCTCCTTCCCAAACAATGAACCTTCTTTTTCCACACCACCTCCAATGGATGATCCTCTCCAAGAATGTGTTAGTTCTTACATTCGAAGGCAAGAAGAGAACCAAAAGGAGTTTAAGGAGCAAGAAGCCAAGATGGCTACCCTAGCGAAAGCCGTTAGCAATATGGCCTCCTCCCGCCTAAGCCTATGCGCTCAAGGAACTCCCATTGTTGAATGTGGAGAAGCAATTAAGGAGCATAGTGAGGGAGTGAGCTTAGAGCTTCAAGGTGAAAAAGAGGAGTTGAAGCAAGAATTGTCACAAGGGGAAGAAGTTAAGACAACTGAGCCGAAAGAGATGGTTGAAGCCTTTGAAGAGGTTGACCAAGAGATGGATTCAATCATTAAAGAGTTCTTATCTACAATTGAATCCTTTCCAATTGGGTTTGACATAGAAGGTAAGGAAGAAGATACCTCACCTTCCATACCCTTGGTAAGCAATGAAGAAGAGATTGAATTGGAAGGAAGCCACCAAGAGGAGGAGGTTAAGCAAGAAGCAAGCTCCATCATTGAAGATGATTCCAAACCAACTAATGAGTCTTTTGGAATTGATGAATCTCCCTCATTGTGCTATGAAATTGATGACAAGGAGGACCGTGCACAACATCCGACACATGGTTTGATCAATGAGGGGTGTATAGAAGAAGTAAGGAATTGAAGTTAAAGAAGCTTACAAAGAGGTGGAGGTAGTCAAGAAGGAGCACAAGGGCGTAGACCTCGCATTGGCTAAGTGTGGGGAGGTCCCCCTTCCTAAGTCCCATCATCCAACACGACATTCAAGTGGGTAAAATTTCTATCCCTAAGCTTCACTTTCTCACTTGAATATGGTTTGATTGAAAATGATGGTCAACTTAGAGCCCTTTGTGGAGTTAAGAGTAGGAGAGAGTTGTGTAGTAGTTGGAAACATCACACTAAGTTCATGATGGTTGCATGCTCGAAGTTGAATGGCAATGGTTGGTGTAGAACCAAATTGCATGGGTCTAGGAGAATGTTTGGATGCTTAATTGAGAATTCTAAGGTCATGCCACCCAATTGGAATCATGATAATCAATTTGAAGATGGGTGTCAAAACAAAGTGTGGGATCCCGGATTGCACAAGGAGAATCAAATTTGGGAGCCCATGGCTTGTGTGGAACTCCATCAAGGCTTGGAGTTATCATCTTTAAAGACTAAAGCTTATTGGAGATTCAAGCATTGGTGGATGTTCAAGGATAACTTCAAGCACAACCTACCTTAAGAGGAGCTCCCCATAAGTCCAACTTAAGGACAATAAATTCTTTTCATTTTTCCCTTTTGTACATATTAATAGAATTAGTTTAATTCCATGTTTTATTCTGTTTGTTGAGTCTATTTGGTAGTTTGATATGTTAAATAAGGTTTTAGGGTGTTTTGGAAGCTGTTCGAAGGTTCGGAAGGCTTGGTTTGGTGCAAGAACTTGGAAAAATTTTGAAAAATAGAGCACCAACCCGTACGTGCGCGTACCTGGCGCGTACACTGATAAACTCCATTTTTAGGGTTTATCATGTATAGATTTAAGGGTTCTATCAATGATCCTCCACACTTATTCATATAAAACTGCGTGATTTTGTGTTCCTTTCCCCATTTCACCTCATAGATGAAAATATGCTTCTTTTGCATCAAAATTGATATATTGTAATCCTCCTCTATTACCATTCGATGCCTTGATCCGTTTGTTAAGTGATTTCAGAAGTTACAGGGCAAAAATGGCTAAGAGGAGTGAAGGAAGCATGCATGAATGGAAGGAGCATGGAACAAATTAAAGATTTGATGTTTGCACATGCACGCGCACGCGCACCATGCGCGTACGCGTGGATGCGTACACCCAGAGCCAGTGCAGTGGTGCCGAGCGAGGAGCCGGTGTGCTTATATGGCTGGGCCATATTTCCTATGATGCTCACGTGCACCGTACACCTGCGCGCAGATCGCAAAAAGATCCTAGGGACGCCTACGCGTGCCGCGCGTGTAAGACCCGGTTAATTAACGGCTAATTAACCCATAAATGAGAATTTATTCTAGAAAGCCAAAAATGTTATTTTTATGGCTAAATGTGATAGAGGAGAGTGAGACGAGAATTTCGGTACCAATTTTATAGAAATCGGACCAAGATTGGACCGAACGGGCCAAACCGGGCCAACCGGACCCAAAGTGGGCCCTTGGCCCAACTAAACTAAACCAAAACCCTAGTTTTCAGCACTCTCTCTCCTCACAACACACTCAAACACGCTGAAATTGAAGAGAGGGGAGGAAGAACACTCTCTCAAGTTCTTTCTCTCACTTGATCTTCAAACCACCATAACTTTTGATCTAGAGCTCCGATTGCCGCTCCGTTTGCGGACACGCGTTCACCCGGAGAGCTCTATGGGATCGGTATATGCCATTAGTGGAGTTTGCATACAATAATAGTTACCATGCGAGCATCAGAATGGCTCCGTATGAGGCATTGTATGGGAGGAAATGTCAATCTCTGCTATGTTGGTATGAAGCTGGAGAAAAGGGCTTGTTGGGGCCGGAAATGATAGCTGAGACCACAGAACAAGTCAAGAAAATCCGAGATAGGATGCTTACGGCGCAGAGTCGCCAAAAGAGTTACGCCAATCAGAGGCGGAAGCCCTTGGAATTTGAGGCAGGAGATCATGTTTTCCTGAAGGTTACTCCGACCACAGGAGTAGGTAGAGCAATTAAAGCAAAGAAGTTGAATCCTCGATACATTGGTCCATTTCAGATCCTGGAGAGGATTGGACCAGTGGCGTATCGGATGGCTCTACCACCTCATCTTTCGAACCTGCACGATGTGTTTCACGTATCGCAGCTTCGGAAGTACACTCCTGATGCTAGCCATGTGTTAGAACCTGAATCGGTTCAGTTAAGGGAAGATTTGACGCTTCCAGTGGCTCCAGTCAGAATTGATGATACTAGTATTAAACGATTGCGTGGAAAGGAGGTTTCATTAGTCAAAGTGGCTTGGAGTCGAGGCGGTGTTGAGAAACACACTTGGGAACTTGAGTCGGAGATGCGAACGGATTATCTGCGCTTATTCTCAGGTAATTGAATTTGAATTTTGTGGGCAAAATTCCCAATTAGGTGGGTAGAATGTAAGACCCGGTTAATTAACGGCTAATTAACCCATAAATGAGAATTTATTCTAGAAAGCCAAAAATGTTATTTTTATGGCTAAATGTGATAGAGGAGAGTGAGACGAGAATTTTGGTACCAATTTTATAGAAATCGGACCAAGATTGGACCGAACGGGCCAAACCGGGCCAACCGGACCCAAAGTGGGCCCTTGGCCCAACTAAACTAAACCAAAACCCTAGTTTTCAGCACTCTCTCTCCTCACAACACACTCAAACACGCTGAAATTGAAGAGAGGGGAGGAAGAACACTCTCTCAAGTTCTTTCTCTCACTTGATCTTCAAACCACCAAAACTTTTGATCTATAGCTCCGATTGCCGCTCCGTTTGCGGACACGCGTTCATCGCGGAGAGCTCTACAAAACCCATACAATTAATCTTGAGGTAAGCCACGTTTTACTGTTCGAAATTCCAGCCCTTGATTTCGAGTTTCATGAGCAAAAATGTTGAGATTTTGGGTTCTTTGATGTTATAGGACCCAACTCTCTTGAAGGAGAAGGTTAATATTGTCTCCTTGGACCTTGGGTAAGGTAAGATATCTCAAACCCTAGTGAGAATGTTGAACTTGTGGTTGTGGGTATTGAGCTCTTGTGTTTTGGTATGGTGGTTGTGGCTTAGGTTGTGTATATGTGAATGTTGGAGCTTGATTGGTGATTTTGGAAAGCTTGGAAGAGGGTTTTGTGTGACAAAATCTATTCTTGGAGGTGTTGAGACCTTGAGAGCTTGAGGAAAAGTGGTTTGGAAGTGCTCCGGTTGAGTTTGGGAAATCGGCTAAGGTATGGTTTCGGTTTCTCATATCTAATATGTAATGTGGTAGGAAATACTTAGGCTAGAGGCCCTAAGATAGGCATTGAATTGTTGGTGTTGTTGAATGGTTGAGATATATGATGTGTTCATATATGTGATTATGAATATTGATGCCTTGATTGTGTGATGTATGAGAAATGCATGTTGTGATATATTCTTGATGGGTGATTGAGGTTGAATTGATGGGTGGTACCATGTTGATGGTGAGTATGATGTTGATCATGTATAATGATGGTTGATTTGGAAATTAATATTATTGGAAATTGGGATGAGAAGAATGTATGACATGAGATTGTGTTTGTCCTTTAGCCATTGATTAAGAAGTGTTAAAATGGTTGGAGGTAGTTTTGGGAATTTTGGTAAAATGTCAATGTGTGAGTTGAGGATGGCTTGTTGTTGATTTTGGTACATTTTGAATGATTTCAAAGAGAAGGGTTGAAATTGGCATGTTTTGACTGATTTTGAAAAGAGTTGAAAGTGGCTTGTTTTGAAAATGGCACTTTGTGGTTTTGAATGAAAACATGGTTTTTGGGCATACTTTGATGGGACATAACTTGGACTACAGGTCTCTGATTTGTGCCAAATCTGTTTAGAAATGAAATTGGATCCGGGATGTCCATGCCGTTCGAAGAACGGGTGAAAATGATTTAAAATGAGAGAGTTATGACCGTCGGAAGATTGGGGGTTGAATCTGTGAATTCTGCAGCTTTTAACTTAGAAAATTTTTAGCAGAATAACCCTCTGCGTGTAGGCGCACTTGGCGCGTGCGCGCCGTTCTTCCAGGAAGCGCCATCCACGCGTGCGCGTGATGTGCGCGGGCGCGCCGAATGTGCTGCACCCAATGCCCAGCCATTTTCCAGAGAGTTGTGCCAAAGTTGTGCCAGTTTTGTGCTTGGGGCGCAAGAGTACCCACGCGTACGCGTGGCAGACGCGTGCACGTCGTTTGGCTAATTTTCAACCCGCGCGTTCGCGCGTATGACGCTTGCGCGTCGACGAGTTATAAGGCCATCCGCGCATGCGCGTGGAGTGCGCGTATGCGTGGACCTGTTTTCATCCCAAAGTTGATTTTTGAGTTTTAAAAGCCAAATTTCATACTTCTAAGCCTCTGATCTCACCATTTATGTCTTAAATCATTATGATATGCCTAGCATGGGAAAAAGGGCTAGTGAATGTGGTAACTTGCGAGTGAAGCAAGGGGAAAAATGAATGATCATTGAGGATCAAAGATGAATATGTGAGATGCGGAGAATGGCGGTGGAAGTGCTTGTTGTGCCATAGGCCGAAGGGCCGTATTTGCTAATGAATTGGCTAGTTATGGATTTAACCGTGAGCCGGATGGCTAGATTGTTGCCGTGTTACGGCGGAGCCATGTTTCTGGCTAAGTATAAATGCATATATTCTATTGAATGAATTGTGAATGTTGCACTTCCACCATTGGAGATGAGGGTTTCCCTGGGTAGTAGCAGTGGCTAGCCCCCACGTGCTCCGGGTTGAGACTCGAAGCTCTGTTATCCCAATGTCGTAAGTGTGGCCGGGCACTGTGAAAGACCCGGATGAGCTCGCCCCCGTAAATATTCACCAGTGATGGTGATGGATAAATATTCACCCGTGAGGGTGATGGATATGGATCATGATTATGATCAAGTTTATGATGAGTATAACTCGAGTTGGGGATGCATGATAGAGGGACAGTCCAATGGTTAGCTACCAGGACTTGTCGGGTTGGCTCTATAACCGACAGATGATATCATCAGCCACTAGGGACAGGCATGCATCATGAGCATATTACATGAATTGTTTGAGATTGCCTATTTGACTGCATATTACTTGCTATCTGTCTAATTGCCTTATTTGTTCCTATTTGTACATCTCTTGTCTGATATAACTGTGTTTGCTATATTATACTCCTGCTGGTGGTTGGGAGGTCTAAAGGAATTGGAAAAGGGAAGTATTAGTTAGACTGAAGAATCTTTAGTCAGTTGCCACTTACGATTTAGCTCGTTTATAAGCTTTGATATTATATGGAGGAAGTTCTAGGATTGCCTTCGGCTTTCCTCTTTTATTATGTATTATATATGTGGAAGCTGTTACCGTACTGGGGACCTCTGGTTCTCACCCATGCGAATTTTGTGGTTTTCAGATGCAGGACGCGAGGTTTCTCGCTGAGGCATGCTGGAGACTTCTGGATTAGCGAAGATCTCTATTCTCGGGGCTCTGTTTTGGTTTATATATCTTGTTTAGATACTTTTATCTCCATTAAATAATACAAACTGTGATGACTCCTTCTAGAGGGGATTTTGGAGAATAGGTTTTATGTATTTGTGTCCCTTTGGGTTTCCTTTGGGGTTTCCTTATTTTATCATTTGTATAAATATTACTATGCTCGGACCGGTTATCTTCGCAACCGGGTTTTGAGTCTTGATATTCCTGTTTTTGACACTCTTTTGTATATATGTTATCTCGCGTTCGCTTATCCTTTGCTCGTTGCGTTATCGATCGGAGTGTTGCGCTTTCGAGTTGCGGTTTTTGTTTACCCCTTTTTCTACAAAGGCTCCTAGTTAATATCAATCATTCATACTACTATACGTACTAAATTTTTGTTTTAGAGGTTGTAATACCTTGCCATCTCTGAATTATGACTTAAGCATAAGACTCTGTATGGTAGGGTGTTACAGCGCGCGTACGCGTCGATGGACGCACGTGATTTTTTAATCAAAATACATGACCAGCAATTTTAAGGAGTCCTAGGCCCTATTGTGGAGCAGAATTTTGGAGGGAAAAGCTTAAGAAGACCAAGGATTAGGAGTGTTAGGACAATTAGTCATAATTGGAGATATTTTAGAGAGTTAGTTACATTTTGTTTTTAGAGAGAGAAACTCCAAATTCTCTCTAGAATTTTACTTCTTCCATTGCAATTCTCCTTGGATTTCTTGGTGAGATCCATTGCCAATTCATAGATCTATCTTCTTCTACTCTTAATTGATGTTCTTTTGATTCAATTTCTTAGATCTAGATTTGTTTGATTTTTTTACTTTGGATTTGGATTAATGAATTGTGTCATTTCATTCAATTTCTTGATTGTTGATGATTGTGTGGATTAGATAGCTTTAATTCAATTTTCTTCTCTCAATTACATCATGTCTTCTATGATTGCCTACCAATTGTTTGTGATAATGACAATCCTAGCTATGGAGTAGATTTCTCTTACTTGGCTTAGGGGTTGGGTTATTGGAGATACTTGTATAGTGGATATCAATTGTAGATTATGAATTGAGAGTTGCTAATTGACTTGGAGTGCACTAAAGCTAGACTTCCCTAGGGTGAGTGACGCGGTAGAAATTTGCAGATTAAGAATTATTAAGAAAAATGGCATTGCAAGTACAGCTCTTAACCAGCAAAAATCCACTTGTCAATTTAGAAAAAAGTTGTCACAAATTTTAGAAATAAAATACTGGGAGTATGAGTCCCAGGTCGTCTCCTAACGAGTTGCAGGAAGATGTGCTATTTTACTAATCAGAGGTTTTCCAAAATGATTTTTTTAGTTTGATAAACAGGAAATTAAATTAGAGAATTTATGTAATTTAAATAAAATCTCGACCGGGAGAAGATTAATCGGAAGTTCTATCCTTGTTGGAATTTTCTCAAGATCAATCAATAATTAGTAGTAGTTTCCACTTAGTTAACCCTCAACAAATGAGGGAAAGTCAAGTTAAAAGTCAACTTCTATTCACAAGTCCTAATCCTCTCCCTTGGAAAGGATTAGAGTTAGTGACTAACAAGCCAACCAATAACGAACCAATTAAAATTGAACTCTTGAGTATTCCAATTCAAGGTTCTCCTTTTAATAAACTCCCAATCAAGTTGGAAAACTATTCCATTATCATAAATGTAGACTTTACAAAATAAAAAGGGGAAATAAAAAGAGACATTGTAAACAATAATCAAAGAGATCAATTAAAATAAAAATAGTCTTGCATTAATGAACTCTAAAAGTAATCCAATGTATACTCTGGACAGATTAAGGATATGAAAGAGTAAGTAAAAAGTAAGTAAACAAACTAGAATGACCAAGTCCGGAGGTAGACTCTTCTCAATAACCGAAGCCAAAATCTTCAAATCCTGAATTATGAGTATATAGAAAAAACCTAGGGGAAGAGCGAAAATCAGATCTAAAAACTAAAAATTATGCAGAATGAATGTCGTCCTTTGTCTCTGCATGTTCCCTGACTCTAATATGCATTTAAGAGCCAAAAACTGGGTTAGAACGCGGCCCAGAATTCATGCCAGCGACTTCTGTAAATTCTGCGGATCGCGCACGCCACGCGACCGCGTCGTCCACGCGTTCGCATCATCCAGAATTTTTCCGTGCCACGAGTGCGCGTTGTCCATGCATTCGCGTCACTTCTGCAGCTTCCAATCCACGTGGTCGCGTCAGGCAGGTGAGCGCTGATGAGCGGATAATTTATACGCTTTTTGGCATTATTTTTAGTATGTTTTTAGTATATTTTGGTTAGTTTTTATTATATTTTTATTAGTTTTTATTCAAAAATTATATTTCTGGACTTTACTATGAGTTTGTGTATTTTTCTGTGATTTCAGATATTTTCTGACTGAAATTGAGGGACCTGAGCAAAAATCTAATTCAGAGGCTAAAAAAGGACTGCAGATGCTGTTGGATTCTGACCTCCCTGCACTCGAAGTGGATTTTATGGAGCTACAGAAGCCCAATTGGCACGCTCTCAATTGCGATGGAAAGTAGACATCCTGGGCTTTTGAGCAAGATATAATAGTCTATGCTTTGCTCGAGATTTGATGGCCTAAACCGGCGTTCCAAGTCAGCATAGAAATTCTGGCGTCAAAACGCCAGAACTGGCATGAAAGCTGGAGTTAAACGCCCAAACTGGCACAAAAGCTGGCGTTTAACTCCAAGAAAGGTCTCTACATGTGAAAGCTTCAATGCTGAGCCTAAGCACACACCAAGTGGGCCCCGGAAGTGGATTTCTACATTAACTATTCTAGCTTACTCATTTTCTGTAACCCTAGGTCACTAGTTTATTATAAAAACTACTTTTTGTGATTCATCTTGTACCTCATGACACTCTACACGTTTCATATTGTATCTTCTCCGGCATGAGTCTCTAAACCCCATGGTTAGGGGTGAGGAGCTCTGCTGTGTTTTGATGAATTAATGCAATTACTACTGTTTTCCATTCAATCATGCTTGCTTCTATTCTAAGATATTCACTCGTACTTCAACTTGATGAATGTGATGATCCGTGACACTCATCACCATTCTCAACCTATGAACGCGTGCATGACAACCACCTCCGTTCTACCTTAGATTGAGTGCTTATCTCTTAGCCTCCTGATTCAGATCAGAGTCTTCGTGGTATAATCTAGAATTATTGGTGGCCATTCCTGAGATCCAGAAAGTCTAAACCTTGTCATTGGTATTCCGAGTAGGATCTGGGAAGGGATGACTGTGATGAGCTTCAAACTCACGAGTCCTGGGCGTAGTGACAGACTTAAAAGGATCAATGGATCCTATTCCAACATGAGTGAGAACCGACAGATGATTAGCCATGCGGTGACAGCGCATTTGGACCATTTTCACTGAGAGGACGGATGGTAGCCATTGGCAACGATGATCCACCAACATACAGCTTGCCATGGAAGGAGCCTTGCGTGCATGAAGAAGAAGACAGTAGGAAAGCAGAAATTCAGAAGACAAATTATCTCCAAAACCTCAACCTGTTCTCCATTACTGCATAACAAGTATTTATTCCATGTTCTTTTACTTTTTACAATTAAATCTCAGAATTATTGATATCCTGACTAAGAGTTACAAGATAACCATAGCTTGCTTCAAGCCGACAATCTCCGTGGGATCGACCCTTACTCACGTAAGGTATTACTTGGACGACCTAGTGCACTTGCTGGTTAGTTGTGCGGAATTGCAAAAGTGTGATTGTGATTTTGTGCACCATGTTTTTGGCGCCATTGCCGGGGATTATTCGAGTTTGGACAACTGACGGTCTTTCTTGTTGCTTAGATTAGGAATAATTTATTTTTGTTGGCTTAGAGTCACTAAATTTGAGTCTTTTATTTGAGTTAGTTTCATATTTTAAGTTTGGTGTCAATTGCATGCTTTTATTTTCTTTTAATTTTTCGAATTTGCATGTTCTTAGTTCTTTTTTGATCTTTGAAAATTCTAAGTTTGGTGTCTTCTTTGTGTTTTCCTTTAAATTTTTGAAAATTTATGTTTGATTTGCTAAAAATTTTAAGTTTGGTGTCCCTTTTGCTTTTATTTACTTAAAAGTTTTTCAAAAATTTGTTCTTGGTGTTCATCTTGACATTCAAAGTTTTCTTGTTTGTTCTCTCTATTTTAATCTAAAATTTCTAAGTTTAGTGTCATTTTGTTGTTTTTCTCTTTCCTCATTAAAATTCAAAAATCAAAAAAATATCTTTTCATTATTTTACTCATAAATTTTGAAATTGTGCATTAAATTAGTCAAAGATTTTCAAAATCATATCTTTTTTTCTAGTCAAGTCAAAATTCTAATTTCAAAAATTGATCTTTTCAAATCTTTTTCAAAAATAAAATCTATTTAATTTCTACAATCATATCTTTTCAATCATATCTTTTTGATTACTAATTTCAAATTCTTTTTCAAAAAAAATTCACCTAACTAATTTTCTCTTTCATATTTCGAAATCAACTAAGCATTTTTTTTTCAAAATCTTTTTAATTAATTAATTAATTTAGTTTTTAATTTGCTTTTATTTTATTTTCTTCTAATTTTTGAAAGTGTTATTTTATCTTCCATTTATTTTGTTTTATTTTCGGTTACTTTTAATTAAATAAAATTAAAAAATTAAAAATGTAATTTAATTGCAATTCATATCAATTCCCTTTTCTCTATCATGGACATAAGTGGAAATGAACAGTCCAGAAGGACTCTTGGGTCATATGCTAACCCCATTACAGCTGCATATGGGAGTAGCATCTGTATACCTCCCATCAAGGCAAGCAGTTTTGAGCTAAATCCTCAGCTCATTATCATGGTGCAGCAAAATTGCCAGTATTCCGGTCTTCCACAACTAGAACCTACTGAGTTTCTGGCACAGTTCCTAAAAATTGCTGACACAGTACGTGATAAAGAAGTGGATTAGGATGTCTACAGATTATTACTGTTTCCATTTGCTGTAAAAGATCAAGCTAAGAGGTGGTTAAACAACCAACCCACAGCAAGCATAAAAACATGGAGACAATTATCAGACAAGTTCCTGAACCAATTTTACCCTCCAAAAAGGATGACACAACTGAGGCTGGACATCTAAGGCTTTAAACAAGAGGATCATGAATCTCTTTATAATGCCTGGGAGAGGTACAGAGGGATGCTAAGAAAATACCCCTCTGAAATGTTTTCAGAGTGGGTACAGTTAGACATCTTCTACTATGGGCTTACAGAAAGAGCTCGAATGTCTCTAGATCATTCAGCTGGTAGATCTATACACATGAGAAAGACGATTGAAGAAGCTCAAGAACTCATAGATATGGTTGCTAGAAATCAGCATCTGTACTCAAGCAGTGAGTCCTCTATAAAAGAAACAGCAACTACTGATCCTAATCCTCAAGAACAGATTGTTGAACTTAATTAGCAATTACTCCTTATGACAAAACAATTAGCAGAATTTAAAGATATGCTCCAGGACACTAAAAATGCTAACAAGAATATGGAAGCACAATTGAATCAGACAAGACAACAGCTATCTAAACAGATAACAGAAGAATGCCAAGCTGTCCAACTAAGGAGCGGGAAGACATTGAATAATTCAGCTCAAAGTAGCAAAAAGCCAAGAAAGGAACAACTGACAGAGGATGACCAAAATACTGCCCAAACTCCCTCTGAGGACAGCAAGAGCCCAGAGAGGAATAATTCTGGCGTTCAAACGCCAGAAAAGGGTGAAAGACTGGCGTCAAACACCTAGTGGATGCCCACTTCTGGCGTTCAAACTCTAGAAAAGGGAGGAAAGCTGGTGTTGAACGCCCATTCCTTGCCCAGTTCTGGCGTTCGAACACTAGAAAAGGGTGGGAAGCTGGCGTTAAACGCCCATCCAGCACCCAATCCTGGCGTTCAAACGCCAATGAGGGATCAGACACCTGCAAGTGATGACAGTAACCCCTCTAAGAAGGCCTCTCCAACCACCTCTGTAGGGAATAAACCTGCAGCAACTAAGGTTAAGAATATAAGGACAAGATGCCTTATCCTCAGAAACTCTGCCAAGCGGAGCAGGATAAATAATTTGCCTGTTTTGCAGACAATCTCAGGACTCTTGAGATAAAGATCCCATTTGCAAACGCACTTGAGCAAATACCCTCTTATGCTAAGTTCATGAAAGAGATCTTAAGTCATAAGAAGGATTGGAGAGAAACTGAAAAGGTGTTTCTCACTGAAGAATGCAGTGCAGTCATTCTGAAAAGCTTACTAGAGAAGCTTAAAGATCCAGGAAGCTTTATGATACCATGCACATTAGAGGGTGCTTGTACCAAGACAGCTCTATGTGACCTTGGAGCAAGTATCAACCTCATACCTGCATCCACTATTAGAAAGCTTGGCTTGACTGAAGAAATCAAACCAACCCGGATATGTCTTCAACTTGCTGATGGCTCCATCAAATATCCATCAGGCATAATTGAGGACATAATTGTCAAGGTTGGGCCATTTGCCTTTCCCACTGACTTTGTAGTGCTGGAAATGGAGGAGCACAAGAGTGCAACTCTCATTCGAGGAAGACCTTTCCTAGCAACTGGATGAACTCTTATTGATGTACAAAAAGGGAAAGTGACCCTGAGAGTCATTGAGGATGAGTTCAAGTTAAATGCTGTCAAAGCTATGCAGCATCCAGACACACCAAATGACTGCATGAGCGCTGATATTATTGACTCTTTGGTGGAACAGATCAATATAACTGAAAGTCTCAAATCAGAGCTAGAGGACATCTTTAAAGATATTCAGCCTGATCTGGAGGAATCAGAGGAAATAAAATAACCTCTAAAAATTCCTCAGGAAGAGGATAAGCCTCCTAAACCCGAGCTCAAACCACTACCACCATCCCTGAAATATGCATTTCTGGGAGAAGGTGACACTTTTCCAGTAATCATAAGCTCTGCTTTAAATCTACAGGAAGAGAAAGCACTAATTCAAGTGCTAAGGACACACAAGACAGCTCTTGGGTGGTCCATAAGTGATCTTAAAGGCATTAGCCCAGCAAGATGCATGCACAAGATCCTATTGGAGGATGATGCTAAGCCAGTGGCTCAACCACAGAGGCGGCTAAATCCAGCCATGAAGGAAGTGGTGCAGAAAGAGGTCACCAAATTACTAGAGGCTGGAATTATTTATCCTATTTCTGATAGCCCCTGGGTAAGTCCTGTCCAAGTTGTACCCAAAAAGGGAGGCATGACAGTGGTTCACAATGAGAAGAATGAACTGGTTCCTACAAGAACAATTACAGGGTGGCGTATGTGTATTGACTACAGAAGGCTCAATACAGCCACCAGAAAGGATCATTTTTCTTTACTATTCATAGACCAGATGCTAGAAAGACTAGCAGGTCATGACTATTACTGCTTTTTGGATGGCTATTCAGGTTACAACCGAATTGCAATAGATCATCAAGACCAAGAGAAAACAGCATTCACATGTCCATCTGGAGTATTTACCTACAGAAGGATGCCTTTTGGTCTGTGCAATGCACTTGCAACCTTTCAGAGGTGCATGCTCTCTATCTTCTCTGATATGGTAGAGAAATTTTTGAAAGTCTTCATGGATGACTTTTCGGTATTTGGAGACTCATTCAGCTCCTGTCTTGACCATTTAGCACTTGTTCTGAAAAGATGCCAAGAGACCAACCTAGTTTTAAACTGGGAAAAATGTCACTTTATGGTGACTGAAGGAATTGTCCTTGGGAATAAAATTTCAAACAAGGGAATAGAGGTGGATCAAGCTAAAGTAGAGGTAATTGAAAAATTACCACCAGCTGCCAATGTCAAGGCAATCAGAAGCTTTCTGGAACATGCAGGTTTCTATAGGAGGTTTATAAAGGATTTTTCAAAAATTGCAAAACCTCTGAGCAATCTGCTAGATGCTGACACACCATTTGTGTTTGACACAGAGTGTCTATAGGTGTTTGAGACCCTGAAAGCTAAGCTGGTCACAGCACCAGTCATCTCTGCACCAAACTGGACATTACCATTCGAACTAATGTGTGATGCCAGTGACCATGCCATTGGTGCAGTGTTGGGACAGAGGCATAATAAGCTTCTGTACATCATTTACTATGCTATCCGTGTTTTAAATGATGTACAGAAGAATTACACAACCACAGAAAAAGAGTTACTTGCAGTGGTTTATGCCATTGACAAGTTTAGATCCTATTTAGTAGGTTCAAAAGTGATTGTGTATACTAACCATGCTGCTCTTAAATACCTACTCACAAAGCAGGATTCATAACCCAGGCTCATAAGATGGGTGTTTCTTCTACAAGAGTTTGATATAGAAATAAGAGATAGAAAAGGGACAGAAAACCAGGTAGCTGATCATCTGTCTCAGATAGAACCAGTAGCAAGGGCGTCCCTCCCTCCTACTGAGATCTCTGAAACCTTTCTGGATGAGCAACTCTTCGCCATTCAGGAAGCACCATGGTTTGCAGATATTGCAAACTATAAAGCTGTGAGGTTCATACCCAAGGAGTACAGCAAGGTGCAGATGAAAAACTAATTTCAAATGCAAAGTACTACTTATGGGATGAACCATATCTCTTTAAGAGATGTGCAGACGGATTGATCCACAGATGCGTACCCAGAGAAGAGGCACAGAAGATCCTATGGCACTGCCATGGATCACAATATGGAGGACATTTCGGAGGTGAGCAAACAGCCACTAAGGTCCTCCAATGTGGCTTCTACTAGCCTACTCTCTATAGAGATGCCCGAGAGTTTGTGCGTAACTGTGACCGTTGCCAAAGAGCTGGCAACTTGCCCCATGGTTATGCCATGCCTCAACAAGGGATCTTAGAGATTGAGTTGTTTAATGTATGGGGTATTGACTTTATCGGTCTTTTCCCACCATCATACTCAAACACTTACATTCTGGTGGCAGTAAACTACGTATCTAAATGGGTAGAAGCAATTGCCACACCCACTAACGATACTAAGACCGTGTTAAAATTCCTCCAGAAACATATCTTCAGCAAATTTGGCATCCCAGAGTATTAATCAGTGACGGGGGCACTCATTTCTGCAATAAACAGCTATACTCTGCTATGGTCCGATATGGAATTAGCCACAAAGTAGCAAATCCATATCACCCACAGACAAATGGGCAGGCTGAAGTCTCTAATAGAGAACTAAAAAGAATCCTGGAACGGACTGTAATTGCCCGTAGAAAGGATTTGGCAAAAAGCTTGGATGATGCTCTGTGGGCATACAAGACACCATTCAAGACTCCTATAGGAACCTCTCTATACCAGCTTGTTTATGACAAGGCCTGTCATCTGCCCATGGAACTGGAACATAAGGCCTACTAGGCAACCAGATTCCTAAACCTGGACGCTAAGTTAGCTGGAGAGAAAAGATTGCTCCAGCTGAATGAGCTAGAGGAATTCAGACTCAATGCTTTTGAAAATGCTAAAATTTATAAGGAGAAATAAAAAAAGTGGCATGACAAGAAACTGTCATCTAGAGTCTTTGAACCAGGACGAAGGTTCTGCTCTTCAACTCTAGGCTAAGACTATTCCCCGGGAAATTGAAATCCCGATGGAGGGGACCATATGTGATTACAAGTGTTTTACCATATGGATATGTTGAGCTTCAGGATTTTGACTCTGATAAAAAGTTCATTGTTAATGGACAGAGAATCAAACATTATCTTGAAAGCAATTTTGAGCAAGAATGCTCAAAACTGAGGCTTGAATAAAGCTCAGTTAAGGTCCAGCTAAAGACAATAAAGAAGCGCTTGCTGGGAGGCAACCAAGCCATTAGCAAGTTATTTGCTTTAATTAATACTTGTAGAAGTTTGTTATAAATTTTCTTTAAGATTAATCATCAAAATTATAGGAATTCACAGAGTTACCGAAGGATCCAGTGCAAAAAGCAGAGAAAAGGAGCTCACTGGCAAGCAAACGCCAGTAAGGGGCATTTTGGGCGTTAAACGCCAGAATGGATAGCATTCTGGGCGTTTAACACCAGTAAAGGCACCATTTTGGGCGTTAAACGCCAGAATGGGTACCATTCTGGACATTTAATGCCCGAATTGCAGCATTCTGGGCATTCAGAAAAATGCCCAGTAACAAAGGATTTCTGGCGTTTAACGCCAGCCAGGGTACCTGGCTGGGCGTTAAACGCCCACAATGGCCAACTTATGGGCGTTAAACGCCAGAATGGATACCATTCTGGGCGTTTAATGCCAGAAAGACAGGGGGCGAGGATTTTGTTCAAATTTTCATGTTTTGACTCATAATTTTCTGCATAAACATGTTTCAAACTTTCATCATTCACCCTCAATTTTTAAAAATTCAACAATTTTCTAAATCTCTTTTCAAATTTCTTTCAATTCCTTCCCAAATCTTCTTCAAAAACTCAAGTATCTTTTCAATTTCTTTCCAAATCTTTTCTAAACTCATCATATCATCTCTTAATTCTTAGATGCATAAACAAATTTTCAGATTTAACCTCTTTATATCTTTTCCATTTAAAAATCTCATCTTTTCATATCATGGTTCTATTTTCTTCCACCAATCATATCTTTATGTCATATCTTTTTCAAAATTTTCAAAATCCCTCCCCTCCACTTATAAATACACATTCGGCCATCCCCACCTCTCCACCATTCGAATTTGCCTCTCCTCATCTCTCTCCTCTTTCCTTTCTTTTGCTTGAGGGCAAGCAAACCTCTAAGTTTGGTGTGTTTTTCCGTGATCACTAATAGAAGAGTTTTGCTTGATGGTCTAGAATTTCTTCTTATAGAAGGAATAACTTCGTTGTAAGCATAGTTCCAAACCAACAAACAATTCCCACATCAAAAATTTGGTTTTGTCACAATTAACAAACCCCAAATGAAAATTAACCAGAGTATTTGGACTCCGGGTCGTCTCACGAAGAGTTGCAATGAAGTGTTTAATTATTGGCTATGAGAATGCAAAGGAGGGGTTGGTTTGATATTTGACAAGAAAATATAAATGACAAGAAAGTAAAACAACAAGAACTAATAAAAGAAATAGTAAGGACTCTTGGCTTGACATAGGTAATTGAGATCACCATCCTTGTCTACATACCAAATATTGATAATTATGAGAGGCCAACCCATTAAGTCTACTTTCAAAGCCTTAAGTACGTAATATCTACTCCTAGGCTTGAAGTATGTCAAATAGGCTTGATCACATCCACCCATAAGTCCTAACCTATCTACTAATTAGCTTAGTAGTGGGTTAGCGTCAATGAGCTTCAAATTGATCACACAGGGTTCTCAAATCACCAATTCAATGAGACCCAATGACTCAAGGTCACTCAATTCCCTTAGCCTAGGCCAAGAGCAAAGAAAACTACTCAAAAACTAGAGGAAACATTTTAACAAACACTTAGTGTGCAAAAAATGTAAACATCATCAAATGCAAGAATTAAAGGAAACCATAACCAACATAAGCAAGAAATCAACAATAGCAATCAAGATCAAGATAAAAGAGCATGGAAACATAAAATTGCATTAAAGAAAAATTAAGATCCAAGAATGATTCATCAACATAAAAATGGAAAAATAGGGAAATTAACAACAAGAACTAGAAGAACAAAGGTGTAACAACAAGAAATTAAAAGAGAAAACTGAATCAAAACATGAATTGAAAGATGAAATTGAGAGTGATTAACCTAATTGTACCCTAATTTCTATCCTAGATCTAGAGAGAGGAGAGAGTCTCTCTCTCTAGAATTCTACCCTAAAACATGATGAAAAACTAAACTATGACTAAGTGTGTTGACTCTCCTTCAATCCTTGGCTGAAATAGCATCAGAAATGAGTTGGGTTGGGCCCAAAGTGCTTCAGAATTCGCTGGGGGCAAATTCACTCTAGTGGGCCATGGCAGAATCGGCGCGCGCGTGCAAAGTGCGCGTGCGCGTCCCTCAGCACGAAGTAACATATTGAAAATTTTATATCATTTTGAAGCCCCAGATGTTAGCTTTCCAATGCAACTAGAACCGCCTCATTTGGACATCTGTAGCTCAAGTTATGGTCGATTGAGTGCGAAGAGGTCGGGCTTGACAACTTTCCGGTTCCTTCATTTCTTCACTTGTTCTCCCGCTTGCATGCTTTTCTCCTCACTTCTTCCATCCAATACTTGCCCTATGAACCTGAAATCACTTAACAAATACATCAAGGCATCGAATGGAATTAAAGTAAATTAAAATTACCAATTTTAGGGCCTAAAAAGCATGTTTTCACATTTAAGCACAATTCAAGGGAGAATTACAAAACCATGCTATTTTTATTGAATAAATGTGAGAAAAGGTGATAAAATCTCCCAAAATAAGCATAAGATAAACCACAAAATCGGGGTTTATCAAATCTCCCCACACTTAAACTAAGCATGTCCTCATGCTAAAATCAAGAAAGAAGCAAAGGGACATCAACATTTATTCAATGCAAACTAACTACATGCAATCTATCTATATGCAATCTATCTACATGAATGCATCCACTTAGTCAAAATAAATCAATTTCCAAGAATACATATACAAACACAAGGGCTAAGGCAATAGCAATTACTCAACCCACAATTGAATTGAATTATTAAGAAGATTTTACAAACTTGCAAGAAAAGACATGATCATGGGTGAAAACATGTAATTGAGCAATCGAACCCTCACCGGATGTGTATCCGCTCTAGTCACTCAAGTGTATGGGGTTGATTCACTCAATCCTCCCCTAATCATGTTTTGCAAGGTTTGTTTTTCATCTAACAATCAACAATTAATCTATGCATGCATACAAATATCATGAGGTCTTTCTCATAGGTTGTAATGGGGCTAGGGTCAAGGTAGGATGCATATGGTCAAGTGAGCTAGAGATTTGAATCTTTGATTAACTTAAACTTTCCACCTAACCTATGACAACCTATCCAATTCTAAACAAACCTAACTACCCATTCTTCACTTTTTCACACACTCATGCATTCTCTTTTTGATCACCACCCATATGCATTGACTTTTATTGAACCTTGCTTTTGGGGTATTTTGTCCCCTTTTTATTGCAATTCTTTGTCTTTCTTCTTCTTTTTTATTATTATTATTATTATTATTTTTTTTTCATAATTTTTTTTTCAAACTAAAATATATATACAAGAACATCAATGCATATGGTTTACACATGATTAATATATGAGTATGTTCCCAATTCCCAAGATTCTCAACACAAATATAAAAACACACTTTTATCTCTACTCAATGTTCCCAACTCTCCCAAAATCAAATGATAAACACTCTCACTAGCCTAAGCTAATCAAAGATCCAAACAAGGGACATTTATTGTTTTTCACTTAGGCTTGTAATGTGCTATAATTAAGAACAAATGGGTTAAGCATAGGCTCAAAATCGGCTAACAATGGAAGATAAAAGGTAGGCTATTTGGGTAAGTGAGCTATTTGAACAATGGCCTCAATCATATAAATGCATGTATACACAAAATAATGGACATAAAGAATCAAACAAATCAAAGATTACAATCATAGGAAAAGAACAATGCACACAAGAATGAAAATAAGTGGTTCTATGATGTAACCACACAATTAGGCTCAAATCTCGCATGCTTGTGTTCTTAGCTCAAAAACCATGTTCCACAAAGTATATAATTCAAGCAAGTTAAAAAAAAAATTTTTTTTCAATCAATTGGGGTGCCCTATAGACAAAATCCTTGAAAAATATCATGATTTTGACTAAGTTTAATATATACATATGCAAAATAAGAAAATGCAACTAAGAATCCTAAAATGAGATACAAAAGTGTTGGGATTAGAAACTTGTTACCGAAAACATTGAGTGGTCGGACGACCTCCCCACACTTAAAAGTTTGCACCGTCCTCGGTGCACTCAAAGATGAGCAAGGGGGTACGGCGACTTTCCAAGTTGCTACCTTCAGCTGGTAGGTCAACCGGTGCTGCGTGTTCTTCCTCCCGCTTCCGTTTTTGCTTGTGGTGCATCAATCATGAAAAACAAAATAAACACCGTAAGATGAGAAAATACAAAAACAAGGAAGCGTGAATTGTTAGAATGAGGTGAATCACTAGAATTGAGTGAGTGAATTAGTGTGACATTGATGAAAAATAGGTGTGTGGGTTCTAAAATTGCGCGCGGTTTAGAACACACACACACGCTAGTATAAAAAGTTATGTCACATTTACACAAAAGGAAGCATACACTTCACTCATTCTAGTGTGCTTGAAATACTTCAAAAGACTTGTAGGGTAAGGGCAACCAAACAAGTAGTGAAGAAGCATAAAAGCATTCAAGCAAAAATCAAGCAATTGTGAAATTGGATAATGCATGGACATTAATTGATGTGTAAGTAAATTTGATGAACAAAATGGTATAGAGAGCTCACACATCAAACAATGACATATATTGAAGTTGTTGCAACACCTAAGTGACATAGAGGTGAAACACATGGATGCTATGGAGCTTAGGAAAAAGACGATAGAAGTGAAAATCAATCACATAGCAAGCATGGTCCACAAAACTTGAAAAGCTCAAAAATATGTCACTAGGTAAGCTTTCGATCCGATTTCACAATTCCACAATCTCAATGCATGAAATAGGTGATGATCAATTAGAACAAGCATCCTAAAAAAAAATGCATTGATAATGTACAATTGCCTAACAATAGAATGCATGGTGGCCAAAACATGCAATTCAAAAGAGTTAAGAAGCTTAAAGGCAATGTCACATGTACTTGGTATTCAAAAGCATTAAACATGAAAAGTTCCAAACCAAGTAACCAAATATAACCTCAACAAAGAAATCCAACAATGACAATTAACAACAATGATGTTAAACTAACATCCTATCAATAAGCAGCAGTAAATAATAAACAAGATTAGCAATCCAACACTTATAATGGAAAAAAAATTAAACTAACTAACTAACTAAAATAAATGGTGTTACATGATGTTTGGTAATGTTGGATGATGTTTGAAGGTTGGAAAGAAAAGAGGGGAAGAGAGAAGAAGGAAAGAAATGGAAAGATGAGAAGAAAAGAAGGTGAGTGAAACAGGGCAATCCACGCGTGCGCGTCATGTGCGCGTAAGTGTGAATGGATGAAATGGAAGCGACGCGGACGCGTACGGCACGTCTGCGCATCGGTGGGTTATTTCGAGAGTGGCGCGTCCGCGTAAGGTACGCGTGCGCGTGCCTTTGGGCACAAAGTTGGCACACTCCAGGCACAACTCTCGGGAAAATGTATGGAGGGGTCGAAAAATTCAATCCACACGTACGCGTACATGGCGCATCCGCATGGATGGTCGAAAATGCTTGAGGCGCGCCTACGCGTGGAGTGCGCGTGCGCGTGGATGGTGCTCTGTTTTTCAAAAATTGTTTTCTATGTTTTTGCACCAAACCAAGCATTCCAAACCTCCAAACAGCTACCACAACATCATAGAACCTTATTTAACCTACTAGACTCCCAAACAAACTTAACAAATCAATTCAAAACATGAAATTAAATCTAAATTACCAATATTTACAAAGAGAAAAAGGGAAAGAGTTTACCATGGTGGAATGTCTCCCACCTAGCACTTTTGTTTATTGTCCTTAAGTTGGACTTATGGGGAGCTCTTCATCAAGGTGGCTTGTGCTTGAATCCATCCTTGAACATCCACCAATGCTTGGACTTCCATTGTGCTTCATCATTCAAAGTTAATAACTCCAAGTTTTGATGGAGTTCTTCACAAACCATAGGCTCCCAAAGTTGATCTTCCTTGTGCGATCCGGGATCCCACACTTTGTTTTCACACCCGTCCTTGAGTTGATCATGGTGATTTCCTCCGGGTGGCAAGAGAGATGAATTCTCATAGGAGCACCAATCTATTCTCCTAGACCCATCCAATTGAGCACTAGTCCAACCCTTGCTCTTTGAAGCTTCAACCATAATGAGCCTTGATTTGCAACGCCAACCACGAAACATCTTTCTTTTACGCTTCATCCCACAAAGCATCCTAAGTTGACCATCCGTTTCAAGCAAGCCATATTCGAGTGGGATAATAAAGATAATAGAAATGAGTTTCATCCACTCAAATGAAGGTGTAGATGGCAACCTAGGCAAAGGTGATTCCAAGGATCTTGCTAAAGCATATTCAATTCCCATCCTCCTTTTTCTAAGGATCTTCACCTCCTCACAAGATCTCTTAATATCAATCCTTTGTTCAACATTTTTATCTAACTCTTTTCCCTTACTCAAATCATAAATGGGAGGGTGAGAGACATTTACCTCCACATTGCTTTCCATTTCATCGAGAGAAGGTTCTTCATGCTCAAAGGATTCTTCACCACTAAGACTTGATGCTTGATCTTCATCACCAAGGGGACTCAATTCTTGCTCTATTCCATCCAATTCTTCATAAGAGATATGCCTTGGAGGTTGTGCACATTCCTCCTTAACATCAAATTCAATCATCTTGGAGGGGTTTTCTTCAATCTTAGACTCCCAAGGTGGTTCCGCATCTCCTAAGTCTTCAACCACTTCTTCCTCTTCTTTAATAATCTCTACTTCCTCCTCTTGTTGCATTTCTTGCTTTAACTCCTCTTCTTCACCTTGGAGCTTCAAGTTCACTCCCTCGCTAAGCTCCTTGGTTGCTTCTCCACATTCCACAATGGAAGTGCCTTGATCGCATAGGCTTAAGCGAGATGAGACTATGTTGCTAATGGCTTCTACCATGATAGCCGTTTTTGCTCTTAACTCCTCAAATTTCTTTCCATCCTCCTCGTGTCGCCTTAAGAGATAAGATTCAAGATCTCTCAATTCTAGCATGAAGGCTTCATCGGGAGGTGATGGTGGAAGAGAGAGTTCATTGTTTGAGGGAATGGTATTGTAGTTGGAAGGTGGTTCTTCTTGGTAGGGTTGTGGTGGTTCAATATTTCCCATTCTTTCTAATTGTTGCATAAAACACTCCATGGTTGCTTGAAATTGATCCAATGTCTCCTTGAAATGATCCCTTGACTCTTGTTCTTCTTGGATATCATGAGTAGGATCATATGACTCTTGGATTGAAGGACATGAGTATTCTTCCATGGGAGGTTGTGGTGGAAAGTGGTATTCATCTTGTGGTTGGAAATTTTCATACATTGGAGGTGGTTCATCTTGGTAATAATATGGAGGGGGTGGCTCTTGAAAATGTTGATGTTGGAATGGTGGTGGCTCTATGTGTGGCTCATATGGTTGTTGGTAGGATGGATATGGATTAGGGTCATATGAAGATGGTTGGTGAAAGGTGGCTTGTGAGTATGGTTGATGGTCATGTTGAGGATATGGCTCATAGGCATATGGTGGTGGTTCTTGGAAGTCACAAGGGGATTCACCATAACCATTGGATTGGTATGCATCATAGAATGGCTCTTCTTCATAGTGCATTGGTGGAGGTTGTTGCCAAGAGGATTGATCGTATGCATATGGCTCCTCCCACCTTTGGTTATCCCATCCTTGATGCACATCTTCATTGAAGTTCCCATTTCCTACAACATAGTTGTAATCACACTCATAGCCAAAGTGAGAATTCATAGTAAAAGTAAAAATAAGAAACAAAAGCTAACAAGAAATAATGAAACAAAGTCCTAGAACAAGCAAAACTAACAAGCAATCCAAAAATCAAGCTATTCACAATATTCACATATATACAATAACCAATAACATAACACCATTGCAACTCCCCGGCAACGGTGCCATTTTGATTGAAGAGTTTTGCTTCATGGTCTAGAATTTCTTCTTATAGAAGGAATAACTTCGTTGTAAGTATAGTTCCAAACCAACAAACAATTCCCACATCAAAAATTTGGTTTTGTCACAATTAACAAATCCCAAATAAAAATTAACCGGAGTATTTGGACTCTGGGTCGTCTCACGAAGAGTTACAATGAAGTGTTTAATTATTGGCTATGAGAATGCAAAGGGGGGGGGGTTGATTTGATATTTGACAAGAAAATATAAATGACAAGAAAGTAAAACAACAAGAACTAATAAAAGAAATAGTAAGGACTCTTGGCTAGACATAGGTAATTGAGATCACCATCCTTGTCTACATACCAAATATTGATAATTATGAGAGGCCAACCCATTAAGGGCCCGTTTGAGAAACTCTAGAAGTAGCTTTTTTTAACTTTTGACTTATGAAAAGTAGTAGTATTAATGTCGAGTGCAATTTTCAAAACCAAATTGCAACTTTCTAAGAAGCTATTTTGGAACTTATAGAGAAGTTAAAAAAAAATGACTTCTCTCATAATACTTCTACTTTTCATTACATTTCTTTAAAATAAGCTCTTTTAGAGTTAAAAATCCAAACACAAAATAACTTATTTATAAGTTACTTTTAACAGAGTCATTTATTGTTTAAGTTATTTTATCAAAAGGAGCTTAATTAAGTTAGTTACCCAAACTGGGCCTAAGTCTACTTTCAAAGCCTTAAGTACGTAATATCTACTCCTAGGCTTGAAGTATGTCAAATAGGCTTGATCACATCCACTCATAAGTCCTAACCTATCTACTAATTAGCTTAGTAGTGGGTTAGTGTCAATGAGCTTCAAATTGATCACACAGGGTTCTCAAATCACCAATTCAATGAGACCCAATGACTCAAGGTCACTCAATTCCCTTAGCCTAGGCCAAGAGCAAAGAAAACTACTCAAAAACTAGAGAAAACATTTTAACAAACACTTAGTGTGCAAGAAAAGTAAACATCATCAAATGCAAGGATTAAAGGAAACCATAACCAACATAAGCAAGAAATCAACAATAGCAATCAAGATCAAGATAAAAGAGCATGGAAACATAAAATCGCATTAAAGAAAAATTAAGATCCAAGAATGATTCATCAACATAAAAATGGAAAAATAGGGAAATTAACAACAAGAACTAGAAAAACAAAGGTGTAACAACAAGAAATTAAAAGAGAAAACTGAATCAAAACAAGAATTGAAAGATAAAATTGAGAGTGATTAACCTAATTGTACCCTAATTTCTATCCTAGATCTAGAGAGAGGAGAGAGTCTCTCTCTCTAGAATTCTACCCTAAAACATAATGAAAAACTAAACTATGACTAAGTGTGTTGACTCTCCTTCAATCCTTGGCTGAAATAGCATCAGAAATGAGTTGGGTTGGGCCCAAAGTGCTTCAGAATTCGCTGGGGGCGAATTCACTCTAGTGGGCCATGGCAGAATCGGCACGCGCGCGCCCCTCAGCGCGAAGTAACATATGGAAAATTTTATATCATTTTGAAGCCCCGGATGTTAGCTTTCCAACGCAACTGGAACTGCCTCATTTGGACCTTTGTAGCTCAAGTTATAGTCGATTGAGTGCGAAGAGGTCGGGCTTGACAGCTTTCCGGTTCCTTCATTTCTTCATTTGTTCTCCCGCTTGCATGCTTTTCTCCTCACTTCTTCCATCCAATAGTTGCCCTATGAACCTGAAATCACTTAACAAATACATCAAGGCATCGAATGGAATTAAATTGAATTAAAATTACCAATTTTAGGGCCTAAAAAGCCTGTTTTCACATTTAAGCACAATTCACGGGAGAATTACAAAACCATGCTATTTTTATTGAATAAATGTGAGAAAAGGTGATAAAATCTCCCAAAATAAGCATAAGATAAACCACAAAATCGGGGTTTATCAATCACCAAGCTAAGACTCATCAAGATCATGGCTCCTAAGGAAAAACAAACCAATTCAAGAGGCAAGAAAGAGAATACTCTAAAGAGTCTTTGGAATCAAGAGAGGTTCTTCACCAAAGAACATGCAAACCATTACCATAAAATAATGGGTTTAAGATCAGTGATCCCGGAAGTTAAATTCGATCTGAAAGAAGATGAATATCCGGAGATCCAAGAGCAAATTCAAAACAGAGGATGGGAAATTCTAGCTAATCCTAAAACAAGGCTTGGAAGAAACATGGTTCAGGAATTCTATTCAAATCTGTGGCTAATAGATAAGCAGAGAATAACTGGAACCGCCTTTCATACCTACCGAACCATGGTCAGAGGAAGGATTATTTACTTCCATCTGGACAAAATAAGAGAGGTCTTCAAACTACCTCATCTACAAGATGATCCAGAATCCTTTAATAGGAGAATGATGAGAGAAGATAAGGGGTTGGACCAAGTTCTAGAGGACATATGCCTCCCTAGAACTAAGTGGATAACTAATTCAAAAGGTGTCCCAAACCAACTCAAGAGAGGAGATCTCAAACCAGTTGCAAGAGGCTGGTTGGACTTCATTGGGCGTTCCATATTACCCACTAGCAACCACTCTGAGGTCACTGTCAAAAGAGCAGTGATGATTCATTGTATTATGCTGGGAAATGAAGTGGAGATTCATCATCTGATTTCTTGTGAGATTTACACAATTGCAAACAAGAACTCCACTGAAGCCAAACTGGTATACCCAAGCTTAATTTCTTTGCTATGTAAAGATGCTCGGGTGAGGATGGGAGTAGATGAATTCATCCCAATCGAACACCCAGTCACCAAGAAGTCAATGGAAGGACAACAAGTGCAAGATAACTCCATCAAAAGGAGGGCACAGGAGTTCCTCCCAGAAATCCCTGAAATTGACTACTGGACCCGCCTAGAAGCATCTGTCACCAAGCTGCAAGAAGCTATGGATCAACTTAAAGAAGAACAGCAGAATCAAAACTGCATGCTCTGCAAGCTGCTTAAGGAACAGGAGAAGCAGGGGCGTGAGCTACAGGAGCTGAGGCGCCAGAAGCTCTCCCTTGAAGGATCAAACACCCCACAGATTGAAGGAGCATCTACTTCTCAAAATCAAGGTTGTTGAGTCCTAACTCTGTGATAACCTTTATTATTAGGAATCTATTTTAAGAGTCATTTATTTTTCTGTTTTTAATTTCTGTCTTCTATTATTATTGGTCTGCTCTTATGATTATTTTTTAGTCTTATTTTTTTTCCATAATTAATGAAAATTTAAAGTCTATGTCTTAAAGCTATGAATGTTCTATCAATCCATCACCTTTCTTAAAGGAAAAATGTTTTAAATCACAAAAGAACAAGAAGTACATGATTTCGAATTCATCCTTGAAATTAGTTTAATTATTTTGATGTAGTGACAATACTTTTTATTTTCTGAATGAATGCTTGAACAGTGCATATGTCTTTTGAATTTGTTGTTTATGAATGTTAAATTTTTGGCTCTTGAAAGAATGATGAAAAAGAGAAATGTTATTGATAATCTGAAAAATAAAAAAAATGATTGATTCTTGAAGCAAGAAAAAGCAGTGGAAAAAAAAACATATTTGGTGAAAAGAAAAAGAAAGAAAAAGAAAAAGCCAATAACCCTTTAAACCAAAAGGCAAGGGTAATAAAAAGGATCCAAGGCTTTGAGCATCAGTGGATAGGAGGGCCCACAGGAATAAAATCCTGGCCTAAGCGGCTAAACCAAGCTGTCCCTAACCATGTGCTTGTGGCGTGAAGGTGTCAAGTAAAAACTTGAGACTGAGCAGTTAAAGTCATGGTCCAAAGGCAAAAGAGTGTGCTTAAGAGCTCTGGACATCTCTAATTGGGGACTTTAGCAAAGCTGAGTCACAATCTGAAAAGGTTCACCCAGTTATGTGTCTGTGGCATTTATGATCCGGTGGTAATACTGGAAAACAAAATGCTTAGGGTCACGGCCAAGACTCATAAAGTAACTGTGTTCAAGAATCAACAATACTGAACTAGGAGAATCAATAACACTATCTAAATTCTGAGTTCCTAGAGATGCCAATCATTCTAAACTTCAAGGGATAAAGTGAGATGCCAAAATTGTTCAGAGGCAAAAAGCTACTAGTCTCGCTCATCTAATTGGAGCTAAGTTTCATTGATAATTTGGAATTTATAGTATATTCTCTTCTTTTTATCCTATTTGATTTTCAGTTGCTTGGGGACAAGCAACAATTTAAGTTTGGTGTTGTGATGAGCGGATAATTTATACGCTTTTTGGCATTGTTTTTAGTATGTTTTTAGTATATTTTAGTTAGTTTTTATTATGTTTTTATTAGTTTTTATTCAAAAATCACATTTCTAGACTTTACTATGAGTTTGTGTGTATTTATGTGATTTCAAGTATTTTCTGACTGAAATTGAGGGACCTGAGCAAAAATCTGATTCAGAGGCTGAAAAAGGACTGCAGATGCTGTTGGATTCTGACCTCGCTGCACTCGAAGTAAATTTTCTGGAGCTACACAAATCCGATTGGCGCGCTCTCAATTGCGTTGGAAGGTAGACAGCCTGGGCTTTCCAGAAATATATAATAGTCCATACTTTGTCCGAGATTTGATGGCCTGAATCGGTGTTCCAAGTCAGCATAGAAATTCCGGCGTCAAAACGCCAGAACTGGCATGAAAGCTGGAGTTAAACGCCCAAACTGGCACAAAAGCTGGCGTTTAACTCCAAGAAAGGTCTCTACACGTGAAAGCTTCAATGTTCATTTCAAGCACACACCAAGTGGGCCCCGGAAGTGGATTTCTACACTAACTATTCTAGCTTACTTATTTTCTGTAACCCTAGGTCACTAGTTTATTATAAAAACTACTTTTAGTGATTCATCTTGTACCTCATGACACTCTACACGTTTCATATTGTATCTTCTATGGCATGAGTCTCTAAACCCCGTGGTTGGGGTCAGGAGCTCTGCTGTGTTTTGATGAATTAATGCAATTACTACTGTTTTCCATTCAATCACGCTTGCTTCTATTCTAAGATATTCACTCGTACTTCAACTTGATGAATGTGATGATCCATGACACTCATCACCATTCTCAACCTATGAACGCGTGCCTGACAACCACCTCCGTTCTACCTTAGATTGAGTGCTTATCTTTTAGCCTCCTGATTCAGATCAGAGTCTTCGTGGTATAAGCTAGAATTATTGGCGGCCATTCCTGAGATCCATAAAGTCTAAACCTTGTCATTGGTATTCCGAGTAGGATCTGGGAAGGGATGACTGTGACGAGCTTCAAACTCACGAGTGCTGGGCGTAGTGACAGACTTAAAAGGATCAATGGATCCTATTCCAACATGAGTGAGAACCGACAGATGATTAGCCGTGCGGTGACAGCGCATTTGGACCATTTTCACTGAGAGGACGGATGGTAGCCATTGGCAACGGTGATCCACCAACATACAGCTTGCCATGGAAGGAGCCTTGCGTGCATGAAGAAGAAGACAGTAGGAAAGCAAAAATTCAGAAGACAAATTATCTCCAAAACCTCAACCTGTTCTCCATTACTGCATAACAAGTATTTATTCCATGTTCTTTTACTTTTTACAATTAAATCTCAGAATTATTGATATCCTGACTAAGAGTTACAAGATAACCATAGCTTGCTTCAAGCCGACAATCTCCGTGGGATCGACCCTTACTCACGTAAGGTATTACTTGGACGACCCAGTGCACTTGCTAGTTAGTTGTGCGGAATTGCAAAAGTGTGATTGTGATTTCGTGCACCAAGTGCGTCACTGCAATTTTCTCCAATTCGTGCAGTCGCGTGAGCCATGCGTCCGCGTCACTTCTCACTGGTCATCTCCTCAACTTCTTGTGTTCCTTCCATCTTTGCAAGCTTCCTCTTCATTCTCTAAGCCATTCCTGCCCTATGAAAACCTGAAACACTTAACACACGGATCACGACATCGAATGATATAAAGGAGGATAAAACAAAAAAAATATACAATTAAAAGTTCTTTAGGAAGCAAGTTTTCAATCATAGAACATTTTTAGGAAGGATTTGTAAATACATGCAAATCATATGAATAAGTGGGTGAAGACTTGATAAAACCTCACAATTAAACACAATATAAATCATAAAATAGTGGTTTATCAGTGAGACTAGTACTTCTGACTCAAGTTAGTTACTCTCACTTGACTTTCCTCCATTGTTAGGGGGTTAACTAAGTAAAGCAATAATTAATTCTTATCATAATTGAAAGAAACTATAATGATGGAACTTCCAATGCTTACCCTTAGCCAAGGCCTTTATCTCAATTAATTGTCGTTTACTTTTGTTAGCTTGAATTCTTGCACCAACTCCCAAAACCATAAAAGCTTTCCTAATCAATGATGTGCATTCTAAGGCAATTTCTAGGGAAAACGACCCGGGATCAACACTCTCGGTCATAGATTTTATAATTGTTTGATGCGATATTTACGTGTTGGTTAGACTATACTCACGATTGAATTCATTACTAATTTCTAACCGGCATAAGAATATTTGGTTTATCAAAATGGTGCCGTTGCCGGGGAGTTGTTTATGTGTGCCATTCTATTGGTTACTGTGAATATGTTAATATGTGAATACTTGCATTTCTATCTTGATTGTGTGTTTGTTTAATCGCTAGTTAGGATTAGTCTTTGTTTAGATACCAATTGATGTCATGAGCCTCTTATCTCCTTCATTGTATGACGCGTTTACTACCAAATCTGAGCTTAGCACCATTTGATTCGGAAATTAAAAGAACTTTGCTTCATATTAGGTAAGCTCAGAGGCGGTTAGCCTTTGAGGAAGGTGAAAAGGTTCTTACCAATTCACCAACCATATCATCGTCATTCAACGAAGGCACTAATTACTCTTCCGTTGATACTACTAATAGTTCTTCTTATGATATAAGTTTTGACAACATGGCCGCTCCAAGGAGAGTTACTCTCAAGGAGGCGGGTGCACCGAATTTTGTTCTCCAACTTCTTCATGTGCTTCATCCCAACTTGAATGCAAACATTGAACTCAAGACCGCTCTCATCAATCTTTTACCAAAGTTCCATGGACTTCCCGCACAAGATCCAATTAGACACCTCAAGGAGATCTCATGTATTGTACAAGGCGAGATGAAAACTTTATATGAATATTGGGAGCGATTTTGCAAACTTCTTGACTCATGTCCCAACCACATGATTGACACTCAAGTATTGCTTAACTATGTGTGCCAAGGCATGAGGGAGCAAGGTAAGAATTTGTTGGATGCTTCAAGCAACGGTTCTTTATCAAAGTATAGGACGGCAGAGGAGGCATGGCAACTCATTACCGACTTGGCCGAGTCCACTCAACATGCTAGACGGAGAGTCAACCACCCAAAGACCGTGAATGAAGTTTCTTCTAGTAGTGAGACCGCTACCCTTACTAAGACCTTGTGTGAGATGACAAGTCTCGTAAAGAAACTCCAAGTGAATCAACAACAACCTGCACCTCAACAACACTCACCTTCTCCTCAAAACCAACAATGCCAATAATTGGTCCCCCAAAAAGTGTGTGGCATTTGCTCATGCTACTCCCACTATACGGATGAATGTCCAAGTCTCCAAGAAGATAACACTCTAGCGGCTACCCACAACTTTTATGATCCCTCCTACTATGAACATGCTAATCAAGGATACCATAACCAAGGGAGCAATTACAACCAAGGGTACCCCCAACAAGGAGGCAACTATAACCAAGGGAGTAGCAACTCTAATCAAGGATGGAGGGATAACTCCAACCAAAGTTGGCGGGACAATTATCAACAAGAAGGAAGGGACAATGGAGGCAACCAAAGGGGGAACAACAACACTCCACAAAACCGCTATTCACAAAACCCTCCAAACCAACAACCAAATCAAGGAATGAACTATCAAACCTACATACCACCTCATAGACAACCACTTCCACCCAACCAACCCCAAGCACCACAAATCACCTATCCTTCTACATCTCAAAATCAAGATGACACACTCCGATCCATACTCCAAGGACAAAAAGAACTCCAAAACACACTCAACTCAAGTCTTAACGGTTTTACTTCCAACCTCCAAGCTCTTATTGCTCGCATGGAGCCACCTTCTACTTCCACTCCTCAAGCCTGAACCTCTAGTGCTATACCTTCTCAACCTCTACCCAACCCTAAGGGTGGCATCAACACTGTAACCTTGAGGTCTGGAACTCAATTGAAAGAGAGAGACTCAAAAGCACCTAACCCAATAAAAGTTGCTTAAGAGGAAGATGGAGTTGAGATAGAAGAAATTAAAGAGGAGGAGGAATCACATGTGATAGTTGAAGATGAAGACCCTCAACCAAGGAGTGAGGTCCCTAGAAAGGAGCAAATCTTAGAGGAAGTGGCTCAACTAATTCCATTTCCTACATTGGCAAGAAAGGCTAAAAAGCGTGTGGAACTTGACCCAACAATGGTAAAGATGTTCAAGAAAGTGGAGGTAACTATCCCCCTCTTTGATGCTATACATCAAGTGCCTAAATATGCGAAATTTCTTAAAGACTTGTGTATGAACAGAGATAGAATTCATGAGTTGGAAACCATTCCATTGGGGAGTTTCATTTCGGCTTTGATGGGATCCATTCCGGAAAAATGTGTTGATCTGGGGCCTTGTTTAGCCTCTTGTGTCATTGATGGAGTCCAATTCATTGATTGTATGTGCGACCTTGGTGCATGCGTTAGCATTATGCCTCTTTCCATTTATCATCTATTGAAGCTTCCACCGTTGAAGTGGTCAGCGGCTAGGTTTGTCTTGGCGGACAAGAGCATAATAACCGTGTCGGGTATTGCGGAAGATGTGTTGGTCAACATAAAGAGTTTGATATTCCCAATTGATTTCCATATCATTGAGATGCCACCAAGTGAATCCGAGAGGGCATCGTCCATCCTACTTGGGAGGCCATTTTTGAGGACCTCTAGATTCAAGTTGGATGCCCATTCGGGAACCTACTCATTCGAGATAGATGGGAGAGTTGTAAGTTTTAGCCTAGAAGAAACAATGAGGCAGCCACTGGAGAATCATTCCATATTCCGGTGTGATCTAATTGGCAACATTGTGGCCGAAGTGCATTATGCAAAGCTAGAAGAAAAACATATGGTTGAAGAAGATAGTGAAGATCCAAGTGAAGAAGTTCAAGTGACAAGCCAAGAGCAAAAGCTAGAATTGAAGTCACTACCACCCCACCTAAAGTATTCATACCTTGATGAAGCCCACAAGTTCCCGGTGATCATAGCAAGGGAACTAAATCCTCAACAAGAAGAGAAGTTGCTATGTGTTTTGAGGAAGAACAAAAGGGCAATAGGGTGGAGTTTGGCGGATCTAATGGGGATAAGTCCCCAAGTGTGTGAGCACCAGATCTTTTTGGAAGAAGAAGCTCGATCCGTGAGACAACCTCAAAGGTACTTGAATCCGACCATTTTGGAGGTTGTCAAGAAAGAGGTGACACGGTTACTTGAGGCGGACATCATCTACCCTATTTCGGATAGTGAATGGGTAAGTCCCGTTCAAGTTGTTCCAAAGAAGTCTGGGGTAACCACTATTAAAAATGAAAGCTGGGAGCTTATAGCAACACGGGTGCAAAACTCTTGGTGAGTATGCATAGACTACCGAAGGTTGAACTCGGCCACTAGAAAAAATCATTTTTCACTTCCCTTTATCCATCAAATGCTTGATCGATTATCTGGTAAATCCCATTATTACTTTCTAGATGGCTATTCGGGGTACTTCAAAATACACATTGCTCTAGAGGACCAAGAGAAAACAATATTTACTTGCCCTTTTGGAACTTATGCCTACAAGCGTATGCCATTCGGCTTATGCAATGCACCCGCAACTTTCCAAAGGTGCATGATGAGCATATTTGTAGATTTTCGAGGTATTCATGGATGACTTCACGGTATATGGTGATTCTTTTGATCATTGCTTGGATAACCTTGAAAAAGTTTTGGAAAGATGTACTAAAACCAACCTTGTCTTAAATTTTGAGAAGTGTCATTTCATGGTTAGGCAAGGGATTGTTTTAGGACATATTGTTTCCAAAGATGGCATTTCCATAGATCTGGTGAAGATTAATGTTATATCTAGCTTGCCTTACCCCTCTTCCGAGAGGGAAGTCCGCTCTTTCCTTGGACATGCAGGATTTTATCGAAGGTTTATAAAGGACTTTAGTAAGGTAGCATTGCCTCTCTCAAGGTTGTTGCAAAAGGATGTTGAGTTTGATTTAAGCAAAGAATGCATGGAGGCTTTTGACAAGCTCAAGGTAGCATTGACCCAAGCTCCCATCGTGCGAGGGCCGGATTAGAGTCGGCCATTTGAAATAATGTGTGATGCTTCAAATTTTGCCGTGGGAGCCGCGTTAGCACAACGCGAGGGTAAGAATCCATATGTCATAGCCTATGCATCAAAAACACTAGATGGAGCCCAATCCAACCATACTACCACCGAAAAAGGACTTTTGGCCATTGTCTTTGCCTTGGACAAGTTTCGAGCATATCTACTTGGTTCGAAGGTGGTAGTGTATTCGGATCATGCGGCGTTAAAGTATTTGTTGGCTAAGAAGGAATCCAAACCAAGATTGATTAGATGGGTTATATTATTGCAAGAATTTGACTTGGAAATTAAGGATAGGAGTGGTACGTAAAACCTAGTGGCGGACTACTTAAGTCGCCTTGAACACACAAAAGGTGATACCACTCCTATTAATGATTCTTTTCCCTTTGAGGGCTTGCATGCAATCTCGGAAACCATTCCTTGGTATGCACCAATCGCCAATTACTTAGTATCTCGCTCCTTCCCTCCTAATCTCTCCAAACATCAAAGGGATAAGCTAAAGAGCGAATCCAAATACTATGTGTGGGATGACCCATACCTTTGGAGATGTGGGGCGGATCAAGTAATTCAGAGGCGCATTCCACAAACCGAATTCCACTCAATCTTGGAAGCTTGCCACTCCTCTGAAGGAGGAGGCCATTTTGGACCTCAAAGAACAGCAAGAAAAATCCTATATTGTGGATTTTTGTGGCCAACTCTTTTCAAGGATTCTTCTCATTTTTGTAAATCCTGTTCTCAATGCATTAGATTTGGCAATATCTCCAAGAAGGATGAAATCCCCCAACAAACCATGCTATTTTGTGAGATTTTTGATGTGTGGGGAATCGACTTCATGGGGCCATTCCCAAATTCTAATGGTTTTCTCCACATTCTACTTGCCGTTGATTATCTGTCCAAATGGGTGGAAGCGATACCCACCCAGACCGATAATGCTAACGTGGTCCTTTCTTTTGTGAGAAACAATATCATTTGTAGATTTGGGTCGCCACGAGCAATCGTGAGCGACCAAGGTTCCCATTTTTGCAATAAGAAAATGGAAGGGCTAATGAGGAAATATAGCATCATGCACAAAGTAGCCACGGCATACCACCCACAAACAAACGGCCAAGCCGAGGTTTCCAATCGGGAGATTAAATGCATCTTGGAAAGGATTGTGAAACCCAATAGGAAAGATTGGAGTGCTAAGGTCACCAATGCATTATGGGCCTACCGAACGGCATACAAAACGCCAATTGGCATAAGTCCTTTTTGGTTGGTATATGGCAAAGCTTGCCACTTACCGGTGGAGATAGAGCACAAGGCATATTGGGCCATCAAGGAATGCAATTCGAGTTTGGGTGGAGCCGGAGTTGAGAGGAAGCTACAACTAGCGGAGTTGGAATGTTTGAGGCTTGAAGCTTATGAGAATTCTAGACTTTACAAGGAGAAAATGAAAGCCGTGCATGATAGGAACATAAGAGGTAAAGAATTTAAAGCTGGCGATCTAGTCCTCCTTTACAATTCTAGGTTGAGATTGTTGCCGAGAAAACTAAGGTCAAAATGGAAAGGCCTATATCAAGTAGTGAAAGCGGAACCCTAAGGGGTTTACCATTTGCGCCATGCCTCAAGTCCGGATATCTTCAAGGTCAATGGGCACCGTCTCAAGTTGTATCATGGTGAGCAAATGAAGAGAAACAAGGAGATTGAGGTATTCCTTTTGGAAGATGCACCTCTTGGCAAAGAGCAATGAGCTAGTGGAAGTCCAACTTAAGGACATTAAACAAAAGTTCTAGGTGGTAGACACCCCACCATGGTGAGATCTATCCTTTTTACACTTTGTATATAGTTCTTACACTCTTGATTGTTTTGTGATTGCTTAGTTATAGTCTTATTGGATTAGAGTTAATTGTGAATACCTTGGATATTGTGTTCATGAAGATTTGCATTGATTTTTCAATGAATGAATTGATTGTGTGGTAGAAAAACACTCCCTCTTTAGGCTTTACATTAAGTTTTGGGTGTTTTTGGCCTCTTTGGCTTATTTGGCCATTAAACTCATGATAATTAGGCATTCTTCGTGTTCCTCTAAAAAAAAAGGGGGGGGGGGGTACGCCTGCGCGCACTGTGCGCGTACGCGGCCATAAGCCTTCGTAGCTCCTGGGCAATTTTCCAGAGAGTTGTGCAAAATTTGGGCCAGTTCTGGGCCCTGGGCATAACCACCTTCGCGCGTACGCGCACTATGCGCGTACGCGTCCATGGCCGTTTACGCAAAAGCGCGCGTACGTGCACTAGCCGCGTCAGCACCATCACTGCGTTTTGCAATTCTGGGCCATTTTCCCGAGACTTGTGCCCAAATTGGGCTAATCTTATGCCACTGGCCTAACTCGACTCATGCGTACGTGCACCAGGCGTGCACGCGCATTTCGACCATCATGCCAATTGACGCGTCAGTGCGCCGTGCGCGTACGCGTCGATTATGAAAATTCATCTCCTGGTACTTTTTTCCGAGAGTTAAGCCAAAGTTGTGCCCAACTTGTGCTGAGGGCACAACTCACGTGCACGCGCATGCGCACATGGCGCTCACGTGCACACTACATTTTGACCCTTCGCACGTCCGTGCATCGTGCACATCCGCGCCCTTACTGATTTTTCCCCATGCACGCGCACGCGTGCATGGTGCGTGCGCATCGGTTCTGCGAACCAATTGCATTAGAACGCGCTTTTCTCCCTCAATTTTCTTTCTTTCTTCTTACCACCACCCTTCTTCTCCACTTCTATCCTCTTCTACCCTCTCTACCACTTCTTCTCCGTCACCACCGGCAGCAACCACCGCCTTCGGCGGTCTCATACCTCTTTCTTGCTCTTCACTACCTTTTCTCTCACTTCCATACCCCAATTCTCCTCTTCCTCTCAAGGTACTCCTCATTTCTATTCTTGTTTAGTTTTCTTTTTTCCTTTTCCTTTCCCTAGTTATATTCCCTTACTCTTCCTCTTAGTTAGTTTCATTCATGTTTTCTTTATTTGTTGAATTTTCTTGTTTTGTTTGTTGATTTTTCTTGATTTTTTTCATTTTCTTATGGGTGTTACAAGTAGAGATTCCTCTTGCATTAATGAGTTGGTTTGACTTACTTGCTTTTTTTTGCAATATATGGTCTGTTATGATGATTGATGATGCTTTTTGGGATGTTACATTGTCACCCTTCTCTCAATTTTTGCCATAACAAGGGATGCACACCAAGTGTTTAATGGAAGACCCACATGACTTTTTGTTGTTACACTTGATTTAGCTCTTCTATTTTGGTGTTCTTTTTCTTTCACTTGCTTGTTCTTATGTGCATTGAGCTTGCTACATTTCGTGCTTCATTTCTACATTCTCATCCCCTAGTTCTCACTTATTGCTATTGTTGTTGCGAGTGTGTGCTTCTCATGCATCTCGTTTGCATGCTTATACCACTCATACATCACATGCTAGTGATTAACCATGATCTTCATTTTTTTTGCCTTTGTTACATGTTGCAGCTGTCATGCATCTAAGTCACCTATTCTCTTATGCTTTATCACTAACATGTTTATTACTTCTTAGTGCTTCTTTGGGCTTAATTTCACCTTCTTTCCCTCTTTTCTAGATGGTGATCAAAAGAGACAATAGAAAGGCACCCAAGAAGGCACCCTCACGGTCCATTGGCAAAGCACAATAAGCACCTAGCCAAGCCCCTCGCCAATAAGACGAGGATCATTGCTAACATTGATGTTTCGGAAAAGGACAATCCGGCGAGGGATCCGAACAAGTTCCCCAACCGCTATTGAGAACTTGTCTACCTCTTGATCAAACCGAGAAACTATCATGCGGAGCCTTTTCTAGCCCCTCCGGCCCATGTCATACCGCTCATCATACCCCGTATCGAACGGTGGCAATGGGAGTTCCTATTGCGGAACTGCGGGAAGCAAACTTGTCCTAAGTGGTAGAATTTTACACCAACTACCACTCTCCTTCCCTTACATCGGTATTTGTGCGCCGAAGGCAAGTTCCCGTCACGGAGGAGGCCATTCAAAGTGTGCTTAATACCGGCCCGTTAGCAGAAGGGATTGATGCTTATCAAGAGATTTTGTCGACACGGTGCCAATATGCGTTTGATTGGGATGCCATCCTCAAGGTTATTGCTATACCCAAATTATTCTGGATTCGAGGAAGGATGAGACCACGGCCCAAGGGCATCACCGCATGTTTTCTCACTAGAGAGGCTCAGGCATGGGCCTAAATTCTGGCCCACTATGTGCTCCCAAGCACCCATGGCTCATCTATCACTGTCGAGTTAGCCTTGTTGGTTTGGTGTGTCCTCGAAGAGAGACCGGTGCATATTCCCCCTCTCATTCGCCAAGCTATGGGTCACATCCACACTAAGGGAAACCTAGCCTTTCCTACTCTAGTGACCGACTTAGTTGCCATAGCCAGTGTTCCCCGAGAAACCAAGGATCGAAGGGCCATGATCCCGATGGATGGAGATGTTGTTCCAAACGGGAGATATCTTTACTCTCCGGCAGACACCGAAGAGCCGAACTTAACCGTCCCCATGAGCATCCCCTCCACCTCATCCGCACCAAAAAAGTCATCCATGCAACGCATAGAGGAGCTCCACAAGAAGCTTGACCGTTATGAGCGGCGTAACCAACGCCGATACGCTTTTGTCAAGAAGCTTCTAAGTTGCCTAGCACCGCCTATGAAAGAACCGGAAATTTCCATGTCAACCGGCACCAATAATGAGGAAAGCGATGATGAAGAAGAGGATGGACACTCGGAAGCCGATCAACTACTGCGTCTCACTCAAGGCACGGAGGACCGTGCCAACTTCTAAGTGTCGGGAGGTCGGTCGGCCTACCAGTCTTCATAGGTAACACCCGAGCTCGAATCTCTTTTGTTAGTTAGGATAGATTGCATAATTAGTTTTTTTTTCACCTTTTTAACCCCTTTGCATATTAGTATTTCTTAATAAATCCACTTGGTTAGAGTAATGACTTCTCTCCCAGAAATCTAGAATTTTGGGGGGTGACCCTACCAATTTTGAAATTTTTGATGCTAAGCTTGTTCGAAGAATGTAATTTGGAACATGGATTTTGAGCCAAGAACACAAGCAAGTGAGTTTTGAGCCTAATTGCATGGTTACATCTTATAACCACTTACTTTCCTTCTTGTGTGCATTGTTCTCTGCCCAGATGGAGTTTTTGCTTACAGGCGCATGCCTTTTGGATTGTGCAATGCCTCTGCAACTTTCCAAAGATGCATGTTGTCTATTTTCTCAGAAATGATTGAAAAATTCATTGAAGTTTTCATGGACGATTTTTCAGTTTTTGGAGATTCCTTTCCCAATTGCCTTAATCATCTTGCCTTAGTGTTAAAAGGTGCCAAGAGACAAACCTAATTCTAAACTGGGAGAAATGCCATTTCATGGTAACAGAGAGGATTGTCCTTGGCTATAAAATTTCTGAAAAAGGAATAGAAGTAGACAAAGCTAAGGTGGAATTAATTGAGAAATTACCTCCACCTAGTAATGTCAAGGCAATTAGTTATTTTTTAGGCCATGCTGGTTTCTACAGAAGGTTTATCAGGGATTTTTCCAAAATTGCAAAGCCTTTGAGCAATCTAATAGTTTCTGATACACCTTTTGTATTTGACCAAAAATTCACACTATCATTTGAAACACTAAAAAGAGAACTTTCCTCAGCACCTATCATTGTCCCACCTGATTGGAATTTGCCTTTTGAACTAATGTGTGATGCATCAGACTATGCTGTTGGGACAGTGCTTGGACAGAGGAAAGGTAATTTATGCCAGCAAGGTTTTGAATGAAACTCAAAGGAATTATACCACTACTGAGAAGGAACTACTGGCAATAGTGTTTGCATTTGACAAGTTTAGATCCTATTTTATTGGATCTAAAGTAATTGTTTTTACTGATCATGCAGCAGTAAAATATCTACTTGCAAAACAAGAGTAAAAACCAAGACTGATAAGGTGGATTTTGCTATTGCAGGAATTCAACATTGAGATTAAAGACAAGAAGGGAGTGGAGAACAAATTAGTAGATCATTTGTCCAGAATCCCCTGTGAAGAAGGTAGCACCTACAAATGAAGTGTCAATGAATTCTTCCCTGATGAGCAATTAATGCTGGTTCATAAGGTACCCTGGTTCGCAGACATTGCTAATTTTAAGGCAACTGGGGAGTTTCCTTCAATGATCAACAAGCATCAAAAGAGGAAACTCACCAATGATGCAAAATATTTTATTTGGGATGAGCCACACCTATTCAAAAAATGCTAGGATGGATTGCTCAGAAGGTATATTTCAGAGGAGGAAGGGAGGAAAGTCTTATGGGATTGTCATTGTTCCTGCTATGGGGGCCATTTTGGAGGAGAAAGAACCGCAGCAAAAGTCTTGCAGTGCGGGTTCTTTTGGCCCACCATCTTCAAAGATGCACGAGAGCTAGTGAAGAATTGCAATGAATGTCAGCGGGCTGGAAATTTGCCCATGAAAAATGAGATGCCACAGCAATTCATCTTGGAGCTTGAGCTGTTTGATGTATAGGGGATTGATTTCATGGGACCATTTCCAACCTCATACTCAAATAATTACATTTTGGTGGTAGTGAACTATGTATCAAAATGGGTGGAGGCCATTGCAATCCCTACAAATGACAACAAGGTGGTCCTGAACTTCCTCAGAAAGAATATCTTTAGCAGGTTTAGAGTTCCCAGAGCACTCATCAATGATGGAGGAAGTCATTTTTGCAACAGACCACTAGAGACCCTCCTCCTGAGATATGGGGTGAAGCACAAGGTTGCCACACCCTATCACTCCCAAACAAGTGGCCAGACAGAAGTATCCAACTGAGAGCTAAAAAGGATCCTGGAAAAGACGGTAGGAGCTTCAAGAAAAGACTGGTCGAAGAAGCTGGATGATGGTCTTTGGGCATACAGGACAGCCTTTAAAACACCAATTGGAATGTCTTCATATCAATTGGTGTATGGTAAGGCTTGCCACCTGCCATTAGAGCTTGAACACAAAGCTTTCTGGGCTCTCAAGTTGTTGAATTTTGATGGCCAAGATGCTGGTGAAAGGAGGCTCTTACAACTGCAAGAATTAGAGGAGTTTAGATTCCAAGCTTATGAAAATGCCAGAATGTACAAGAAAAAGGCAAAGGAAAGACATGACCTCAAGATGGCACCAAGAAGCTTTGAGGAAGGGCAGAGAATGCTACTCTACAACTCCATATTAAAATTGTTCCCTGGGAAATTAAGATCAAGGTGGTCAGGTCCTTTTATTGTCACTAAAGTCTCACCTTATGGATACATAGAGATCATGAAAGAAAGCTCACAATGGACCTTCACTGTAAATGGACAAAGGCTTAAACACTACTTGGGTGACATGGTAGAAGAGTCCAAGATGAAATACAGACTCACTTGAGAGAGAGGAACGTCAAGCTAGTGACGCTAAAAGAGCGCTTGTTGGGAAGTAACCCAACCAAAGGTAATTCTCTTTTCATAGCTTGTCAATAAGAGTTAAGTAAATTCTCTATATTTCAAGGAGTTAAGTTTGGTGTTGCACACCAAAGAAATCTAAGGGTGAATGTGCAATTCTAAGTTTGGTGTTCCACTATGGATTGCATGAAGGACACATTGCACCTTAGCATAATTAGTTGTTAGCTCCAAACAATCTGAGAAAGTACTCAAAAGTTGCTTGATTTCTAGTTCTTGTTTGCTATTTAGTTCATAGTTGTTCTCTAGTTTATAGTTTACTTTCTTAATAAAAGTACTTGATGTTTTTTGCATAAGACTCAATTTGCTGCATAAGGCAGGAAACTAAGTTTGGTGTTCACACACCAATCTAAATTTAAAAGCCTACAAATATACATGCATACTAACAATCTCTCAAGTGCTTGGGAAACAAGCAGCTTTCAGTAGCTTTTGCAGGAATTCGCAAGAATTCAATCAACCTTTGGAAGAACTATGCATTATCATCGAAGGACACTAAAGCCATAGATGGTGATAGCAGAGAGGAAGCAACTAGAAGGCACCACCAAGAGGTTGTATTGTTACTAAATTCCATCCGCTTTGAGATGCTCTAGATTGGAAGTCGGAATGTTCCCATGTTAATAGTCACTTATGGTTTTAGTCATCTTGCATTCTGTGTGTTTAATTTTGCAATAAGTATGCTAGCCTAAGTGTGTGTGCTTTCACTTTCACTCGTTAAATGCTTGTCTTGTTCCCTAAGTCTTTTGAATTAAATAAAAGAAATGTTTGAACAAGAAGTGGAATAGTTCTTTTTTAGCAAGTAGTAAAATAACAATGTGGTGGTATATATGTTTGATTATTTAGCAGCTCACTTATAATGAATAAAAGGATAGATTGTTCTCTTTCTAAGTGAAAACTAGCATACTGTCTATGAATCTTAGTAAATAAAAGTCCTTGGTTGAAAAGGGAAACAAACAAAAAGAAAGAAAAAAAGAAAAGCCAAAAGTGGCAGCAAAAACAAAAGAAAGCAATGAATAAGGCTAGACACCAATAGCTTGGACCTTAGGACATATGCCTGTGGTGTCTATGTTCTAGGATCTACTTGGATGATTAGGTTCTATGGAGTGTTTTAACACTTGGTAACTTGGGTTAACTAACCCGGGATTATCAACCGAAAATCCATTATCTAGAGCAACATAGTTACAAGACATTTAGTAACCCAAAGAGGTACTGGGCATCAATGTCTTAAGAAGAATTGTGAGCCAAGTGTCTGTAGTGGAAAATGTGTTAAGTACAAATAAGCTAAGAAACTACTACAACACATGACACTGAGCTAAAGTCTACAGGAAAAGAAAATGAAGGAAAGCAACTACCAAGGATGAATGAATAATAAGAGGTCATAGAAGTATGATAATTGATGCTTGAAGGAGACATTCTAAGCCTAAAGATCAATTAGAAGTGAGCTGTTGCATTTTCTGCATAAAACCCCATTGACTAATAATAATGACTTGCTGATATGGACATCCCATTCTGTTTCATTCTTTCTTCTTAACAAATTCAGTACTTGCTTAGGGACAAGCAAGATTTAAGTTTGGTGTTGTGATGCCAGGGCATCTTAGGCTAGTTTCACTAGCCTTTTTCCTTGTTTTTAGTAGGTTTTATGCACTTTTTTGAGTTATAAGTATGCAAATTAGGTAGAAATTTATATATGCCTAGATTCATTCAATCATGATTAATTTGATGCAATTTCATGAGATATTTGCTATAATTATTTGTGTGCCAAGAATGATGAGAATTCTCATGACTTTAGCAAGGCTTTGATGCATATTTGGTTGATGACAGGTGAAAGAAAGCATGGAGAAAGGTTGAAAATGGAGCCTGGAAAAGATGGAGAGGAAGCAACGTTGGAAGAGAAGCAGAGAAAATCTCTACACAATTGGCTGATGCTCACATTTGAGGGAGTGTTGGACTTCCAACGTTACCCCCAATGTGATGATGAGAAAATTCAATTCGGGGGCTAAATCAATTTTCAGTGACGCGTATGCGTCTATGACGCGTACGCGTGAAAAAGCAAAAACTCAATATCACGCGTAAGCGTGCGTCATGAGCACGCGTGGAATGGCAAAAATTAACCATCCACGCGTACGCGTGGGTCACGCGTACGCGTCAAAATCAAACTTTTGAGGTCCAACGTTGCCTCAAACGCTGCCTCCAACGTCCACGATGCCAAGCCCTGAAATTGGAGTTCAGAAATTTGAATCGACGCGTACGTGTGGATGGAAAAAAGGGCAATGCATGCGTAAGCGTGGAGTACGCGCATGCGTGAAAATGCCAGTGTTGGAGGGAATGTTGGAGGTCCAACGCTGTGGCCAACATCCCCTGCTTCCTTTTAAAACTGCAAAATGAAAATCTTGCATCCACGCGCACGCGTGAAGCACGCGTACGCGTGGATGAGCATTTTTGACCCTTTTACGCGGAAGCGCAAGGCACGCATACGCGTGGGTTAGCTGAACGTTGGCCCTCCAACATTGAGTCAAATGCCAATGATAGCAAGCTTTCTGGTTTTTATGGTTTTGTTCTAAATGGCGTTTGAGTCAACGTTGGCCTCAAACGTTAACTCAAACGTGAAGCATCAGGATTCAAAATTCACACAGATCTCTTCTCAACACCAATGGAAACCAATTGGAGCCATTTTCAACCCAATTCCATCAAGGCCAAAAGCCTAATTCATAACTTGAAGATCAATGGAAGAAAGTGTATAAATAGCTTATAATTTAAGTTAGGAGGACTTTTATTTTGCTGGGCACTTTTACATTCTATTGTAATTTTCATTCTCTGTTTGTTAATTTTTAGAATGTATCTTTCAATTCCAATTTCTATTTTAAGAGCTATGAACAACTAAACCCCCTTTCATTGGGTTAGGGAGCTCTGTGTAATTCAATGGATTAATAGTAGTTTTCATTCATCTTCTTATTTCTTTTCTCTTGATTTTACTAGAAAGCTTTCGGTCTTCATCCAATTGGATAGTTATCTTGGGAAAGAAGCTATTCATAATTGGATCTCCTCGGAACCTTGGAAGAGGAATGAAGAGATCATGATAGAATTGCTTTCTCACATTGGATTAGATTGGGGTTTGGATGGATATAGTGACATGTAATCCTACCAACACTTTGATCTATGAATTTGTGTGGTATAACCAGTGACCAAACTTCATCTCTTCCCATGAGCACTTAAATTAAGGAATTGGACAATTGTTCATGCTTAGAGAGATTAGATTACCAAGGAATTGGGATCTAATCACCTAAGATTGCCAAGGAGATCAATGAATACAATGATTGAGGAAGAGATGAGAATGAATTTGATCCGGAGAATTCTCACATCTCCTAACCCCAATGAGCTTCCCCATCTCTGATCTACCCATTCTATTTACATTCTGCTTTTTTTAATTTCATGCTTAATCCCGATTTCCCTTTACTTTCTTGCAATTTAAGCTTCTTCATTTAATTTCCAGCAATTTAATTTTCTGTTATTTAATTTGTTGCAGTTTAAGTTTCCTGCCAATTTTACTTTCTACAATTCTCAATTCAATTCCAATTTTGTTCGACTAGCATAATTCTCCAATTAACATTGCTCAATCTACCAATCCCTGTGGGATTCGACCTCACTCTATAGTGAGTTTTTATTTGACGACAATTCGGTGCACTTGCCGGAAGGAAATTATTGAGAGACAGTTTTCGCATATTAAGCATCTTCTGAAGTAGAAGCCTGTGATCCTGATCAACCCACTATAGAGGAGGTGAATTACATGGGAGAACCCTATGGAAATATTTACAATCCTTCATGGAGGAATCATCCTAACCTTTCATGGAAGGATCAACAGAATCCTCAGCAAGGCTTCAATAATAATCAAGGTGGAAGGAACCAGAATAGGTTCAACAATAGGCCACCATTCCCATCTTCTCAAGGGAATATAGAGACTCCTCAGCAGAGCCTTTCTGACTTAGCCATTCTAGTCTCTAGCCTCTCTAAGACCAGTCATAGTTTTATAACTGAAAAAAGATCCTCCATCAGAAATTTTGAGGTACAGATTGGTCAACTGAGCAAGAGAATCCCTGAGACTCCTCCTAACACTCTTCCTAGTAACACTGAAGTAAACCCAAGAGAAGAGTGCAAGGCTATCACCACTGAGGCTGAATCTGGAGAGACTGGGAGGAAGATCTCACTGAGCGTTCAATGTCCAACTTGTCTAAGAGCTTGGCACTGAACGTCAGTGTCAAAGCCCTCACTGGGCGTTTAACGCCCATCCTGGCACCAGAGCTGGCACTGAACGCTAGTAAGGAAGCCCTCACTGGGTGTTCATTGCCCCAATAGATAGGGAAGCTAGCATTGAACGCCAGCCAGGACACCCCTGCTGGGCATTGAACGCCCAAAATGATAAGGGAACTGGCATTTAATGGCAGTAAGGGTATACAGCATGGGCATTCAATTCCCAATGAGCCATCAGAGCTGGCGTTGAATGCCAGTAAAGATACACCCTCTGAGTGCTCAATACCCACTCAAGAAATCCCTATCCAAGGACTAAAAGAAGCCAAGGCTCATATAGAGACTATAGAGGTTCTTTTGCATGCACTTCTGCAATATATGAGTTATGATGAACACTCATCCTCTGATGAGGATGAAGACACTAGGGAAAAGTAAGTTGTTTGGTACCTAAGAGCTTTCATAAAGTTGAATGCTAAGCTATTTGGTACAAAGCCTTTGGAGGAAGAACCTCTAGTGCTTTCCAAAGAACTCAATGCTTTGGCTCAGTAGAAGCTACCTCAGAAGCTTCTATACCCTGGATGCTTCCTGATTTCTTACACCATAGGTACCATGACCTTTGAAAAGGCTCTGTGTGACCTAGGGTCAAGCATAAACCTCATGACACTCTCTGTAATGGAGAAGCTAGGAATCTTTGAGGTACAAGCTACAAATATCTCACTATAGATGGCAGACAAGTCAATGAAGAAGCCATATGGCTTAGTAGAGGATGTCTTGATAAAGGTTGAAGACCACTACATCCCTGCAAACTTCATAGTCTTGGATACTGGGGAAGATGAGGATGAATCCATCATCCTTGGAAGACCTTTTCTAGCCACTGCCAATGCTATCATTGATGTAGCTAAGGGAGAACTGATCCTACAACTAGGGAAGGATCACATCTTGTTTAAGATGCCTCACCCCAACTCTCCCTTTAAAACAAGAGAGATAACTGTGCAACACCTAGTGTTCCAACCATCTCTTTCTGTGCAGAGCTTTACTAAGCCCCCAAACATCAATTCTAAGATTGGTGTTGGGCAGCCATTAACAAGCACTGAGAACAAATGTACTAGGAAGAAAGTACCTAAAGGCTGGAAGGACAAAAAAGTTTCCACTGAAGACCTCTCACCTGGCATGAGAGTTGTCTTCACCAAGAAGCCAGTCATATCACATACAGTGAGTCGTGTCCTGTCTCTTGAGCATGTAGAGCTTATTCATGAGAAGGCAGAAAGAAAGTTCACTATAAGGGATGAAATTATGAGCCCATACTCACCTCCGTGAGGAGCTAACCGTCAAGCTAATGACGTTAAAGAAGCGCTTATTAGGAGGTAACCCTACCCTAATTAAATATTTTTATTTCTTTTAATTTTGGTTTTCTTTAAGTTATTTCTTTAGGTTCATGATCATGTGCAGCAGTCAGAGCAAAGGCAGAAATGTTAAGCAGTGAAAATAGAACACTCTGGATGGAGTGTTGCTGGCGTTGAACGCCAGCCATGGAGCACTGGCTGGGCGTTCAACGCCCCTAATGGCCAGCATAGCTGGCATTGAACGCCAGCCAGGGAGCAGTCCCTGGGCGTTCAAACACCAGTGCAGAGGGCAGGAAATCTGAATTCCCTAGCCTCTCAGGACCAGTGGGTCCCACAGCATTTTCATCTACCCCACTTCTTCCTTCTTACTTTCACACTTCCCCATACACTCTTCCCTATAAACCCTAGCTCAATCACATCCATATCACTTTCCCAAAATCATCATAAATCCCACCAACCCCCACCCACTTTAAAATTAAATTTTCCTCCCAATTCCCTACCCATGATCGGACCCTAACTTATCCCACTCCTATAAATACCTCTCATTCTAACCCTTCATACACACACCTCTCATACACTCAAAACCCCCTTGGCCGAATTGCCTTCTCCCCCCATTTCCTTCCATTTTCTTCTTCTTCTACTTCATTCTTCTCTTTTCTTTATTTTTGCTCGAGGACAAAAAAAGTTTTTAATTTTAGTGTGGGAAAAGCACTGCTTTTTGCTTTCCATTACCACTTATGGCACCCAAGGTTGGAGAATCCTCTAGAAAGAGGAAAGAAAAGGTAGTAGCTGCCACCTCTGAATCTTGGAAGATGGAGAGATTCATCACCAAAGCCCACCAAAGGTTGGATTCTGACCTCCCTTCACTCAAAGGGGATTTTCTTGAGTTACAGAAGCTCAATTGGCGCGGTCTTAATTGCGTTGGAAAGTAGACATCCTGGGCTTTCCATCAATATATAATAGTCCATACTTTTCCCGAGATTTGATGGCCTAAACAGGCATTCCAAGTCAACTCAAGAATTTTGGTGTTTAACGCCAGAACTGGCATAAAAACTGGAGTTTTACGCCCAAACTGGCACAAAAGCTGGCGTTTAACTCCAAGAAAAGTCTCTACACAAGAAAGTTTCAATGCTCAGCCCAAGCACACACCAAGTGGGCCCCAGAAGTGGATTTTTACACTAAATACCCTAGCTAACTCATTTTCTGTAACCCTAGGTCACTAGTTTACTATAAAAACTACTTTTAGTGATTCATCTGGTACCTCATGACACTTTACACGTTTCATATTGTATTCTCTATGGCATGAGTCTCTAAACCCCATTGTTGAGGGTAAGGAGCTCTGCTGTTCTTCATGAATTAATGCAATTACTACTGTTTTCCATTCTATCACGCTTGCTTCTATTCTAAGATATTCATTCGCACTTCAAACTGATGAATGTGATGATCCGTGACACTCATTATCATTCTCACCTATGAACGCGTGCCTGACAACCACCTCCGTTCTATCTTAGATTGAATGCATATCTCTTAGCCTCATGATTCAGATCAGAGTCTTCGTGGTATAAGCTAGAATTATTGGTGGCCATTCCTGAGATCCAGAACGTCTAAACCTTGTCTGTGGTATTCTGAGTAGGATCTGGGAAGGGATGACTTTGACGAGCTTTAAACTCGTGAGTGTTGGGCGTAGTGACAGACGCAAAAGGATCGATGGATCCTATTCCGACATGATCGAGAACCGACAGATGATTAGCCATGCGGTGACAGCGCATTTGGAACGTTTTCACGGAGAGGACGGGAAGTAGCCATTGACAACGGTGATGCCCAACATAAAGCTTGCCATGGAAGGAGCCTTGCGTGTATGAAGAAGAAGATAGTAGGAAAGCAGAGATTCAGAAGACAAAGCATCTCCAAAGCCTCAACATGTTCTTCATTATTGCATAACAAGTATTTATTTCATGTTCTTTTACTTTATACAATTAAATCTGAGAATTACTGATATCCTGACTAAGAGTTACAAGATAACCATAGCTTGCTTCAAGCCGACAATCTCCGTGGGATCGATCCTTACTCACGTAAGGTATTACTTGGACGACCCAGTGCACTTGCTGGTTAGTTGTGCGGAGTTGCAAAAGTGTGATTGTAATTTCGTGCACCAAGTTTTTGGCGCCATTGCCGGGGATTGTTTGAGTTTGGACAACTGACGGTTTATCTTGTTGCTTAGATTAGGAATATTTTATTTTTGTTGGTTTAGAGTCTTTTATTTGAGTGTAGTTTCATATTTTAAGTTTGGTGTCAATTGCATGCTTTTATTTTCTTTTAATTTTTCGAAATTGCATGTCCTTAGTTCTTTATTGATTTTTAAAAATTCTAAGTTTGGTGTCTTCTTTGTGTTTTTCTTTAATTTTTTGAAAATTTATGTTTGATTCTCTAAAAATTTTAAGTTTGGTGTTTTGGTGCTTTTATTTACTTAAAAATTTTTCAAAAATTTGTTCTTGGTGTTCATCTTGATCTTCAAAGTGTTCTTGGTGTTCATCTTGACATTCAAAGTTTTCTTGTTTGTTCTCTGTGTTTTGATCTAAAATTTCTAAGTTTAGTGTCATTTTGTTGTTTTTCTCTTTCCTAATTAAAATTCAAAAATCAAAAAAATATCTTTTCCTTATTTTACTCATAATTTTCAAAATTTGGCATTAAAGTAGTCAAAGATTTTCAAAATCATATCTTTTCTTTTTAATCAAGTCAAAATTCTAATTTCAAAAATTGATCTTTTCAAATCTTTTTCAAAAATCAAATCTTTTTAATTTCTGCAATCATATCTTCTCAATCATATCTTTTTCAAAATAATTTTCAATTATATTTTTTTTAATAAATTGCAATAATATCTTTTCAATCAAATCTTTTTCAAAATAATTTTCAATCATATCTTTTTGATTGCTAATTTCAAAATCTTTTTAATTAATTAATTAATTTAGTCTCTAATTTGCTTTTATTTTCTTTTTTTCGAAATTTTATTTTATTTTATTTTATTCTATTTTAATTTCGGTTACTTTTAATTAAATAAATAAAAAAATTAAAAATATAATTTATTTGCAATTCATATCAATTCCCTTTTCTCCATCATGGACATAAGTGGAAATGAACAGTCCAGAAGGACTCTGGGGTCATATGCTAACCCCATTACAGCTACATATGGGAGTAGCATCTGTATACCTCCCATCAAAGCAAGCAGTTTTGAGCTAAATCCTCAGCTCATTATCATGGTGCAGCAAAATTGCCAGTATTCCGGTCTTCCACAGGAAGAACCTACTGAGTTTCTGGCACAGTTCTTACAAATTGCTAACACAGTATATGATAAAGAAGTGGATCAGGATGTCTACAGATTATTACTGTTTCCATTTGCTGTAAAAGATCAAGCTAAGAGGTGGTTAAATAACCAACCCACAACAAGCATGAAAACATGGAGACAGTTAACAGACAAATTCCTGAATCAATTCTACCCTCCAAAAAGGATGACACAGCTAAGGCTGGACATCCAAGGCTTTAAACAAGAGGATCATGAATCCCTTTATAATGCCTGGGAGAGGTACAGAGGGATGCTAAGGAAATGCCCCTCTGAAATGTTTTCAGAGTGGGTACAGTTAGACATCTTCTATTATGGGCTTACAGAAAAAGCTCAGATGTCTCTAGACCACTCAGCTGGTGGATCTATACACATGAGGAAGACGATTGAAGAGGTTCAAGAACTCATAGATACGGTTGCTAGATTGAAGAGGCTCAAGAACTCATAGATACGGTTGCTAGAAATCAATATCTATACTCAAGTAGTGAGTCCTCCATAAAAGAAGAGGCTAGGACAGTAACTACTGATCCTAATCCTCAAGAACAAATTGTTGAACTTAATCAATAATTACTCCTTGTGACAAAACAATTAGCAGAATTTAAAGAGATACTCCAAGACACTAAAAATGCTAACAAGAATATGGAAGAACAATTGAATCAGACAAGACAACAACTATTTAAACAAATAACAGAAGAATGCCAAGCTGTCCAATTAAGGAGCGGGAAGACATTGAATAAATCAGCTCAAAGTAGCAGAAAGCCAAGAAAGGAACAACTGACAGAGGATGACCAAACCACTGCCCAAAATCCCTCTGAAGACAGCAAGAACCCAGAGAGGAATAATTCCGGCGTTCAAACGCCAGAAAAGGGTGGGAAGCTGGCGTTAAACGCCCATCCAGCACCCAATCCTGGCGTTCAAATGCCAATGAGGGAATAAACCCCTCTAAGAAGGCTTCTCCAACCACTTCTGTAGGGAATAAACCTGCAGCAACTAAGGTTGAAGAATATAAAGCCAAGATGCCTTATCCTCAGAAGCTCCGCCAAGCGGAACAGGATAAACAATTTGCCCGCTTTGCAGACTATCTCAGGACTCTTGAAATAAAGATCCCGTTTGCAGAGGCACTTGAGCAAATACCCTCTTATGCTAAGTTCATGAAAGAGATCTTAAGTCAAAAGAAGGATTGGAGAGAAACTGAAAGAGTGTTTCTCATTGAAGAATGCAGTGCAGTCATTCTAAAAAGCTTACCAGAAAAGCTTCAAGATCCAGGAAGCTTTATGATACCATGTACACTAGAGGGTGCTTGCACCAAGACAGCTCTATGTGACCTTGGAGCAAGTATCAACCTAATACCTACATCCACCATCAGAAAGCTTGGCTTGACTGAAGAGGTTAAACTAACCCGGATATGTCTTCAACTTGCTGATGGCTCCATTAAATACCCATCAGGCATAATTGAAGACATGATTATCAAGGTTGGGCCATTTGCCTTTCCCACTGACTTTGTAGTGCTGGAAATGGAGGAGCACAAGAGTGCAACTCTGATTCTAGGAAGACCTTTCCTAGCAACTGGACAAACTCTCATTGATGTCCAAAAAGGGGAAGTGACCCTGAGAGTCAATGAGGATGAGTTCAAGTTAAATGTTGTCAAAGCTATGCAGCATCCAGAGACGTCAAATGACTGCATGAGCATTGATATTATTGACTCCCTGGTGGAAGAGGTCAATATGACTGAAAGTCTTGAATCAGAGCTAGAGGACATCTTTAAAGATGTTTAGCCTGATCTGGAGAAATAAGAGGAAATAAAAGAACCTCTGAAAATCCCTCAGGAAGAGGAGAAACCTCCTAAACCCGAGCTCAAACCACTACCACCATCCCTGAAATATGCATTTCTGGGAGAGGGTGATACTTTTCCAGTGATCATAAGCTCTGCTTTAAATCCACAGGAAGAGAAAGCACTAATTCAAGTGCTAAGGACACACAAGACAGCTCTTGGGTGGTCCATAAGTGACCTTAAGGGCATTAGCCCAGTAAGATGCATGCACAAGATCCTATTGGAGGATGATGCTAAGCCAGTGGTTCAACCATAGAGGCAGCTAAATCCAGCCATGAAGGAAGTGGTGCAAAAAGAGGTCACTAAGTTACTAGAGGCTGGGATTATTTATCCTATTTCTGATAGCCCCTGTGTGAGCCATGTCCACGTTGTCCCCAAGAAGGGAGGCATGACAGTGGTTCATAATGAAAAGAATGAACTGGTTCCTACAAGAACATTTACAGGGTGGCGTATGTGTATTGACTACAGAAGGCTCAATACAGCCACCCGAAAGGATCACTTTCTTTTACCATTCATAGACCAGATGCTAGAGAGACTAGCAGGTCATGAATATTACTGCTTTTTGGATGGCTATTCAGGTTACAACCAAATTGCAGTGGATCCTCAGGACCAAGAGAAAACAGCATTCACATGTCCTTCTAGAGTATTTGCCTACAGAAGGATGCCTTTTGGTCTGTGCAATGCACCTGCAACCTTTCAGAGATGCATGCTCTCTATTTTCTCTGATATGGTGGAAAAATTTCTAGAAGTCTTCATGGATGACTTTTCAATATTTGGAGACTCATTCAGCTCCTGTCTTGACCATTTAGCACTTGTTCTGAAAAGATGTTAAGAGACCAACCTAGTTTTAAACTGGGAAAAATGTCACTTCATGGTGACTGAAGGAATTGTCCTTGGGCATAAAATTTCAAACAAGGGAATAGAGGTGGATCAAGCTAAAGTGGAAGTAATTGAAAAATTACCACCACCTGCCAATGTAAAGGCAATCAGAAGCTTTTTGGGACATGCAGGATTCTACAGGAGGTTTATAAAGGATTTTTCAAAAATTGCAAAATCTCTGAGCAATCTGCTAGCTGCTAACACGCTATTTGTATTTGACACAAAGTGTCTGCAAGCGTTTGAAACCCTGAAAGCTAAGCTGGTCACAGCACCAGTCATCTATGCACCAGACTGGACATTACCATTTGAACTAATGTGTGATGCCAGTGACCATGCCATTGGTGCAGTGTTGGGATAGAGGCATAACAAGCTTCTGCACGTCATTTACTATGCTAGCCGTATTTTAAATGATGCACAGAAGAATTACACAACCACAGAAAAAGAGTTACTTGCAGTGGTTTATGCCATTGACAAGTTTAGATCCTATTTAGTAGGTTCAAAAGTGATTGTGTATACTGACCATGCTGCTCTTAAATACCTACTCACAAAGCAGGATTCAAAACCTAGGCTCATAAAATGGGTGTTGCTTCTGCAAGAGTTTGATATAGAAATAAGAGACAGAAAAGGGACAGAGAACCAGGTAGCTGATCACCTGTCCCAGATAGAACCAGTAGCAGGGGCGTCCCACCCTCCTACTGAGATCTCTGAAACATTTCCAGATGAGCAACTCTTCGCCATTCAGGAAGCACCATGGGTTGCAGACAGGAAAGGGAAGAAGCATGAAAGGCTTCTCTCAATACAGAGTCAAATAAAACCCCCACATTCAAACTCTAAGTTTGGTGTTGGGAGGCCACAACCAAATTCTAAGTTTGGTGTTAAGAGGCCATCATCATGCTCTGAGTATCTGTGAGGCTCCATGAGAGCCCACTGTCAAGCTATCGACATTAAAGAAGCGCTTGTTGGGAGACAACCCAATTTTACTTATCTATGCTAATTTCTATCTTCCATTGTTAATTTATGTTTTTTGTAGGTTGATGATCATGTGAAGTCACAAAAACAATCGAAAAAGCAAAAACAGAATGAAAATAGAATGAAAAATAGCACACCCTGGAGGAGAAACTTGCTGGCATTTAAACGCCAGTGAGGGTAGCAAAATGGGCGTTAAACGCCCAGTCTGGCACCATTCTGGGTGTTTACCGCCAGAAATGGGCACTAGATTGGCGTTTAACGCCAGAAAAAGGCAAGAAGCTGGCGTTAAACGCCAGAAATGGGCAGCAGCCTGGCGTTTAACGCCAAGATTGGCAGAAAAGGGCATTTTGCACGCCACTTGGTGCATGAATGAGAAATCCTTGACACCTCAGGATCTGTGGACTCCACAGGATCCCCACCTACCCCACCTCTCTCTCTCTTCTTCACCCATTCACCCATCACCTCAATACCTCTTTCCCAAAAACCCCGCACCTATCAAATCCCACCATTCTCTTCACCACTCACATCCATCCTTCATAAAACCCCACCTACCTCACAATTCGAATTCGAACCACTTTTCTCTCCCAAAACCCACCCATAATGACCAAACCATAAACCCTTCTTCACCCCCTTATTTTCACACTTCATCCACACTACTTCTCCCCCTTGGCCGAACACCAAC